>NC_040878.1:64962090-65586232 GCF_003676215.2 Rhopalosiphum maidis | reverse complement strand
ATGTTTTATAATAAAACCTACAGCGTGTACGATAGATTTTCAATAAAAAAATGTTTAATTTATTTGATTATTGATAATTTTTAATTTATTGTGTGGTGATCGATGTCATTACTGTGGTATCCTAGGTATCCAGACCCTAAGTTTATGGCCTAAAAAACCTAAAAAAATATCTTTTTTTTTCAGTTTTGAATCGACTACGTCGCAGAAAAATTATGGTCCAGATGAGGCCTGGAAGTCCAAAAATGATCGGTGCTTCAGTCGTTAAGATGAACACATAAACACGATGTTCTGAAATTGGAGAGTATCCGATATTATAATAAAATGACCTAGCAAATTATTTGATCTAAATACTTGAAAACATTCACGGAAAAAAATAATTACAATAATATTTTAGTTAAGTAAAATACAGTTGAAACAACTATATCTATAAATAAACCAATTATTATACATTGTAAAAGAAACTATTGTATAAATAGTTGAACAATAAAATAATTTATTATTTAATTAAGTATAATTATTGTTGGTATAACTGTAAAAAATAGTTGAAATTATGTAAACAAAATAATAAAATTCATATTATTGTATAATATATTATACAATATGAGTAAGTATAGCAGAAATTAGACGCAAGAATAGGTCTAATGCCACTGTACGTATAATATACACAATATACCATGTTATATTAAGTAACAAAAATGTTCAATGATCTTATAGTTAATGTTTATAATTATGTTAAAGTGCGTAAAAGCTATTTAAATTTTAAATATAACTTTAATATTCATATTTTAAAATAGCTCATTTTCATATTGACAACAATTATTATGAAACTTATATAATAATTATTATTTTTTAATTTATACGTGCGTAATACATATACTACCTATAATATATACGAATATGTAGGAATAACTTACTATATAAATACATATAAGTATTATACTATGTCTGCCCTAAACTTAAAACCGAACCTACATTTTTTTTCGCTTTACAAGCCTTTGAGACTACTTCAACTAGACTTATCTAGCCTTTTTGGTCTACGAGTCTTCCAATCTTTTAGATACATAATATTGCCTACTAGATTAATATATTAAGAGCACAAAACTCGATTCGTGCTTTCCTATATCATTGCAAACTAATTTATTTTAATATTTTAATCTATTACAATATTTAAAAAATGAACATTTATAAAATATATGATAATATTTTTTTTATTGTTATTATTTACAAAAAATGTTATACACACAAATACATCCTCTTTTGTACTCAATATTCAAAATTATATCTTTAATTTACAGATAAACACATAATCATATTAAAAACTCACTTAAAATGTAAAACTAATAGGAACACGATTAAAATGCAAATATCTATAATAGCCCAAAAGGTTCAATTATTATAATTATTTGTACAAATTTTATCTAACCAAAATGAATAATTTAACCGGAAAAAATGATAATTGCCCATTTTCTCTACTAAGAGTGGTCACTATAATTGGAAGAGGATGAAAATGAAACTGCTATAGAGATCTGTATAACAAGCCTAATTTAAAAACCGTGATATTACAAATTTTCGTGTTTGGATTATACCATTTTCAAAAATGTAATTAAATTAATGATATTTGTACAAATGTACAATAACATGCATACTAATAATGTATATAATATTTATATAGGTATATACATTACACGTGTATTTTTCCCAAATTCCTTTTAAACACAATTAGTCTTAATATCAAATTTACACAATTAACTTTTATATTCAATATACATTGTCATAAAGTCTTGAATAGCTTAAAAATACCTATACACATTATTACACGAACGATCAACGAATGTTTCAAGTCGCTAAGTGCTAAAAAATAATATAACAACAATTATATCCAAATTCAAGAAAGATAGGTCTGTCACTTTATACTTTATTTTATAATATTGTTGTACGTGAAAGTAACAGAGAAACTAGAAAGAAAGTTTAGCTGGTGAACTTTATAAATCTCGCATTAAAATACCTATACATAGGCGTTAGTGGTAGGTCAGCACATATTAATTATTTATCATATTATATTATTAATTGCTTCTAGTAGTGAATGGAATGGGTCATTAATTTCTGAAAACTCTTCGCATAATTTGTTTTCCTATTATATATATATATATATAACCTATTTTATCATTATACTTAGAAAAGTCTTAACTTAACCAAGTTATGTACTGTTGCTTTACGCTACAAAAAAAAACTTAGATTGTATTAAAACCGAAGACCACGTATTTTATAATGTGTGAAATTTCGATAAGTGCAAAAGTCTATACATAGTAACACCCCGCAGATGTCTAAAGACCGTTTTCTTCATGAAAAAAAAATATATAGGTAAGTATCATCTCCAGTATATTATACGATGTATGTTATATGTATATATGAAAAAAAAAATGTGAAAAGAGATAAATTACAAAAAGTAAAAATCACCGTCAACACGCAGTGCAATATTATAAGATCTTTGAAATCTCGGTGCGACTGCAATTGCACTTCTCCGCAACGGCGTTAAAGGCTCGCGGTCGAAATAGAGGAGGAAAAGGGGGATAAGGAGTAAATGAAGAGCTATTGGGGAAGAAGTTTTCTCGCGGTGGAGAGGACATTTTGTAAATACCTCGAGCGGGGCCGAAATAAAAAAAAAAAGGGGAGCCGTTTAAGAGCGCGCGCGCCGAGATTATACGCGGCAACACAGAGGTAACGGAATATAAAACGGTGAGGCGGCAATATATTATTATTATATTATTATTTTGCGGGCCTGCCGACCGTTGTTACTGCTCGAGAAGGGGTTGTGGTAGTGTTGGGGCTCGGTGGCGCGGTGGCTATTATTGTATACATATACACCTATACGAAAAGTATTATTTCCTCGACAACATAATATACTTATAAGAAATAATAAAACCGTGCGAATCTAGTGCGAGACCGTGTTTTGTGCACGCATTAAACCAACCGTAAACATTATTATCATTATTATTGTTTAAAGCCTGTCCTATTGTTACGTCGGTGGAGTCGGCGAATCGTCTATATTACGCAGTAAGCACGTGCCTATTGTACGACGACGACGACGACGACGACGACGATGACAACAAATAAATCGGACTTAGATTTTTTTTTTTTACGTTTCCCCTAACGCGTTTTTCGTGAATTAGTGGTTTGCCGACGCGAATCGTATAGGTATTAAACATAGAACACCGCTATACGAGGGCTACGTGTGGAGGGACACCGCACTTGGCTTTTCTTTTTCTTTTTTGTATTTTAAGTATACAGAATTCAAGTGTTATTTATGTTTTATATATTACAAAATGTAATACATTTTTAGTTATTTTAATACCCCTTCCCACTCCTCTCGCCACAAAAAGTCTAAACACTGCGTATTTTTACTATCTAATTTTCGGTATGTCTCCTATAGCGTCCCAATATGATAAAATAATAAAAATTTGTACCGTATATATAAGACTCAAACACGAAACTTCATACGACAAACACTGATACACACCTATAAATAGTCAAAATAAAATTAAAATAATACCCGAAAGTAATGATCACGCACCTACGTCACTTATACAAAGCGTTTACGTGACGCGATCATGATTTCTGGATCATTACTATCATTACATTATTTTGTGGTGTACATTGCGATCAATTCCAGTGCCTAAATACCTAAATATATTGGGTTCGAAGGCAAAAGCAACGGAAACATGTATAAGTTATACATAGAAATTTTCGATTTTCGATGGTTTTTATTCCTGCAAACTTTTTCTATAAAAGTTTTCAATAAGTTTTCTCCTCGCCGAAAACCGTCGTAATCGATTTATAATATTAATTAATAATTAACCGTTACAGTTTTTTGGAAACAATATTTTCTCTCGCAGATAATTGAATTTTGTTTTTGGACCGTATATAACTTTTTTATCCTATATTTGGACATATATAACTTGAGGTGGCACTGATGATGGGGGAAGGGGACAGTCGGAAAGCTATGCGGGGCTAGTGAGTATGAAGGTATTGGAAAAAAAAACTTTTAAAGGGTGTACAACAATGTATTTCGGCTGATTTTCGTCATGATATTTATTATGTATACATAATATGTACAAAGAGAAGCGATAACCTCGTTTCACGAGGTTTTTGAAAAACGTTATTTGCTTTCTTTCTTCTCGCCGCCGTCCATTTATTCTTTGTTACTTATAGCTGCCATTCGGATTCCAGACGCAGTTGCCACGCGTAAATTATGTATGCTTTATCGCCGCGTACACTAATTATCATCTAAAAAACAGTTTTTTATTCATGAACGCGCATTTAGATTTGTTCGCGTTTTTATTGAATATCTCCAAGAAACACAGACGCCGCTACCACCGCACCGCTCTCTTGCTCTTGACGCGATTCGATCCGAAAAAACAAATGAATAAATAAATAAATAACCAGTATACGTTTTACTTATTAAACGGTTGTTGCTGTGTTACCGTAGTAACCAGAACGACTTTAGATCTTACAGATTGTCCATTGTTATACAATCTAAATGTCTACAAAAAAAAAAAAAAATACAGTATATATAGGCTCTCTGTACGGATAACAGTTTTTAATTAATTTCGTTCTATAACATTACAAGAATAACAAGGGGCTACGATTTTAGAACACGTCAATTCAATATAGTTTATCGACCTATTACTAGTTCGTACGTAGGATTGGTACGTATATTATTCAAAACTGGAAAACAATAATATTCAAATCGTAATATTTAATTTGACTTTTTGTGTACATGTCCCGTAGCCGCGATTTTACCCTGTAGATGTTTCAATAACTTTCAAAACTAATTATTCAAATTCAAACTCTTTTCGAATTTGTGACCCTCGCGATCGTTTTAAATTTTAATATATTTTACAGGACCTTTCGTACTTTACCTATTTATACATAGCGTTTTAATACTACGTTTAGCTACATATTCCGTTTCAAGCTTACCGTATTTATTGAAATAGATAATGTGAACCACAACGTACTTTATTTAACTTTTAAACTGTCGATTAATTCATTTGTTTACATTTTTGGGAAAAATACAACAACAAAAAAATAGATCGTTGGAGATACACTCAGTTAAATAACAAATAACAATGCGTGACAGTTTATATAAAAATATATCACACATTCACACATCAATCAAAACTTAATATGAATTATATAATTTAATATAAAATCTATAAATATACTAATGACCTAGTGCACCAGTCACAGGTGTGTGTATCCAAGACCAATAAAATATTTATATAAATAATTGTAATAAAATGTATTATAATTTATATTTTAATATTATATGTATTGCAATATTATTTATAAGTTCGTGATACTGTCTTGACTATGGTATAATAAGTTTAAAAAGTAATTCACGCCGTTTTAAAATAAATATTTTGTTTTACTTAAGACCTCGAGAGGTCCCCTAATCTGCAGTGGCGTACCTAGGCCGTTCTTACGGGGAGGAATATATTTTCACACCCACTCATAAAATAAAAAATTACTTAAGAAAATAACGTCACGACTGCAATAATTTTATTAATAGACAGGAATTAGGCTGGCTATTATATACTTGTATAATATGATACTACATACTTGATATAACTGAATAAAATCATCGTAGCTCATAATTATAGCTGATGCTGATGCCCTAAAAGACTTATAACAATTCCCTGATAAATTGTATGATCTAAGTGCTTGAAAAGTTGAAAACGCTCATAAAACTGATAAATTAAAAAAATGTTTATTGATTTTTAAATTAATAGTTATAATTTATATTAGTACATCCGCATTTTGATTTAAGATAAAATTCATTGAAACTAGTTTTAATCGAAAAAAAACAATATGGATTTTGTTTCAGTATTTTTGTAATTAATAACTTTTGTTGGTAAAACTAAATTAAACTAAATGCTTTTTAGATGATATTTATACCTTTACCATCTTAATGACTTGCATTTTTTCATTTAAATTTCACTAAATTGGTAAAAAAAAATAATAAAAACTGCAATACAACTTCAATAAATGATTTAAAAACTCCAAAAATAACCTTAAAAAAAAAAAATTATAATTATAATAGTTATATAGATTTGTATGTTATTGAACACATTTTAAGCTAGAAAAGCATCGTCTATGATGTTCCAAAATAAGACACAAAAGTCATAAACATCCGGGCCTTACTCATAATACTCGACTGTTTTAACCAAAACTAACAAACCATTAAATTAAATTTATCATTTAGGAAATTACAGGCATAATAAGCTAATAAATGTACATTTTAATGTAATATTATTATTAATATTAAGTACATTGCTTATCCTAATTAATATTATATTATGTCTTGAATAATGTTGTTATATTATTAAAATCTTCTCACATTTACTATAGGCGCCTACGAAATCTATCGATAATTTAAATTTAATTTGTTTTGGTTCCAGGTTGATGGTGGACACTGAAGGACAAGACAATATTTTGAAAGGCTCTAGACTAATCTAGACATCGCCAGTTCATGAAACAGAGGTTAAAATTGGAAACAAACATTCAAAATGGTTTCGACTGGAATTTTATTACTCTCAATGAAGATGCATTCATTTTTGAAAGTCGCTAAAAATACAATACAATATTGTCCGGAAAAATAGAAATAACTGAATCAAAACAATTTATTCCGATATGTTTAGTTCGGTTAAAATGGGAAAATGTTTTAATTAAAACACAGCTCAACGAGTAAAAGTTTGTTTCTCGTAGAAATTTGCTATATATAATAAGTATATATAAAATAAGTACTATGTATTTTTGTTTGGAAATATATTTTACTTTTTCGTTCAATTCTCGTTCGCCAGTTCTCTCTCGTTTTTGTTATTATTATTATTATTATTATTATGCTCGTTGTGTTTTGGAAATTGGACCTACGAGAGAAGTTTTTCTCATAATTCTTTTACTCCGTCTTTTATACCCTCTCCTCCGCTGTCTCCCTTCCCCCTTTTTTTTTGCTTTATTATTATATAAAAAAAAAAAAAATTAAAAGATTCGGAAAACCGTAGGTCGACTACGGCGGCGGCGGCGGTGTCGGCGTACCAGTGGTGGTTGGACGCACGCGGGGTAACAAACGAACGAACGAAATAAAGAAGACTGCTGCTGCGTGATTAAAAACTGGCGGGAGTAGCCCTAAGCGAGGGGTCGATTTTCTTTTTAAGAGTTTTAATTGCTTCGGCCATCATTTCCCTGCAGGCTCCTCCATGCGCGGCGCTTTCTTATTTATTATTCGTTCTTTTTTGTTTTGCATTTCTCGATTTTTAGCCCCAGAACACAACGACTCGCTATATTTTATATACGTCCCTCCGGAATGCCGAAGGGAAACAAACAAAAAACTGAGTAAGGAAAAAAAATTGTATATATAAATGAAATATACGATCTAAAAATAATAATCATCTTGCTGCCCACGCAGATATAACTTGGGAGGAAACGCATTTTAAACTCCTCTCACCAATCGATACAAGCAAATTATATTGAATATAGATAGACACATAATACCTACTACAGTATAATGAACGCTAATAAATTAATAATCAGTGTAGCAACATATATTATAGCAGTATTTATCGAGTCACTTTCATTCGAGCCCGTTGTATTCTACTTATATATACGCATATATATGAAAGTATATCTGCACTTATGCAGGTTCATTACATAGGTATAACATATAGGCATATAGTAGGTATCTACATAATAGAAACGTGTAATGTAAGTCAAATTAAAAAATAACTGTGACAAATTAATAAGTGTCATTCGTCTCCGGGAATAATCTGGAACGACTCCCAGAATAGGTGTCGAATACATTAAGTAATATATCATTAGTCCACGGAAACGTAGATAATTTCCGTTTTATATAAGAATGTTGAAATTTATACACATTATCAAAATTTCAAATACAATTATACAGACGGTTTTTTTTATCATTTAAGTATTTTTAATATTTTTTTAATGATATTTTCCACGTGGAAGACTCGTATTTTATACCTATGCGTAACGACACCTCTATTATTTCATCTGTATTCTTTGACATTTGTATAAATTACGACTACGCTATTATTTGTTTTAATTAATTATAAAATATTGACTCATTCCGAAGACACACATATATATATATATATATTATATTCACGTTTTCTCTCCTCTCAATAATTGTTTTCAAAACGTTATTCTATTTCATAAACAATGTATAAGGAAAATTTATCTCGTTCGACGATATTATATATAGCTATAGTTCTCTGTAGAATCCATAGCATCAAAACTTAAAACCATTATTGGTTAATTAATTATACTTATTTTTACCAAATGCACATAAGACGACAGACGTTTCTAGTTTCTACCACAATCTGCATTACTATGCAGAGAAATTCACCAAACATGCTTACCCTATTTTTCAATAACGCAGTTTCCAGTTAATCAAAATTTAATTTTGAGAATTATTAAATACTCTTAAAGACCATAATACGAATTCGTGAGATTTTTTTGAAAATTTAAGGAATGTCCTGTGAAATACAAACTTCTATTTTCTAAGTGAAACCCCTCTTTTTTGCAGTAAATTATTAAGCGAATAATTTTTATGAATATATTTACATATCAAAATTCAAATTCAAGTTAGTTAGTTATAACTTATAATAGTTGTTTAACTTTGTGTTATAAAGATATTATAACTTAAAAGCCCATAATAATGGGTTTGGAAGATATTAAAAATATAGCAATTAGAATTTTTTAGTAACTAATATTAATTTATCAATATTCAATATATAATTTGTTAAAATGGTCCAAATATAATAAATACTAGATCCATTATTATTACATTTACATACATCTGTTTTATATTTATGTAAAAAAAAATTGAATGGATTATTATTCTTAGAATAAACATTTTAATAACTAAAAAATTACTAGTTTTAATTTTAAATTATAGGTATATTAAAATGTTAAAAATATTCACTAAATAAGTTACAGTGAAAATTGAAATTTTTTTAAAAAATTAAAGTTTTTATCGCCACAGAACACTTAAATACTAAAGCTCTTAACAATTTTAAAATATGTTCTTTAAGTATATTTAAAATAATTAGAATTTGAATAAATTCATTATTAAATGAAAAAATGTAGGTGAGTATATGCTTTGTGAATACCTCTTGTGTCATTTACTATACCGATATGTTGGACATCAATAGGTACATTACTTCTCTTTAACCTGTGATTATTATGAACATAGCCAGTTTTTAATTAACGAATTTTAATAATTATATACATTTTACTGCAGATAGAAGAAAAAATAAATATATATATATTATACATATTATTTTTTATGAAAATAAGTTAAATTCTATATGACGTTCCTAATTATACTAGGTACTATTAATGTCCTAATAATGTCCTGTGAAAGTGAAGAGATATAAAGTTCTGTTTTTAAATGAGAATCCCCCTCCCTTTCCCCATTGACCATAATTGTTTAGTGGATAATTTTTCTAAAAATGTTGAAGTATCAAAATCAAAATTTAAATAAATAGTTTTTAAGTTATTTAACATTGTGTACATATACTTTAAGTAAAATACTTAGGAAAATAGTTCCTCGATAATAGGTTTGGAAAATATGGAGGCTATAAACGCTATATGGCCTATGATCATTTAAACATGTTAATAATATTAATAACAATCATCATTTATGATTTGTTAATATGGTCAAAATATGATAAATATTAGGTAGACCGTAGATCCAACATTATATCCATTTTATACTTTTGTAAAATCATTTCTAAGGACTATACCTTAAACCTATATTATCTTAGTATTGGCATTTTACACTGATAAATCACGCGTTCAAATTTTTAATTAGGTTGGTACATCAAAATCTCCAAAAAAAATATCCACTTAAGAGTTTACAGTAAAAAGAGAGAATCTAATTTAAGAACGAAAGTTTTTATCATTACGGCCGGTCACTTGTTAAATAGAACAAAAACATTTAAAAATTATAAAAATCAGAATTTTAATAAATTCACGTTTTAAGGAAAAAATGAAGATGAGTATGCTCCGTGAATTACTCTGTACAATATTGTTGGTTCACTGGCATTTTAAATTATACGCTTTGTGCTTTACATGACGGGTTAATAGCTAAAGGATTTATACATTTTAGTCGCTAGTGAATTTACGAAATCAGTGTTAAAAATGGTCCGATATATTAAATTAACGCTGTTGTTTTTATTGCGTATCTTATTTATCATGATGTATTCGTAATGTATGGCTCGAGTTTTTCTTAACATTAAATGTCTATCAAAAACTATACATATACGCACACATGACACATCTTAACATATCTACCTGCATAGATCTCCTATATAACATGGCTATTTAAACAAAATTGATCCTTGTCCACTTGGATACAGTATAAAAGTCAAATATTTATATTCTAAAAATCATAAATGTATAGGTAGGGATTGAAGTTAAGGAAGTACCTACACCAATAATAAAATTAAATAAATAATATTATACTTAATAAGAATCAAGTATGTATCTACCTATTCACTTTTATTTTAATATTTAAAATTTTATTTTGCGGGGGGCTGCGTACAAGTTGATTCCCGGGTTTACCTGTTTACATACACGCTACACCGATACAGTTGAGTTGATTCCTGGGTCATTATTTATTATTTTCGATATTCATTCAAATATATTTATTAATATATATTAGCGTTATCCAAGAAACACCACGAGGAGGTAGGCTGTCGGCTGACAGTTTCTCAAAAATGTTGTTCTATTTAGTTTTTTCATATTTTGAAAATCATCCAATTTTTATTTATCAATTATTTATCGTATTATATTATATTTATTATTTAATAAAAAATTATTAGTAAAACAAAATAGTAGGTAAAAATTCAAAACACGTTGTTTTTAAAAACTGTTATCTTGTAATGAGAATATGAGATAACCAGTATACCGTGACATCACTTCTATCAAAAAATTTATATTACTCTTTTTTTCTATAGATTTTCTAGTCCCATAATTACTGTTGCATTTAGTGCCGGCCCTAAGGGGGGGGGGTAAGCGGTGCGACCACACCGGGCCCCGCGCTTGTGCGTGGCCCCACAGGCCAGAAATTGTACTATTAAGAATATCACTTTAAAAATAAACATAATATTGTCCCCGTAGACAGTAACACAGTAATTGCGACACGCGTGTTGTTTTTTGTCTATGTAGAATTATTAAAATAATTCTATCTAAATTTTAAAAACAAGACATGACAATCTATCAAAGCATAAGTTATCGGACCTGGCCCTTATCAGCATCAAACATAGTATTGCCGATTCTTTAAGCTACGATGAGACAATTGATCTATTTGCATAACAAGAAGCACGGAAAAAAATATTTATACAATATTTTATTAGGTATGTTAATTTTTTTTATTCCAATAAGTAAGTGTATACTCATTGCATCATGATTATAATTTATGTTCAACATAATAAAAATATTTATTAATAAAATATTATATGTACATTGTACCTAAGTACATTAAACCTACTCATTTTGTGTCTTATATAATAAAATTCGAATTGGATTTTATTATATTTTATACATAAAAATTTAGGTTTCTAATATACCTTAAAGGGCTTAAAGTTTACAAAATTATAAAAAATTCTGCACCGGGCCTCTAAAACCATCGGGCCGGCACTGGTTGCATTTAATATAATATGTTTCCGACTGTACTTCTAACAGCTCATTCTATTGATATACAATAACAAGAAATCAACTCGCACACACCTCTTAATGACTCGACCTACTCGGGAATCATCTCGCTTACTGCGTTGAGGGGAGGGAGGTGAAAATATGTATAAAAAATATACATCAATAATTAGTAAATAGTATTAAATATTTTTTTATTTATTTTTAATTTTATAAGAATATTAAAAATGGTTTTTATCAATATCTACTATAAAATACAAATCATTGTTGTAATAAATTTACCTGAATGAATTCAATGCTTAGTTGATTTCCACATGTATATCACAATATTCACAATATATATATATATATTCAATGATGCCAGTCCATTTAAGAGATATTCTCCTATTGTGGATCGTGGATAAGTTTTCAGGCGACGTATAACATTGAAAATAAGTCCTTTTATTATAGTCGTTGTAGTCACAGGCAAAACTGACATTACGAATATATTTAATAAAAATATTTTATGAACGTTGGAAAACGCATCTGCATTAGAAATATCGAAGGTATGGACAGCGTTTCGAATATTTTTATCAACTTGTCGTAGTCAAATTTATTTCACGCTTATCCAAATTTCTGAGGAATCGTCTTATAGAAAATTGAACTGTAAGTTTCAAATAACTTATTGTGTATTGATTTTATTTCAATGATTCAATGGGAAAAAGGCACGAGAAAAATTGGATACAATTAGACAATGTTTGATTAAGCGATCTTGAAGACAAATGATAAATAAATCAAGACATAGTATGTAAATAGTATTTACAAATATTATTTTATAGTTATCTGCTTCGGAGTCTGTTATAATGTTAGAACACCTAGAACGGTTAGTACAACGGTTCTTCCGATATATTATCTTCAAACACAAAAATCATTTTGAAGTCGTCTGTGGAATACTATCTTCAACGACGAAAATTGATAAACGACAAACGTGGCAATCACACTATAATAGTGATATACCATTTAACCATTATATTATGCATTATTATAAATAAAATTAAAAAATATTTATTATAATCGATCAAAAATCAAAAACACAATTTACACTTTGTCGGTATTGGTGGTAAAATTAATTTTAAAAATTGTAAAAATGTAAATAAACAAAAAATTTTATTGAAGTAGAAGCCAAATATAATGCAGTAGGTCTAATTTTGAGTATGTGGTCAACTTGGTCAAATATATCAAATCATTAAAAAACTCGCCAGTCGCCGTATATATTTAATTAGGTTTATAGTAGTACACACGAAATAAGGTAATTTAAAATCAACAATAAATCAGTAGGTACACACGGAAAACGATCCTGAGCTTAATACGGTCTATTAGTTAATATCTATTTAATGTATATTACATTTATTTATATTACATAATTATAATCATTTTTAGAAACTCTATTCAATTTTACAAAAAACACCTCGTCAGATATCAGAATAGTACCTATAAGACTATAAATGCCACTTTATCAAGCAATTTTCCAATATGGTATAAATATTTGGGGTGATGGCGATGATGCAACTGAAAATGCAACCAAACCACTACAGTTACAACAAAATAATGTAATGAGTAGGGCCCAAATTTATATGCAATTGCATATTTTTCTATAATTCACCTAGAATAATTTTGATTATAAATGTCGACGTTGCTTAATGTGTAGATTCTATGGTTAGTTTTTTTTTTGCATATTTTTGCATATTTGAACGAAAATGCATATTTATTGCATATTTTTTTATAGTTGCATAAATGTTGCATATTCTATAATTCGTAGATTTCCTGTAAAATGATCTACTGTCTATCGTAAGTAATCCATTATAATGTACATCGATAAGTTATCGACAAATATTGGATTTTCTTGCAATAAATTTATAAATGTATAATTATCAAAACACGTCCACATTAGATAACAGAAGGTATATGTGCACCATACTGTACAATACGTATTCGAACACAGAATTTAATTTAGTTTTAGTTTGGTATGTACATTTATCGTGTATTGTGTACAGTGTTTACAGAGTTTAAAAATCTAACTTGCGCCTTTTTTTTTTATATAATGCCTAAAGTAAATAATGCTTCTCGGTATGTAAATGAATACCCAAACGTATTTAAAACAGACGGAAATATTTTATTTTGCAATTTCTGTTGTAAATGTTAAATGTGTCATGTAACAGAAAATTTCAAGTAGTACAACATTTAGAAACTGCAAAACATAAACCGAATTGCAAATTGAAAGAAGAAAAGACAACTCAACCTTTTATAAAAAAAACATTTAATCAGGTCAGAACTAATAATCAAAATACAAATGAGTTTATAAAGATTTGTGTAATTTTATGGTAGCTAACGATATTTCACTTTTTAAATTAAACAATCCACAGTTTAAATTGTTTTTTGAAAAATATCTAAAACTCAAATTACCAAATGAATCGACCCTAAGTAAGAACTATTCACGGTTATGCTATGATGAAGTTTTATGTAAAATTAGGAATGAGATAGGGAACAGTCCGATTTGGGTTTCGATCAATGAGACAATTGATGTACAAGGACGATATGTTGCTAGTGTCATTGTTGGAAAATTATCATCTGAAGAATGTACAAAACCAATCGTTTTAACGGTTGAGCAATTACAAAAGGCAAATTTTCAAATAATTTCTCAATTATTTTAATTAATAATATTTTGATATGCTTACACAATGTAAGTGTTTACAATGTGTGTACATGTATGTGTTTTTTAATACATTTTAGTGCATTTTTATACATAATATATTTAGATTGTGTAAATTTTTTACTCAAATCTCAAAAACCCTTATAGTTTGTTAATTTGTAAAAAAAAAAATTTTGCATATTTATGATATGGAACTGCATATTTTATAGACTTTTATTGCATATAAATCCGGGCCCTAGTAATGAGAATTTGTCTGGGCAAAACAAATTTGACGAAGTTAACAGAACTAATCTATAAAAAATTGAATGTTGCCATTTATATTGATTTCCAAAAAATTTACATTATTATAAATAGTAAAAAATATAAACAATTGGTAGCTATAATATTACCACAATAGAAAGCAAGAGAAGACAAAGCATAATATAATGCCTCTGTATCTACAAACACCTCGTTTGATCAAAGATTTCTGGACTACCTACAGGGCCGCATTTCAGATTTTAACACCCGGAACAAATTAAATCATACATCGCCCCTCCCTCTAGGACGTATTTTAGGGAGATATGTTTGGGTATTTGTCCCCCCCCCCATGAAAATATAAAATATACACTTTTATATAATTACTTTCAAATCTTATAAGACAAGAATAATTTATTGAAACAAAAAAATTTTTTATTTTAACATCTCATAATAATAATAATAAAATAACTTTAGTACCTACTAAATATATATCATATATTATTATGTGTATGTATAAACTAATTCTATGTTATATGTGTATTTAAAAATATACTTAGTAGATTTATACTTATAAAGATATAATTAGATATAATTCACGAGAAATATCCAAAATATTTGAAACAAAATTAGAAGTCAATAGAAATTATTTCCAGGGAAAATGCAATTGTTGCCATCACTTTAAAATAATTTAAAAACAGTGCTCCACAATCCACATAGAACCAACCATTTACCTACACATTTTAATTTTCTAATTAAAATACTGTTCCTATTACTATTTCTATAAAATACTGTAACGCGCTCAGCGCGTGATTAACGTATTTTTCTATTATTGTGTTTCGTCTTGAACGTGTTAAATGATTAAATTTTTGTTTTACTTTCAATCATGATTATTAGAATTTATTCAACATTTTGAACCTCTTTAATATTGCTCCTAAAAACTATAGCCGCCCGGTACAATTGTACCCCCTAAATGTGGCCCTGACTAACTAAGTTATATTTGTTACAATTCTATGAAAAATGAATCAAAAGAATGTGTTACACCAAAATGTGCGAAAAAATTATAACCGATTGACTGTTTAAAAATGTGGACAAACTATAAGATACTAGTAATATGATACTTATTACTAATTAGTAATTATTATGAGATGTATAAATAAAAATAATTATAAATGTTGTTTAATGTGGTTTTGTGTTTTGTTTCTGGTATTGTACGTTTTTATTTTATACCTTATTCTTTTTCACACTTAATTTTTTTTTATATTATTTAAAATTGGAACATATATTGGTAATAATTTGTTATTTAGATTTATCATTGTATAACTCTATCTTCAAAACACGCATAAGCTTATAAAAGGTGTAAATGTAAATGTCAATCATGGAAATTGTATTTAGTTTATTAGGTATTTTGTTCAAATTTTTATGATTTAATGAAAAAAATATTTATTTTACTAACAATTACCTATAGTTTCATTAATTTTTAACAAAAATTAGATTTATAATATTTAATTTACTTAGTAGAATAAATTGTTGAGTCTTTATAATCTAGCTGTAGGACAGTATGAAATACAAAAAATAGCCTACAATTAATTTAATTTTTACAAAATGTAATTTATCATTATATACATAAAGTATAATAATATAAATAAGTCTTTTTTTTCTTGAGAAATAAAACATAAAGTCAACTGACCACTTCTTCCCTACACTTAAAAATCCAAAATTAACATATGTTATTGTCTAATTAAAAAAATTATTATCATTTTACATGTACAATGAATAGACTGGCGCGTTAAACTAGATAAAATTATAAAAAAATTAATTATTTAATATAATTACTTCTTTTTAGGTATTTTTATATATAATAATATTGTTAGTATTTAATATTCATTACTAATCAATCTTTCATATGATTTTTATTTTTTGTAGTACAGTACGTCATTATCATACCTATTAAGAATTGGTAAAATTTAATGACATTTTATAAGAAAAACCATTAGGAAATAATAAAGGTTTGCAAATGCTTATTTATATGCTGATAGTATTAGTAAAATTGCAATATTGTTTAACCAAGTACTCATATTCTGATGTAATTACTGTATGTCCATAAATTTAATAATATTCAGACAGGCATAAGGGAAATATTTTTTCAAATTATAGCACATACTCTATTTGAGTTAAGAACCACTCATTGAGAGCAGACAGGGAACACCTACCGTTTAAACTATCTGCAAATATTAATGCCATTCCAAACACAAAAGTTAGCTGTCATGTACATTTTGAAAAAATAGTAAGGATAAACTCATTATGCACAATTTAAAAAGAAAACAAATTTATCAAACATAAGATACAATAAAAATTGAAAATATATTATATCAAAACATATTGTAGTGACATTAACGAGCACTGACAGACACTTGCCAAACTCTAATGTTATTGTCTGAGTATCCAGCAAACAATGTTTGTCCATCAGTAGACCATGCAAGTGATAGACATCTGGGTGGTTCGGTGTTGCTATTTTGTGATTGAGATACAACTTCTGGGCGAAGTTCTTCAACCATTTCTTTGCTTTCCAAATCCTAAATAAAAATATTACACATAATTATGCACAATAACAACTAACATAAAGGTCATAAAAAACAAACTGACATTTTAATAATAAAAAAAAATATATAAACAAAAAATCATGATACATACCCAAATTTTGATTGATGGTCCAAATGCAGCACACAACCAGTAACGGTTAGGGCTGAAGCACAGAGCTTCAATGATATCATTATGGTCAAGAGTGTGCAAATGTTTGCCGTCATTAAGATCCCACAACATAGCTTTGCAATCCTAAAAATTAATTTTATTAAAATATAATTTTTTTATATTTGCTTTACCAAAAATATATTTTATTACCTTTCCTCCTGAAGCACACAGAGAACCATCAGGTGAAACAGTAACGGTGTTAAGGTATCCAGTGTGTCCATAATGGTTGGTCTTAATGCGACAGTTAGTCAAGTTCCATACCTTAACAACCTTGTCCCAACCAGCACTCACAATGATTGGATTATGGATATTAGGAGAGAACCGTACACAAGATACCCAATCACTGTGACCATCATCCTAAAACAAATTATAAAATTCATAAATTAAATTATTTAAAAAATTTTTTTGTTTTTTTGAATAACAATATTGAAACTTTAAGAGTTGTTGGTTTTCAGTCCAGAAAGAAAGAAATCAAATTTGGGTCATTCAACAAAAAATTAAGATAGAAATAAAATTCTGCTGTTAAATGGTTAATAAAAAGCAATGCTGAACAGGACAACTATGTAAAATTGATATGTTGAAATATTATCTATACACCAAATCAGGAAACCAATATTATTATGCACATGTATTACACTAAATTTTATCATTAGGCAACTAAATTTAACACGAATACATCTTAAATGGGCAACAAAGTGCACGGGTATAGCTAGTATATAATATATATATATATACTTGAAAAAATATCAAAAAATTAGTAATATCAATAAACCAAGTAATAAAAAAACTTATTGTACCTAATTGTTGTAGTTGTTTGAATAGAAGGTAGCAATGTTATCTCAAGCAGTTGTGCTTACCATGACAAATTAACAAGAGGTAAAAATCATGTTAAGTACTCTACTTTATTAAGATACACTAGTTTAAAATTAATGCAAACATCAAGAAAGCCGGAAATAATGTCTAATATCAAGAAAAATATGATTACAAAGTACTAATGAATATACAATTGTTTTGTAATAAAATATCTTAATATACATTTGCAAATGAGACCATTACCTCAACAAATGTGACTCAATATCAAGTATTCTCAATGTCCAACATCAAACAGATAATATAAAAAAAATCCATAAAATTTGGCAAAACAAATGGAAAGTATCTAACACCAAATTAAACAAAATTAAAAATTATATCTATCTATGATCCGATAACACATTTACAAGAAAAGAAATGACCATAAATTAACTCAGAATAGGCTACAACAGATTAACATGATTTCTTGATGAAGAAAGAAGACCCATCTATATGTCCAACTAATAATTACCCTCCATTGATCAGATATTTACTGAATGTAGGAAGTACCAACGACATCTGAAGCACAATCTAACAAACTATCTAGTTGAAAATTTAACACCAGCATTATCAATGCTCTCAAATTTTTAAAGGATATGGAACTTCACACTAAAATTTAGCAAATAATCTACATAAATGTATTATAAAAGCATAAAAACATTAATGTATTTATCCATAATTTAAATATTAAAGTTAAAATTATTTTTCTTTTTATGTTACAACCTAGAATAATAATTTATATTCTAATGTAATAACTATGTTAAATTTCTTGTAGTCAATAGCCCGTCGCCAAGACATTAACTACCAATAAAAAAAAAAAATGCATCTAGATGTAACAAATGTTTTAATAGTACACTTAAAGTATATTTCTTACCTGAATAGTGTATTTGCACTCAGCCAATGTATTCCACAATTTGATAGTCTTGTCCCGACTTCCAGAAACAATTTGACGATTGTCAGCAGAGAAGGCAACGCTCAATACGTCCTGCACAAAAAAAAAAGGTTAACTGATATGCAAAATAATGTGACCAAATTGAACATTCCGCGAAGCATTTACCGACATGTGTAAGTACTTACCAAGCAGTAAGGCTTCTATATATAATTAAAAAAAAAAAGTAAAAAAAAAAGCTTGAGACAAATTGAACCTTGGTGTGGTCTTCGAAGCGACGAGTGGTACGTCCAGCAGCCAAATCCCACAGACGGAGTGTCTTGTCCCAAGAACCAGAAAGAGCGTAGTTACCATCTGATGAGAGGACAACGTCGCTGACGAAGTGCGAATGACCGTACAAACGTTTCTTGGGGATACCGTAGTTGAGTTCGTCACGTGTCAGATCCCAAACGATCAGGGTCTTGTCTGTGGAAAAATAAATAATAGATGAGTGACCGGATAAAAATTGGAAAGCTTTAAAAAATTCGGCACCGCTGGCCGTCACAATACAACCGCTAATCCTAAACGCAATCGGGGGTAATCCAAGACTACAGCAGCCGTACACACAAAGGAATGAATCTAAATTCACTGAAAATTGTGTGTAGGGCACAGCCACTGCGTAATAATGATGAACGGCAGTAAGCCGCTAGAGGCTAGGCGTTTAGCACATGCAACACTTACCTCGTGAACAAGACAGGATCATGTCGGTATGGATCGGGTTGGTGGCGATTTGCGTTACCCAACCATTGTGCCCACGAAGGGTACCACGGAGTTGCATTGTTTCAGTCATTGCGAACGGTTTGGATCGAATCTGTTATACCTGTAAATAGCAAGAAAATAAAAACGAGAAAACCGGAGGAGTTCACGTGTTCAGTTCGGGGCCATAGGAAAAAGAGATGTGTTCACAGAATGCGAACGCGGATCGGTTCCCATTCGCGTTTGGGGTTAGGTTACCACAGCTACCAGGCGTATGTGACGCTAACCGCGGTACTACGATAGTAATACAAAATGACACAAAATGTCTGTTCATCGTAAGCAATTATTATAAAAAAAAATTTATATTCTTAAAAAAACTAAACACTATATGAATAGATGTTAATTTCACTGCCAAAAAAATAATATAAATATAATATAATATAATAATATGATAATATCAACTTTTAATATTAAATTCATAGTAACACATAAGATAGTTAAACGTATGGTGACCACACTGATTCACAAACACAATCATAAAATGACCGCGCGTTTCAAATCGTTGTATTTATTAGCATAATTAAATTATTATATATTAATAAATTTTATTGTGTAAAAACAATTTTTTTTTAAATTTTCTTTACAATTAGTAGGTATCAAAATTCGTATCAAATACATTGAGATTTAAATTTAAATAATACACTTACACGTAATACGTTGACGTTTTACGCTGTACCTTAAAAAAATATTTTCAAAGTAAAAAAATATATATCAAAAAACAACTAACAAGTTGTTTCAAAATAAAACTTAAACAATTTTAGTTTTAGTTTAATATTTGTATAAATAATAACAAAATGTAATTAAATGAATTCTTGTGTTCCTATTATATGTCTGATTTTACAGTTCATCGCTGTCTGGTTATCAATATCAAAAAATCAGTGAACACACTAGACACTATAAGACACTATAGACATCCAGTTAAAACAATATATAGCGATTGATTTGTGTTTAGTATTTTGATATATATAAAATTTATAATCATATTCTTTCTTATATTTGTGTTTACTTCAATTTTCAATATTTATATATTATATTAAATTGGCTCTGTGGATATTTTAAATGATACCTATACCTATTTCACTACACATCTGAAATTGCATATACCTAGGTAGCTACAGTACTAATAAATTGATTGATAAAACACAGCATCTAAGTATATTCAAAAAAAAAAAAAGGTCGCCAAAACATATTACAATGTTTTAAAATCACTCGCCCATACACATTATGCTAAATTGCCCAAACACATTTATATACACATATTATAAATATTAAAAAAAAATATATATTTTTTAAATTTTTTCCTGGAAATTTTACGCCCATACATTGTAAATACTCTAAAATCTTAATTTCACCTAACATTTACTTATCCCAACTTGTTTTTAAATATTCTTGTTTTTTTAATATGATCGTGGAATATTGTAAATATTTTTATTTATATTATTTCATTTTGTGTTAGTTTTTACTTGAATTTTTTGTAACAAATGCCTGTGTCCCTATAGATTTTATATAATAATTTTTATCTTTTATATTTTCTCGCTTAAATACATTACTTTTATTATGCGGGTAAAAATGTAATTTGTCCAAACGCAGATCGCTCACCTACAGTACCTTATCCAAATTTAAAGGAAAATTAAACGAAAGACAGTAATAACAGCGCCAAATAATCTCTGTCAGACAAATTATACTTAATGATATACGAATTAAAGTCATTTATTTTACTTTAAGTATTACGGAAAGTAAAATTTTCACCGAAAATATTAGTTATTTTTATATAATATATTATTATGTAGGTATATTTATACTATTATACTACATATAGTATATTATATATTTATATCACTTACATAACACAAAATGTAATAATAATGTTTCTGTAAATACAATAAAACAGCAAAAGTATGTTCATCCTAGTTAACATAGCACGTATAATCTACGTGTATAATAAGGATAACTTTGATGTATGTATATGCGTAATTATTATTCGTAAAATAATGGTATAATATACGTTGAAATAGGTATAAACTTTTCGTACATTTTTCGTTATAAAAATACGTTTTAAGCGTTTATTTAAAAAAATGTCAAAATCTGGCAACCTTAATACATTAAATTTATACAAATAATATTTATCATATAGTCGAAATATATACTTCAATTAATATTTATACAAAAAATATCCATTTTATTCTTCAAAAATAAATGAACTTTAAGTCTTTACACGGAAAATATCCACTGCATACTCTAAATATATACTAACGTTATACGTAAAATATCACAAAAATGACTTCATACTTACGTAGAATGGTCCATTAGTAAATATGGATACTAAACGTTGAATATTCGTTAAATAATTCTCTTTTGACCTAAATTTATACCATAATTATACTATTTATCAACTTAACATCTACGTGTATTATACGTTAGTTCGTAAATAATAAATGTATATATAACGTATAATATACGTAAAAATACTTATTTAGTAATACTTTACTGGGATATACTATAAATAGATATCTTAAAATAAGTAAAATGTTTAAGTTCCCACGAATGATTTAAATTATAAAAAATTAATTAATAACCTTATTCATAAGTTATTTGGTCCAAATTTGAGTATAAAATATTATGTTAAAAAAAACAATTGTCTAAATATATTTTTTAGATTTTATGGTTTCCGTATGAATTTATGTTACTCTTAATCATGCATAGGTGCAACTTTAGGGTCAAAAATCTTTAGGGGCTAAAAATATTTACAAGTCTCGTGTTTAATCTAAAAATATTCTACCCCTCATAATCACCTAGGAATGCTTTATATATGAGATTTTTAAAGAAGAATGTGGCAAAAGCCCAACATATTAAATTGTTTGTAAATAAGGTAGGTAGGCATGTTTTGACAATACAGTTTTAAGTATAACCTGGTTATTAATTCAGTAAAAATAAGCTATGCATACTTACTCATAATAAGTATATAATAAAATTAGGATGTCATAACACTCATAACCTCCTAACACTTCCTTTTTACGTGCTACTGTCTAATCAATAAAAATAGAGAGCTTAAAAAAATAATACATCTATTTATTAATAAAAAGTATTGTTTATTATGAATAATAATGTTTTTAAACAAAATTATATTAAATAAAAATAGTAAGCAATAAAAAAATAAAAAAATTATTTTATCATATTCCTATTATAATAAATTACATAAGTACCTAACTCATAACACATAACATAATGATAGTATTATTATTTTATATTTAAGTAATACGCCTATCCTTTTTTGAAAATTTATCAACAATAACCTGAGTGTCAATTATACTAGCCATTTCTCTTTCTATACATAAAGTAGATAAATAACTAAATAAATCTTGTCCCATACTACTTCTTAACCAATTTGTTATACGCCTCATTGAGGAAAAGGAGCGTTCGCATGTAGCTGAACTTACAGGTATTGTTACTGCACTTTGTAACAGCTTATATAAATTTGAATAGATGTAGTTTACAACAACTTTTTTTAAATCATTAAAATCAAAATCATTTTTTTTAGACTTTTAAACAATTTTGTGCAACTACCATTTCGGACTTTAAACTGTCGATTTCCTATTGGAAATTATAACTGATAAGCTGCAATAGAGTTGTTATATAATATAAACGTCAATAAATATTAAATTATTTTGTTAGTTGTAATTAAATAGTTTCAATAATTTTAATAATCTTCAAGTAAAATCGTTTAAAACTGGGGGAGTTAAGCCCTCCCTAATTGTGCCTATGTACTCATGAGTTGTTAATTTGTTATGACTTTAGAGTAATCTTGTATTAAATTTTTAAAAAGCTTTTATGAATTTCTAACTACAAAATAATCTACAATTTTTTTGTGATTTTAATGAATTTTATCAAAATTCTAACTTCAAATGCTTATAAAAAAACATTGTGACTATACTATTACAATATTTTTTAAATTAAAGATAAAAATCTAAAAAAAATTGAAAATTTCTCATGGTTATAAATAGCTCAATAATAATTTGAAAATTGTAATATTATTTTATTTTATTATTGTATTGAATATATAATGATGTTATAAACATTCGGTGAAAAATTCAAGTATCTACAGTAATTTGTTTTCAAGTAACAAAAATGTTATTGAAAATTACGTAGTAATTATTTCTCCTAATTATAAACAAAAGTACTGGTAATTTTTTACTTTTGACCACTCTTCCCCTTCCCAAGTACCTACTAGATCCAATTAGATACCAAAAACTCCCATTTTTAAAAATTGAAACATTTTATCAATTATTGTATACAGCAGTCATGTCAAACTCAAAGTATCAAGTGAGCCAAATATATTGAATAGTTTACAATTTGGGCCGCACATAAAAATTTAGCGAAAAAATAAATTTTTTGTACAAATTTTTTAATTTTATTCTTATTTTCACGAATACAGCAATTAAAACTAAATAAAAAAATAAAAAAAATGAATATTAAAATTTAAATAAAATATAAGTCATACTAATTATTTATGAAAATAGGTGTTGTATAAATTACAAAAAATAACATATTAATAATTCTTTTTAGACGATACTTGATATCTCTTTCTCCAAATCTTTTTACCAAATAAACCATTCTCTAAGAATCTAAGATAGTTGTGACACAACATGAATATTTTATTATTATTTTTTTTTTCCATTAATATTGGTAGCCGCGGGCCATAAAAAAATGAGCAGCGGTCCGCGTGTTTGACATGCCTTGTGTACAGACACATCATCATAAAATAAATACATTCATCACTCTGCTCAGAATCTTAAATGCATGTAAACATTAAAAAATGAAATATATAATTAGTTTGGATAAATGTTATTTTGAACAACTTAAAATATTGTAAAAATATTTTTAAAAGCGCTAAGTCTGAAACAATGAATTTCTTAATAATTATTTTAAATAGATTACCTGCTTAATGGCATTAATACAGTCATAATATGATATTCTAATATCTAAGGATCATTATAATTTATAATAACACATATATCTCAATTTCGAGTCACAATTCTGGTATGCACCAAAAATAAATCTTCAAGCAATTTGGATTCGCCAGTAATATAATATTACTCTATACCAGTAGTTTTCAACCTTTTTAACCATGCGGCACACTTCATTTCCTACAAAATTTCACGGCACACTAATCCATATAATATGTGAAGCATATTTTATATATATACAATATACATACTAATAAAACTATAAACAAATTTTTCGCAGCACACTTCAAGAGCGCTCACGGCACATCGGTTGAAAACCACTGCTCTATACACCTTCTTTTAAGGGGTTTGAGATATGCAAATTTAACTAAAACTTCGAAAATTATCATTTATATAATATATATTAAATATAATAAAAAATCATTTGCTTCAAAAATATATCACAATTACGTAAAATACACGTTAATATTTTGATGATTATTAGTCTAATTTAGTAATAATATAAAAATGTAAAACAATATTGAAAATGCATGACAAATATAATATCAGTATTTAAATTTTAAAATCACAGGTATTAATTTTTAAATACATTTTTGTTTTTTCTTGTATTCTTACTTGTCAGTACAATTATTCAAACAATAAAAATAATAATAATAAATAAGGTAGGAAAGTGGGTATTGCTCTGTCACTCCATGTTTTTGTAAGCAGCAGCAAATTAAAAAAGAAAATTTATGTTTATTAGTTACAACCCTTAAAATATGTTTTTCTAGGTATGTTAAAAAAAATGGTTAAGTGTGTAGTAGCAAAATTTACAAAAACATGGACTGCGCTCTGATTTACAATGGATCGTTGTTACAATTTTGCTAAATATAAATTCAATAGTATATCATTGTAGAAAAAAAACGATTCTTAGCGAAGGCTATGCATATAGAAAATGATAAAATAAACACGAAGAGAAAATGTTAAATATTTCTGAAGCAATTCGTTTTTAAATTATGTCAATAAAAATTATTTTTTTCAAAAACTGTTTTACTGTAAAAATTACCTTTTTTCCTTAATTTTCTCGATTATTAAAAAAACTATAAAACATTTTTATTTTTTTGTACTTTCAACCCTCTAAAATATCAACTAGATACTATTTGCTAGCAAAAACCAATCCTCAAAGTTTAAAATTGAAGCATTATTACTGTTCCAAAAGGCGATAGGTACAGACAAAACAACAACACAAACATCATGGTAAAATCATTACATTTATCGCTCCACTCAGAATCTAGAACAAGCTTTGCCATTTAATGAGGATCGATTGTACCTAAATTGTCATTGAGTCACTGTGTAAACATATATATTATATACTATTTAAATTGGTTTTGTTGAGATGGCTGTCTAGTAAATATTTGTTTAATGTTTATTTTCAAAAAAATTTAATGTGGATAAAGGACAAATATGATTTTATAATAAATAAGCGGGAAACATTTTAACATTCAATTACCAAGAAAATCTGTATCTAAAAAGTAGGTATTTGTTAAATATTTATGTTGAAATAGTATAAATAATTGAAGTAGTTATTTAAATTTAAGTTAAATGATACCATAATGATTTAAAAATAAACTGATAAACTATAGGAACCGAATTTGGTGATATAAATTATTAGTGTAGTACCTACGTATTTTAGTATATTTATTGAAATTTATAGAAGAGTTACAAGTATACTGCTATGTTATTTATTTATATTTGATGTTATTTTATTTGTTGTTAAAAAGGTTTAAGTAAATACATGCTGTAATTTTAGCAATTTAATAGTTAACTACATGTGTTACATTAATTTCGAGTGCTGTTACCATTGACCCTAAATGAGTACAACTATACATTTTTTCAACTTGCACTTTTTTTAACAAATTATATAATATATATAATGTATAATATATACAAGATCTTAAATCTCTAATTCTAAAATAATTTAATGAATTTGAACCACTATACGAACACGTTCATGGATGCGCCTATAATCGTGCAAACATGATACCTGCATGTGAGTAAACGGAAAAATCATAGATATAAAATTCAAACCATGGATTTTGTTCGTTATGTGCTACCTACGACTGCTACGCGAATAAGTTAAAATTTTCAGTATAACGTAGCTTTACAGGACACTTATACGCATTAAAAAAAATACTTACACGAACACCATAATGGGATAAATAGGAATTATGTTGTTATATTAAACACATTCATCTATTAAAATCAAACAAAATAGTTAACTGCGAGTAAAATATTCCTATAAAATCTTAATTCTTATTACTTTAGGTCAAAAACCATAAATATTTTTTTTGTAGTTTAGTTTAATGATTAACTGCAAGTCTGTAAACAATAAAGGATAACCATGATTTACCAAAATCACATCACACAAACATTAACCACGAAAAGTTGATAAAAATGAATGCAGCAAGTAGGTGAAACACACGAAATAGGTACAAAACTAAATAAAAAAGGAAACATAATACTACAAAGTTTGACAGTTGATAACAATTCGTAAATGCCGTCATAAGATCAGCATCGACTTCTTTGAGTATTTTTTAGCCAGGGTCAGAGAGAAAATTGTCTGGAAAATAAGTAATAAGTATTCCATAACCATAAGATAACACGGAAAAAAAAGAGGCTTCAGTACCCCCAGTTTTAGATTCTGAACGGTAGTGTTGAATGTATTGATTTTACAATGACGTGTGTGTTTTTATTTTTGTGTCTGTCATCACGTTTTGGAGTAGTAATAATGCTTCGATTTTTGACTTCAGCCCCTCTTTGAATAGGAAAATTCATCTAATTGGTACTTTAGGGTAAACATTAAGGTAAAGATTTCCAGTAGTTTTCAAAAGCGTCAGGAGAAACCCTGAAAAAATAATGGAAAAACGGCAATTTTTACGCATAACCACTTTTCGACAACATCGATTTTTTAATCTCAAAAACGAATCATTGTAAATACTTGAAATTTTCATCAAATGTTTATATTGTGGATATCTATTCACGATTAAATTTTCAAAATATTTTGAACTTTTTTAAGCTACTTATAGACAATTGAAATCTTCGACGTCTCTAAGTTACTTTTCTTAAAATGCCGATAAAAAAATCTTTAAAATCGAATACAAGGTTTATTATTAGTTAAAACTTATCGTAGTAAAAAAAAAAATCAAAAATCATTAGTCACAATTTTTGTTTATAAGCATTTAAAGTTCAAATACTTACAAAATATATCAAAATCGCGAAAATTTGCAAAGAATTTTAGTTGAATTCATAAAATTTTGTGATTTAAATCTCAGGTTAAAAAACCCAATACAATGTTATCCATAAGTTTCCCTTCAAGTAACTGTAAAATAAAATTCCAGCGACAATATAGAAAAAATATTATGAGCGTATGAAATTTAATTTTTTCTCGAAATCATGTAAAATAATGATCTATTACAATTTAAATATATGTTATAACAATATAATATATCCTGCTAATTATCATTGACAGACAAATCATCTCCGTTCAGAATCGTTTTTCGTATTCAATGATACCTGTAATTGCATTCAAATTTAACACATCTATTATAGTGATCAGTGACCTACTCTCCATCTCTACTATACAGCAGAGCGATACCCACTTGTCCACTTTTTTTTTATTAAAATTGCACATAAACCGTACATTGTAATATTGTATACATACAAATAATTTCACAAGTTTATAAAAATTGAACACTAATTATTGTGTAGTGGGGGGGGGGCAAAGGATGGAATACCTCTGTATGGTGTATGAATACTATTACCGACCTGTATAAAATAATATTAATATCTTACTTCAATACTATAAATTAATAAAGTTAATATAGTTATAATAAGCATGTTGGTGTATGTATGTATTGTACACGCTATAATATAAAAAATACGTTATCAAAATTAACCATAATACACGCGCGTGCAACTAATTTTACGCCGTAACGATTAGATAAGAATATAGGCGAAACGTGATTTACGTACTTGTTGACAAAGAGACGCGCATGCGAAAAAAACAAAAAAATATATACGTACCGTTCTGCTCCAAGACGATAGATCGTTGCAAAATGTTTGGCGCCGTCGTCCGTAAAAATTATTGGAGTGATAAATATAAAATCTTAATGTGTTGTAGTGTGGTGTACCCACACAACGCACCGGTAATGAGAATTACTTTATACCTACGTAATATTTTTACAAATCTTTATATATTATGAGCAAATTAATGAATTTTATTAATATAAGTATCGTATTATTATTATTGCGTTTATTCTACGTTAATAATTCATCCTCCAATGATAATTGTTCATACTCAGAATTGTATTTTATTATAATAATTATCTATCATTTTTCTAATTTAAAATTCTATTGATGCGTCACACGTATATTGTCGTATACAATAATATACAGTTTTTTTTCTCAAACAATTCTGAGTGTTTGTTACACATAAACCAACTGTTTGTTATACAGCTTCATATTCTTAATACTTTTTAAACACAGCTAGATAGGTGCCATTATATATTTTTGGTCACATTAGAAACTAATATTTTAATGTATATTATAATATTATTACAAATGTGAATCTAAAATAAATATACCTAAGACCTAACACCAAATATAACCACATACTTAATTTTTAATTTGGATTAAATGTATTTATATCAATAAAAATAAAAATAGTGTTAATAATAAAATTTAAATGGAATGTGTATATTTTGTTTTCAAGTACTATACAACATAATATTAAAATGTTTTAACGAGTGTTATCATTCATACTTATTAAGTCATAACTATATCAACGAAGAAACATACTTCCCTCTTAGGTTTGTATAGTTTACGTCAGCTTAACATAATCTATAATATAGGACAGATAATTTTTAATTTTAAATTAATTAATAATTCTCATTTTTAAAGTAAATAAATTTTGATATTTTTGATCATTTCTAGATTATCCAACAAATATTTCCACCTTCTTACAATTCAGCAAAAAAAAAAAAAACAAATTTTATTAATGCTACATTGCTACTAGTAACAACTACAACATAATAACTTTTAAGATCATAATTTTTATTTCCCTAAGCATTATTAGTACTTAAGTTGTATACAACTTTTAAAAATGGCACCAAAATAATTGTTTAAACTTTAAATTAATAATAAAAAGCGATAAACATTTATGACGTGTATATTGCAAATGACTGAATTAATAATTGATTGTCAAAAATGAGTTACTTTTTTTAATACACGTTAATTAATTAAAATTCAATGAAAAAATAGTATTTCATATTTTAATATATAATTTATGGAAGATTATTTTGGAAACAAATGGATAGATTCCCAACTTACATAAAATGATTTTCTAGAGTATTTCAAAAGAAATATAATTTTGCCTGATAATATTAAAATACAATAAAATTCTAACTAATGTGATACAATCAAATAATAATAAATAACTACACGGAAATTTCAACACAATGTCCAGTGCATTTCCACAATATTACAATTTACACTTGAAATCAAAAATATTTAAATAATACTAAATATCAATTATCAAAAAGGTAAGTTACAGGTAGAAATTTAAACTAATAATTTATATGATAAGGTATTTTATTTTAAATAAAAACTATTTAAAGTATACATACCAAATTTCAAATATTTTGAGATTTACACTTACCACCTCTCAAAATTAGATTGGAGGAAATTTGTCATGTATAATTAATAATTCTAAACTGTGAACCATTATACTTTATGGCAAACAATGATACAAGAAAAATCTATGTTTTCATTAGATTAAAAATAAAATAAAAGTACAAATTATATAATTATGATTTTGTTAAAAATCCTTTAGTTATTATTCATTAAGTTAAGATTTAAAGTTAAGTTTTATATGGTTTGTAATTTAAATTACTATCTTAGAATATACATATTTTATAAAAAATATTATGAAATTCTTTCTATGTCAGAGTCCATATACTTGATGCAACTTTGTTTAGCTTATTAATTCCATAATAATATGCTTTCAATCTGGAATCATTTTTGAGGTGCTGGATGTTATATTGGTTCTATAATGGACATAGAATATAAATTCTGTCCAAAACAAGGTAAAAAGTCACCAGGATAAAATGTTATACTATAATTTATGAATTTGGAAATATACAAATTGAAGAAGACCTGATGGCCTAGTAAATTAATTATTATGACAGGGAAAAATATATTGGAAATTAAAAAATACTGACAACCCATTATAAGCTGTTTAAATGCTAACCAATTTCGGATTTAGCAATGGATATAATAATTAATGTAATAAATAAATTTAAAAAAAAATAATAATAATAATAATAAAATAAATTAAGAACAAACAGAAATGGTTTGATTAAAATAAAAAGTCTATTGACTAATTATACCCGAGTGTTAAATCCGAATCTCGATTGCTCACAAAGACAAGAAAAAAAAAGATAACTCATCCTACTATACAACTCAAAATTTTTCATTATCTATACTTACACATTTTGTTATAATAATTATAATTTTTACAACATGATCTCTAATTTATGTGTAAAATACAAATTAATTACTTCCAAATTTAAAATATAAATATTTTAAAATTGTAATATTTGCTTATAATTTTCATTTTTTTTTTTTAACTTAACTTATAAACAACAGGAAAAATGATTACAATCATGTTAAAAACTACACGTATATATATATATTTTTTTTTATGACGTTAGATTAGAATGTAAATATTTTTAATTATTCTATAAAATTATTTGTTAGGAATACAGATGTAAAATGTTTCCTCCAATATGTCAAAAAAAAAAAAAAAAATGCCACAGCATTTAAAAAACAATTGTATAATATATATAACTGAAATAATTTTTGATTTTTTTCCTTTAAAGATATTTATTAATCCTGTCCGTTTACTTGAAAGTATAAATAAAAAATAATAAAAATGCCAGCGTAAAAAAAGAACAAAAATACAGTTTTGCTCTTAATTAGTTTTCTTACATTATCATTAAAATTGTATTACTTAGATAAGACTTGGCGATATATATATATATTTATATTAATATGTAAAATTATATAAATATTTATTATTTAATCATACCGTAAAGTAGGCTGATACCAGACACAGTTGGTGTTGTTAGCTTATAAGAAATAATCTGGTGTCCTACGGGTGACGTGTGGTTCGCCGCGTCGTGGTGCTGGATCGAATTGCAAACTAAAAATAGTGTATGAATAATAATGCTGAATTTCTAAATTTTTGAATTTTAAACATTAATAGTACACTCACAATGAGTATTTTAAGCCGTCGTCTAGTTCCATAATAGCTGCTTGGTTACCACACCGATAACAATAGTTAGGGGCCGAAAATATTGTCACTACATTACGATCATGACACCTACCAACAAACAATTATGATTTATATAATTTTAAAAAATATATGCAATCGTATACATACCAATTATAACCTTCCATCACAAGTTGATGAGCTCTGGAAACAAGTGTAAGGCCATTCGAATGATTGAATGTTTCTGAAATATCTTGACCGAACGTATAACCGGCCCCTCTAGGTGATATACCCCAACCAATACGATCATCAGGGTCTGACCATAATAGATCACACATGGGACCCTATACATTCAATAAATAAATGAAAATCACGATTCACAAAAATTAATTAAATATATTACTTCATGAGGGACTTCTTGCATACGATCTAATGCTCTAATATGATCTAGCGTGTCAATGGATGGAGACAGCCCACCGTGAAGACAGAAAATCTGTTCGTCAACAAGTGCAGTCAATGGGAGATAGTCAAACAGGTCAGTGAAAAACTTCCATACATTTGCATTGCCGTACTTTCGTAAGCATTCGTCATAGAAGCCATACACTTGTGTAATCTGTCGACTCTCATGATTACCTCTAAGAATTGTTATTCTTTCACGGTATCGTACCTTAATGTATTTAATACACAAAATAAAAACTCCATTGATAAAAAATAATATTGGTAATTTAACTTACCTTTAATGCAACCAATAATGTAACAGTTTCAACAGAATAGTAGCCACGATCAACATAATCTCCCATAAATAGGTAATTTGTATCTGGGGATTTTCCACCTATTCGAAACAGTTCCATTAGGTCGTGGAACTGTCCGTGCACATCCCCGCATACTGTCACCGGACATTTTACTTCTTGTACATTGGACTCTTTAGTCAAAATTTCTTTTGCCTAAAATAAATTTCAAAATCTCAATGGTAATAATAAGTTTGTTATTTGCAAAAATGATGAACTACATAAATATTATGGAAGGTTATGTATTTAGTTTCCGGTTATGCTATTTTTAAATAATGATTGCTCTTGGATTGTATTCAAATCTTTGTTATTATTCATAAATAATAGAGTGACTATTTTTATAAGGGGTGAATAAAAATACAGCCACTACATGAACTATATTTAGCAGGAAAATAATTAATTTTTAATGAACATTATTTTTATTTATAAAATAAACGTAACCTCTATATAATGGACACTCATAAATCGAAAAAAAAATGTATATATATCTCATACAATATAAAATGTCAGTTATTAAAAGGTTTTCACAAATAAAGGTTTTGTTGTTAAGTAATATAAGAATGTGTACGCTTATATTTATAAATAAATTACGCCCAATATTAAGATATATACCACACCTTAAAATTAACAATAAATATAATAAATACACTAATAGAATTTATTGATTTTTTGATAATTTATTTAAGTGACTATAGTTACTTAAATAAGTACCATCAAAATAATGAAATAAAATCAATAGATTTTAAATTTTAATTAATATAACTAAAATAATATATTCAATTTTTGAAAATATAAATGAAAATTACAATTTATTAAAATACATTTTCATAAAGATAAACTTAAAAAATTCTAACTTCTTATTTCAAAGAATATTAAATTAATTTACATCAAAATACTCAGCCAATTTATTATAAGAAAATCATTCTTAACATTAAAATTGATAACATTATTACAGCTTTTAAATATTTATTTATACCTTATTTAACTTTAATAATAATTGAAGTGTGTTTAATAGAAGACAAAACATTAGTTTGAAATGGATGTTACCAGAGTTGTAATTTAGCTCTATTGATTGAACTTAATGTTCAATAAGAATACCTATTAATGATGAACCATTGTCAATTATTTAACATTGTGAAATGTATATACATTTGAATAAGTATTGTTAAGATGTGTAAAAACAATAATAAAAAAAATAGCACAAATAAAAGTACCAAATAATATAGTTATTTAATTTTTTCAAATGTTAGTATATAATACCTAGATTACATTTTTAATAACAATAGGGTCATAAAGAAAACTATCTTAGTTAAAATTTAAGTATAATATCTTATTTGTAAATTATACAAGGTAATCTATAAATAGGTTATACATAAAATATAGTGAAATTTGTAGTTGTAGAAATGAAATTTAAGGAATTCAGGGTGGATTTTTGAATACAGAGTTTTTATGTTAAATAAGATAATATAAACATAATTATTGAACACCAATATTTGACTTGTATTATTAATTTTTTTTCTAATTATTCTATATTTTTTTAAATAATGTTAAAATGTTAGGTTAATTCATAAAATAATGATAAATTACACCAATAAACTGAACTATAATGATACATAACAAATAATTAAATTAATATATCATATTATGTGTTCTTAGTGATAAAAAAAAAAACTTTCTCTCTGTGACCTATAAAAATTATTCAGTTTTTAAAAATTTTAAATTTTGATTTTTAATGTTCAACATTTTATGATTATATAACCATAATGTAACTGTTAATTATTAAACAAAATATTGAAAGACTTGACCTTATAAAGGCTTTAAGTATGTTATTATATCAAATATAAAATGTTATAATTTTTTAACAAGGACAAATTATTGCTGCATATGAAATAGTTAAACAGTGAAATGATTTAAACTAAATAATGTAGTATTCATTAATGCCTACTATAATATAACTGTAGGTAAACTATAAATTTGTAACATCAAATTAAATGTAAAATATTTTAATAAAACATAGACTATAGAGTATAGACGTGTATATGCATATACAGTGTAGGTATAATATGTTAAATAATAGAAATGCTATTTTGATTATTTTTAAGCTTTCTTATTCTGTGGATAAATACAAGTTGAGTTCATGGAATAATTACAAAATTACCACCAAAAATATTTATTCATGTCATCTCATTAGTTATGTCTCAACAAAAAGTATAATAAATAAGTAATAATACCATCATTATTTATAATTCAAGTTGTCTAGGTTTAGCACTAGTTAATTGTTTTTTTTTTAATCTAAATTGTAAATAGTTACTAACATTTTTGACAGTTAACCTATTACTTAGTCTACCTGATTTATATCAGTTATTAAGATTATTAATTAGTTAAATATATTTAAATATTAAACACAGCTTAGAAGTATTTTACATTTTACATTTAATAGAAATATTTTTAATTACAAAATAAAATAATATACCTGTTGTACATATAAACAAATTTAGAAAATAATTATTGGTTAGGTTATGTTAACTAAGTTAACTTTAAAACAGTTCCTATCTTTATATATATATATATATATATATATCTAAAAGGTACACTAACAATTAAGAATACATTTTTTAACAATGTAATTTGTTATTTCTTGATAAAAAAACTCAAGTAGTTGATAGTAATAATGCATGTAAATACCAAAATAGATTCCTTTTATATAAACTAAGATTAATATATTTTTTTTTACTTTATCAAACATTAAGTATATTTAATATTAGCTATTTTAGCTAATTAGAATGATAGATCAAAAAACATCAATATGTTAGCCAAACAAGTAGTTATTATCAGTAATGTATCAATAAATGGGTAAAAATATTTGTACACACATAATATAAATGATGATCAAAAAAACAACACTCATTTTAAGCGTGCATTTAGTGGGTACAAATGACTCACTAAAAATAAAATACAAAAATTTAAGAATGCCTATAAACTAACAAGTGAAATGGTACCAATGACATTAATATCAATAATAATAATGACTAATGAGAATTATTATTAATATGTTTTCAAATGATAGTTACATAGCTGCAATAGTAACATATCCAGGCTACCTATATGCCTACTATTCAATGGGTAGCGATAGGGAAAGCTGTGATTTCAATACAGTAAAATATATGATGGTCTGGTTGAATGTGTTGGATTCAATACTCTAAACCAAATCCAAGGCCACAACCAGAAGTAAAACAACTCAAATATTAATGATCTATCAGGATTAGTACATGTATTGGGAGTTAATGCTGTTATCAGTTAGAAAATCAGACCGAAGCCATGACAATGCGAGAAAAATAGAGGTGTTCATACTCCAAAAATGAAAATTTCCGCGGGAGCCGTGGACGGACGATGCCGGCGACGGGGGTTGGCAATTTTTGGATTTTTAGGGGGTGGGGGGGCGTCAACAGGGTCGGGGCAGTTTTGCGGCCGGCGCGCGCAAATCGACGGGGCTCGTCGGGACAAGACCCGGTCACGTGGTCGATTTGGGCGAGGTACAAGCGTCCGCAATGGCCGTGCCGGGCCGACGGCGAGCCGGTGATCGGAACGCGCTCAACGACCGATTCGACGGACAGGGTCCCGGCTCACCGACAGCCACGGAGAACGCGTAAACAATATGGCCGAACCGGACGCGCGCGCGCGCGCGAACCCGTTGCGCGACGGCGGCGGCTACGCGCCGTATCGACGGGGCGCCGCCGAGATATTTACCTTGTCGCACAGGAACTTCACTTGGCTTTCGGTCAACTGTTTGCACTCGTTCAGCTGCTCAATCCATTGGTCTAGTTCCTTCAGGGACGTTTTATCGTCCATAATACGAACGTAAAACGTCGGCGAACGTAAATTAACCGATTCGTTTCTCAGGGTAACATGTAAAAATAAATTAAACGGAGTTCGCGATCGGTGTACTGCGGTCCGGACGGAAATCACAACACAAATGAAATGACAGGTCGGGCGAAGGGTGGTGGCGACGGTACTGGGAGGGGGCACCCGATGATTATTTTTGTTTTCTTTTTTTCCTCCTTTTTTACACTTGTATCGGCCCGACTCACCAGTGCTGCCAACGCGATAACCATGAGCAGTGCGTGCACGCCACTAGTCTGGACCTGACGCCGCCGCCCACAGAGGCACAGGCCACGGCCGCAACGGTTTTGCCCCGTCGGCTGTCATTCGTCAACGATAACCCTCCAATACTGGCGATATGCCGATTTTATTATTATTATTTTTAATATTATTATTGTAATTTATGTGATATCGTTATTCATTTTACATTACATTAAACATTTTTACTAATCTACGACCGACTACCGGCAGTACCACGGACTGTTGTATTGAGTCGTAGTCCGTAGCACAGTAATTTGTACGACGACAACTTTCTGTAAACTAGAAAAAATTAAACTGTAGAGCACCTAAACACAGCTGAGTGTTGTGTAAATATCACGTAGTGCTACTGCACTATAAAGTGCGTCGTCCACCGAATGACGTATTGACGTCCCACTCGTTATACATTTATTTATAAAGTTGTTTATCATATACTTGTTATTGTACCTCTTAGACGTATCGTTCTGTATTGATCAAGCACTGTGGCTCCATCCACAGTTCAATCAGTTCATGATCTAAGAGGTGTAACTGATTAACTATTATTTCTCGACTTCTTGTTCGTTAACCAACTGGCGGACGGACGCTGTGTGATGCCGCTACGACGTTTTGTTTGTATACAAACATTACAAACCAAAAGTATTTCGGGACTTCGGATGTCAGGACGGCTATTCTACAATATTGCATTATGTTATATGTGCAGTAGTGCTGTCGTTAATACCGTTAGTCATCGAAAGTCGTCGTTAATCTACCTAATCGAGTTACAGAATAACATTACTGAAATAGTGAATACTGACCACTTTCTTATAATAAATAATTGATAAATAGGTCAATAATATTTTATTGCTCTATGGTCATTGGCGACGATAACATATTGTATTAACGAATTACATGTGATATCAATACTTTACCGTTTTTTTAATAGGAATAGATAACCGACACTGTTGCTTTTACTTATCCTAAACTATCTACAGTGCCCACTGACCGGATTTGTATTTACTATTAATTAGTGATATATTTATTTTGTAATGAATTAATTCAATTAAACAGTGTCGATAGGTAGTCTGTTTTCCGACACATTTTTCATGTCCATTAATTTTAATATCATGAAAAAACTTTTTTCATTTTAATGACAGCTTTATTTGTTCAAAATTATTTTAATTTATTAGTTATTAGTACTTATTACTTGTTAGATTATTACACTTAAATAATACTGGCGCAAAGATATCTATATTGTCTTTTATTCACGACTATAGTTTTTTAATTCCTTGACGTTTATTTTTACCTACCTATATTTTGAAAATCATAATTGATTTTATAAATTGTTTAATTTATTCAATAAAGGGGATTCATAAGTAATTGTTACTAAAACCTAAAAATTTAATAAATATATAAGCACATTTTTTTTCAACTTTAACTTTGATATTATGTATTTTACTAAGTGCGCAATAACGTTTTCAAAATATTCTAGTTAATTTTAAGCAATTTCTTATTTATACCACGAGCGACAAACCTTATCACTGCATCGGTATACGGTATTAACTCAAAATTTAATTAGGTACAATGAAATATAGGTATAAATACTACCTATTGTGATAAATACGATAATTACAACAGAAATTAATTCAATCTACCACATAACTATAATAGTAAAATAAATTATAATATATATATTTATATAGCAATATAAATAGGAATCTGAAATAAAATAAAATATCACCTTTAAAAACATAAGCTGACAGATCGTTTCCAGCCTTCATTCAGGATCGTTTTTCGTATTTAATGATTTATCATAATTCATTAAATTCTAATTTAACACATCATTTTACAATGAGCTACTCAATAACGAGGTACACTAAACTGTACAGTATACTGTAAAGTGACTAGTAAACTAATTCCCTAGATTTTTAGTATTTTAATCAAATACGTATAAGCATTGATTATAAATATAATATTTACAATCAATGGTATAAGTAATGGATTTGTATGACATTCCCATTTAATAAGATTTATCTATTATTTTCTTAAATCGTTGAGCTAGAACTGTTTGTACAAAAAGCTCATAAAAAAAGATTTATTTATTTAAATTAATAATTCATTTAAGTTGTTTTCGTATATATATATTACAATATATTAAACCCATTTAGGTAATTTAGTAATAGGTACCAGTATGTATAAATGTCGGTACTTCGGTATGCCTCTTTTATATCTATGATACCTACGTTATATTATATTTTCATAAAATATGTACAACTTATCGACTATCACTTGTGGTCCGGTTTAAGGGTGTGGCTGGGTGGGCTATGAATTTCGAGCCCACTCATTTAAGAAGTGCCCACCAGTACCAGGATAATTTATACCATTATGAAGTGTATAACACTTTTTTTAACTTATTAGATTAAATTACTATATTATATAATATATATAAAAATATAAGTATAAGTATTATTTCTTATTAATTTTTAATCTTTGAAATCTTTATAACTAACCTTAAAACAGTCTTATTACGAATTTTACGATCACTATAGATAATTAGACAATCGATTATCAATGCTAAAAAGTTAGGTCACTCAGAGAATGAGAGTTCTTTATGTCTATAAGTAATAAATATTAAATATTTACAATAAATGAAAAATGTATGTAATTTATAATATATTCACATGACACGTATTATATATAGGTAAGGCGCATATTAGAATCCCTCGTATAAATATTTATGACATTGCTATTTAGCATTATGCTATTAGAAATTTTAACTCGATACCTTTAAACTTTATAGTATAGGTAATGAGATTGTAGATTGTAGTGGGAACCCAATCCTTTGCATATGGATTTTTTTGTAAATAATTCCCATATTCTATAAGAACATCGAATAAATATTAGAAACTTATCAAGCAAATAATTATGAATAAATGACAAATGTATACATGGCCAGAAATATACCAAATTCCAAAAAAAGAAGTAAGTAAAATAAACGCAAAATAATGTTTTTTTAGAAAAAGCTTAAAATATTATATGATTGATGGATGATGGTACACATTTATAAAAAAAAATTATGTATTTAAAAGTATTTTATTTTAGTCTATAGCTAATATATAGTTCGATTACGTAATATAATATAATTTAATAAATAGTTATCGCGGCAAGTATATAAGTTACTAATATAACATAATAGCCATTAGGTAACATAGGTAGGTATAATAAATAACAAGGATGGATAACAAAAAGTTACTATAAAGGGCCGTTTTTTATAACTTTAAAATCTAGTAGGCCAGAGGCTGCAGTGACGGCTTCAGATATTTTTATTGGTGTGGGGGGGGGGAGTCGGGGCGATACCGAGTGAAAATTTGTTCTGGTGGTCATTTAGGTATGAAAGCATTACATTGTTTATAGTATAACTTTATACCATATTTTCCGAAAAGTATTACTAAAAATGTTTTGAGTATAATATGATTAATATGTTATATTTCTAAATAATTAATCAAAAAATATATCATATAGTTTATTCAGTTTATTATTATCACAAATGTACTACTGTTAAACTTCAAATTTCCTTCGTTTTCTTTTATTCGTTTGTAAGTATGTAAGTATGTAACAATACATTTATATTTTTATTTTTAATGTATACGATTTTAGAAAGTGCGCCGGTTAGTATTAACTCTATTAAGCATATTTATTTCTAAATGTGCGAAAAAGCATATATTTCATTCAGTCAAACTTAAAATAATATAACTTAAGTCTAAAAACTCTTTGAAGTAATTAATACTATTTTTAATTTTACATATTGATAATAATTTATAATTTCTTTATTTACTTACCTATTTAAACATTAAATTATAGAGGGGAATTGGGGGCAAAATCAAATGTTAGGTAGGGCACTTGCCCCCCTGGCCCCAGTGTAGCACCACCCCTGCCAAAGAGCATATAGAAAGTAAAAAAATATGTCTCTACACGATATATATACAATGAAACCTCTAAAACCATTATTCAGAGGGTATATTATATATAAAAGGAAAAAATATGTGCTAAGTTAAATTAAATTATAATATTAATAATTAATTTTTGAAGAGGACGCAATATTAAGATATTATGTTTTAATGATAATATTTTAACAATAGGTACATATTTAACTTATACTAAATATAAAAATATAAAATAAGAAATACTTAGGATGTATAGATACATACACAATTAAATCTAGTATTCTAGTGTAGAAAAATAGGATTTTGGATTAGTTCGTTATCGTTATACTAGTGTAAGCGTGTTTTTCTGTAATTTAGTCATTATTTTTTAACTAAGATTAAAATAAATATCCGCTATTTGAAGGTTTTCCCATTGAAGTGTAATGCAAATGTCTCTGTTTCCAAAGAAATATCCGCTATTGGTGTCCGTTTGGGGAAGAAGCGGAGGTTTTGCTATAATATAACCTATATGTACTATGTACATAAGACAAGGACTAAAATATATATAGTTTATTTTTGATAGTAGGTACTTAATAAAAATGTTATTAATGTTAACTTCTCCTAGATAAATAACGTTAATACATGTAATAATATCAATTGACCCATGATATTGACCTATATAAGTGTATAGCTAAAAGTCTAAATGCCTACCTAGCTATATAGTATATGCCCTTTATGATATAATTAATAATTTTACAAATAATTCAAGTAGGTTAGTAGGTATATACTATATTATATTATGTTTAGGTATGTAATAATTGCATATTTATTATTATTATATAGACGAACATACTACCATATTACTGCCATTATTGTCTCATATTATATACTTAAGTAATAAAAAATAACACAAAATATAAAAATAGTTGTTATTTATTTGACTTGCTAATAAAGCTTAAAGAAGATAGGTACAATAGGTACATACTACATAATAGTATAATACTATGATAGATAGTTATTAGTTTTGACTTTTGATACAAAATTATTTACTGTGATTAAAAGAAAAATCCACGGAAGCCACTCTACTACTACGTATATAGTAATTTACTAATTTCTGAGTTAAAGTCAAGCTCAAAATTCAAATGCTCATAAAAAAATTATTTAGCTTAACAGTAAAAATGACAAATGTTAGATATAACATATAAAGAATCCTATTGTATTAATTTTTCAAGCTTTTTAATCAACATTTGTAGAATAAAAAAAAGGGTAGAAAATTGTATATGATATATGCTTATAAAGTTATAAATAGCTAAAAACGAGCTAAAATAAGTTGTTGAATATAAATATTTTATGAACATTTTAAATAACGCAAGTTGACGCTGATGTCAGGTTATTCTTTTAATTTTTTTTTAATACTATACTACCAGTGGCGTACTCAGGATACGACCTAACCTAAGGGGGTGTCATAAATCATAATTATATGCACGAATTGACCTTTTTTTTTTTAGTCATCGTTTCATTATTTGAACAGATACTTATTTTTAAGGGGGGTGTCATATCTGACTGTGGAGCAAATTTAAAAAATGATAAATTAGGCGCTTGCAATGAGCAGTAAAAAAAATATATTTTGGTAGATAGGTACGGTAAAATATGATAAAAAGAGACTGAATTATTATTTAAAAGTATTTTATAAATTAAAAAAAGAATTTTATAAATAAATTTGTCGTAAAAATTGTTTGTAAATATTAGCTAATAATTTATACCTACATTTGGCAAATGTAAGTAGGTACTAAATAATAATAATAGCTAATAGGCACTAAAAGCTTTATATTATATAATTATATACAGAATGATTCTTTTATCAAACAACACTCATTATTTCAAAAAGTATTAATGTTTTTGAAAATATTTTTTTACATAGTTTCAAGTTGTTAAAAAACAACGTTTTTATTAAAAGTTTATATTTTTAAATATTTTTTATCCTTATCATTTTTTTATTTTTTGAATGATAACATAGTGTTTTAATTTCATATTCCAAAGCAGAATAATATTTTGAGTATTTTAATACATAAAATTCGAATTTAGGGTGAGTAGTTTATGAGTTATACTTATTTAAAGTTTAGACAAGCAGAGTAGTGGACAAACATTTTGCGGGGTAACCCCATACCACTCCACTCCGCGCAACTAAACTTTAAATACATATAACTCATAAAAACTACTCACCCTAAATTCGATATTTATGTATCAAAATACTCAGAAAATTATTCTGCTTTGGAATATGAAATTAAAACACTATGATGTCATTCAAAAAAGTAAAAACTTAAAAAATCATAAGGATAAAAAATATTTAAAAATATAATTGTTTAATAAAAACGTTGTTTTTTTAACAATTTGAAACTATGTAAAAAAATATTTTCAAAAACATTAATACTTTTTGAAATAATTAGTGTTGTTTGATAAAAGAATCACCCTGTATATAGTTATAGTAATAGTAGTCTGGTAGGTACCTAGTCATAACTATTTCTAAATTTTTCAAAACATTTATTTTGGCTATAAGCATTTTAATTGGGAAGTGAAACTCGTTTTTGCTATTTACTCATTAGTCATCTTGTTCTCAATGCTGTAACTACGAAAATGACAAAGCATATAATATACTTTGATATGGATTGCTACTTAGCTTGAAATATGTCCTAAACTAATTTAAAAAAGACGTATACTATACAGTATAATGATGTGAATAATTTACGAAAAACAAGAAAAAAATAATATTGGCTATATATTATTATTTATTTTAATCACTAATCACTATTAATAGAATAAATAGAAGGAATAAGTTAAACTAATAGTTGTGTTTTGTAGTTATTATTTATATGTACATGAAATTTAATTAGATGAAATTACAAAAAGTAAGGAAAGACATTAATAGGTATTTTGTAACTAGTAATAACTAGGTAATAACAAATCTTGTTCATATAACACATAGCCCATCGCCCATAGGTCAAGTTAAAATAATAGAAAATACTATTGTTGATGTTATTATGTTATACTTATTTAAAAATAATTTCTTCACATTTGTTTTGATTTAGTGCTTATTTGGTAAGTATAGGCACAGAATAAATTAAATGTGATTTATTTTAATTCAATTATATACATGCTCTAATATTTGAATGTATGAATTAGTCTAGGATTCCAATTTGCCATTTTACATTTAGTCCGTAATTTTAAGACCTTACTAACCAAGAAAATTAAGCTTTTTTTAAACTATTATCAATTATTCTGTACTATAACAAGCATTTTAAAGTTTTAATATTTTACATAATTATAACTCATTTTAAAATTAAAATACCAATAAAATCCTACGAGATGTCCTAGATAATATTATTACCTTTAAGTTTGATAGTAGGTAAATTGACTTTAATATTTAAGTTAATAGCATATAATTGGTTCTGCTGAAAGCAAATTCACTATATTCTATGTTTGTAAGATGAAGACAACACATGCAGATATAATTTTCACTTAAGTTGTTTAATTTTAATTATATATTTACATTTTCATGCATAAAGTATTGGCGCACATAATATTAATAAGTTATGGTGGTATACAAGTTTAAATAATTGTATTTACTTTAATATAGTTTCAGGGATTTAAACATTGCCTAAAACTTTTTTTACTTTTGGTAAATTAGTATAATAATGTAATAATAATATTATATTAGTATTTACTTATATTGTAGTTAGAACTAATGAACAGAAAGTTGGAAATGTGTTAAACTCAAAACTTTTTCAGTCTTATTTTATGTACAATTAATACCAATGGACAATGATTCAAATTAAGCATATTATATAAAATATAATTAATTATACAGGATAAATAAGATAATTCAAGTTATCTCTGAAATCCAATATTCTATATGTAATATGCATGTATCCTATAAACAATAATAACAATAGGCAACGGCATATAATTAAGTTAGTACTATTAATGCACACTATAAATTTTCAATAAAAACAACTTTTATTCAAAGCAAACTATAACTTTAATATTTTAATTATAGTTGTTTGTTTTAAAATATGATAAATTTATTTAATATAAAATAATATATTAAGCCTGTCAACAATTAAATTAATAATAAATTATAATAGTAAAAATGAATATAAAATAATAATAACTATTATTATAAAAATGTAATCACATTATCAAACTATTCAATTTTCTACAATTGATAATTTTTTTTTTTAAACTAAGTAAGTATATACATAATCCAACCATTCAATAACATATGAAGCATATTGGCAAATACAAGCTTAAAAAAATGTAAATTATTATTAAAATATTCTCACTCTTAACAGTCAATTATCACAATAATAATCAATGGAGATTATTTATAAATCACCAAAAATAATATAAAGGTTGTAAAAATTAGCGGCGATTAAATGTATATAATATATTTGATACATCTTGAAAATGTTCGGTACAATTTAAGTGTCTCAGTACTTGTCCATTCCATAACTTAATAGAATATCCTAAAGCATCATCTCGACTTGAACAAATATTGTTCTCCACTAACCATGTTACAAGCTCAGAACCAGTAAATGTTTTCTTATACTTCCACAGTTTCCATCTAGAACAATAAATAATAAAATAGGTATTTGAATACTTACAATGGGTTGGATTAAAAAATTAATTACCTAGTAAGATGAGTAATCTCTGCTAAACACTTTTCTCTGTGCTTAAACATAAAGTTATCACATGTTTTTCTTGTATCATATGGAAGTTCTTCCCATGATGGACACTCGATTGGTGATCCTCCCCACCAAAATTTATTCCATCTAAACATAAACAATATTGTATTTATGTAATTAGTATTATGAAAATACTCAGTAATATAGAGAAACTTACGCTCGCACAATCGGTTTATTAATAGACTGATAATTAATACCATAAATCAACAATGTGAAAATTGATTGCCCTCTCATTAAAGAAGTTTCAGAATATGCTAATTCAAGGTATAGTCCATTTGTTTCACCAAATATTCTCCAAATGGCCACAGAGAATGTCTATTAACATCACATTTTTATTAATACAATTCAGAATATAAGCTTTTCAAATCAATTGGAATATAAAAATGTACTTACAACAAACATTGCAACTGCTTGCATAATTAGTAATAGAGAATGTTTAATATATTCATTATTATCCATAACACTTGTTTCGGTTTCATAAAGAAGACCTTGTTTTAAATCGTCTGTGTCAATACTATGAGTGTCTATACTGTAAATATTTTTAACATAGAAATATAGAAATTAAGAAATGTGAAAGGTACTAATGCATTGGTCTAAGTTAATCGCTCAAAATGTATTGCTTTGTCTCTCAACTTTTCTTCATATCACTATTTGCATGTTAAATAATATGAAAGTATAAAAATCAAAAATGTTAGTTATTAAATCTTAATAATATCTTATATAATTGTACATATGCCAGAGATATAATAATTAATTTGATGAAAGAAATTTTTATTGTGTATTTAACAAATTTTCTAATTGTATACCTATCCAAAATATTGTTTATCGTTAAATAATAAATACATTATGAATTTTAGAAATTTATTGTGTACAATTCACAATGACTTGTGTTATTAATTTTTATAAGCTAATAATATCTATTTAAGTAAATTATAAAATATATAGCTAAACATTTGTTTGCTAGTTGAAAACTTTAAACATATTCAACCAAATTAAACATTTAGTAAATTTTTAACGATGTAAGCCTGCATTTTTTTTTTTTATGTCTTCTTATTTTAATATACTTTATAGAATTGAATATTAACCAATTTAATTTAATCTTAAGATAACTTCAGTAGTTAAGTCTGTTGAGCTAACAAAAAGTCCAAGATAGTAAGTTGAGTTAAATAAAAAGGGAAAGATCAAGTAGTTGAGAGATAAGTTGTGAACGATCAATTTCGACTTGTGATGGAATAATTACACATTACATAATCAACAAATGAATACATTTTAAATTATTGAATGTAACTAGGTGGGTATGCTAAATATTCAAATAAAAACTTACGATTGCTTGGATGTACTTTGTACATCATTTATAGATTCTGAATAAACTATGGGTCTAATTATTTTATGCTTTTGGCGTTGGTGCAAAACTAAACAAACGATGGTGCCTAAAAAATGCATATAATATGAATATTGAATTTAATTATTTACTAAAAATCATTTACAAATTATAGATGAAAGGAGAATCATTGTAAGAGTTGCAGCTTCTGGAGTTCCATACACATAATTTTGATCAAAATCAGATTTAATAAACAATGGTGGCTGGCAAGTCAACATCAGGACAGAAACCAACAATATTGGTACACTAAAATAAGAATGTGTGAGAAAAATATTTTTAAGTCAATAAATAAAAAACTAATTACCCCCAAGATATTATCATATAGAAATAAATAATTTTATTTTGGAATTCATCAGTAAATGGCTTATGCATTATTAGCAAAGTAAAAGCTAAACATGCAGTCCAAATGTAACAACTCATATCACCAGCTATACTCAACATAAGTTGAATGTATGTTAAGGGATGTGATTGTGGAGTTTCTGATAAGTACTCAAGTAATACACCAGTACATGAAATTACCTAAAACAATAATGTACTATTAATTAACAATTTTCATTATGAAAACCAATGTTAGAATATCAATATACACAAAATACCTGTGAAATTACTAAACAAAAAACTACTTTGAATGGTAAACTTTTTAGTTTTTTTAACATGACTAGGATAATCCAAAGCTGGAAAAAAATAAGTCAAGATATTATAAAATATTTATATTTAATACAAAAAAGTTAAACAACTTACAGATGCTGGGATGGCGAGTATACTAACATTGAATTGATACCCCTTTAAGGCTGTTATATTATTTGATGGATCTAATTTGGCCACAGATATTATCTTGGCAGTTAAAAACATAATTGGAGCTGAGAAGAATACGCACAATACCATGGAACTAGCAATCTAAAAATAAAAATCTTAATAAATTATTAAACAATGAAAAATAGTACATACCAAATCCATTTCGAGATTATATGCTGATGCATAAACAAAAACAGCTGGGGCAGAAGGAATCATTCCATATAAAAATCCAAACATTGAAAAGGCAAGGCTATCATCAGCATTTACTGTACCAAATTTTCCCAAAAAAATACTTGTAAGTTCTCTAATCACTAATGGCAAAACTATTCTGTAAAATTCAATCAATAAATTAGAAAAAAAGAAGAAATTTTTGTCAACTTATAGTTATAATTAAATAAAGATATCTAGAAATCTTACAATTTAGCAGCAATTAGGAGTAATGGTAAAATTAAAGCTTCTCCTCTAAGTTTATTGATGTTTCCAACCATTCGTAAACCAAGTAGAAACAATGCAGTAGCAGTAAACGCATTGCCAAAAGTCTAAAAATTAATTATATAATATAAAATTTAGGTATTACACAAAAGCATTTTTACCTACTCCTAAGAAAGTTGTAATCATTTTGGGTGGGTCGTGATTAAATACTAAATTAGCTATCATCCCCAAAGCTGTCATAAACACAACAGGATTACAAATAATGTTCCTTGATATTCGTCCCATTAAAGCAGAACGTCTTGTAGTTTCATGTCGATTATATTCTTTGCCTAATTCCATCATTGCAAAACCAAATGGATTTAGGATTATTAAATTAATAGGAGCCACGAGATAGAGGTATTGAACAAATTCACTATGTTGATGTCTGTAGAGCGCTTCAACTGATTTAATAAAAATAAAATTATACTCAGAAAATAATTAGAAAATAAATCTATAATACATTTGTATAACTTACATATTGGAGCTCCAATAGCAAAATCATTGCTCTGGGTACAGAATATAGCAAACAGAGCAGCTCTAGCTATGTCTGGAGGTCTTGTTACTAATACAGTAATTAAAGCAACTGATACAAATACCAAAGTCTTAGATAGGAGTAGAGATCCCAAAAAAACCAAGTTCACAGATGATAATTCTAACACAGCCATATTAACAAATATAAGTGAAGGTAACGCAAATGTTCCAACAAATCTATTTAAGCCAATACCAGCAGCATGACTAACCAGGCCCAATCGCCCTGACAAATACCTAAAATAAAATAATAGTTGTTATAATGTATTTATAATTAGTTATTTTTTTAATAATAAAAATCAAAAATAATAATATGAGCAAAAAGTATAATTTGCTTGTATATATAATTACCCTGTGACAATGATCCCAAAACACTGAAATAATGCATTATACATATTATTCATTAAGTCTTCATCAGAATCACTCTTATTAATTGCAGTCTTATTTGAAATCATCATGTTATAAAATTGTTTAGCATTTGTGTGTGTACTGTTGAGTAAACTAAAAAAAAAAATATATATAGAAAGTAATTAAATTACATGTTATATAATATAATATATGTATTATTCATATATTATAATCTATCATATCCTATTTATAAAACTGAATATTACAGTAGATGAATTCAGCTAATAAATAAATAATAATAAAAGCTATAACTTATAATATATAGTTAAAGATATTTAGATATATTATATTTAACTGTTGTTTATCAAAAACAACAGTTTAAGTGTAAATGAACAGCAATGAATCTAGAAATGATTTAGGGGAGAGGAGAGCAGTTTTAATTTAGTTACAAAAGTACTTAATACTAAGTTGTAAAGGCAGCCACTTGCCTCGCTTCAACAACCTTCCGAAAATAAAATAAAAAAGAATAATTCATTGACATTCAGAATTTTAACAATAATACATTATATTAATTAATATTTACTACCTATTACCATTTCTTAAATTGTAATAAAATGCAAAATCTTAACATTTTTATAAATACAACTTTTTATGTTTGCTACACTCTTTAAGAAATTTAAAGCATCAACAAGATTTAAATAAAATAAAAAAAACACATTAGACAAAAATTCAATATTCACCTAAATATTATATTTATTATTCAATATTGTAATTTAATTGCAATTAAACAAACTGTACATAAAACAATTTAAGTTAATATAATTCTTTGATACTTAATGAGGTTTAGCTCAGTATAGGAAACAAAGAATGTCAGGAATTAGGATCAATAATTTTGGCATTCCTGAACGGTGAACATAGAATTCATACTTCTATACTATATACATATTTGTCACCATCTACCATATAGAACAAAAAAAAATATCTAAGGCATTTAATACAAAACTTTAATAAAAATAAATTTATTTCTTTATTTCATACCTAAAATACTTCAATAAAAACTTATAAATATACTTATTTGCCTTTTGTCATTTAAAACTACTCAATAATTAGCAATATTGTAATACTTAAAAAATTAAAATAAGTTTTTAGCTACAATACTTATTCAAGACTCTAAAATTTAAATATTTAATTGTGATGTATGTTTTAATCATAAACAAAAACAAAAAATTGACATTTATTCTCTAAGAGAAAGCTTTTTTTTAATATCTGTGCTAAAACTATTATAAAAACAGGTTCTCTTTATATTATATACTATATAAGTTTTGGTTAAACATAACTTAAGGTAATGATTAACTGTAAGTTTTATTTATGATTAAAGTATTACAAATAATGATGAAACTCTGTATAAATAATCTTTTCCAAATTATCATTATACGTCATTAATATAGTCTATAAAAAGTGCTTCTATTAATTCCTCCAGCACCCCATGCTCTTATTATACTTTACTCTTAATTATTATATTTAAATACTAGCTCTATAATAGCTAAACATCAAAGTTAGTACTTTCAACTAGTAAAAACTATTGAAAATTGTCAATCAAATTACAAATGTATGCCCTCAATAAACATTCCGCCCTCAATAAACATTCCACCCCTTACTTTTTATCCAATACACACTAGAATATACCTCGATGTAATCAAATTCAAATTATATATTGTTGTAATGTTATATATTAATTACTGAGATAGATAACAACTACTGAAGTGCGGACTTTGTTCTGAAAAACGAGCTGTCGCGTCTATTTTTTTTTCCTGGCACACACCCTATAAATGTTGTCTTAGGGACAACACTTGTCTTAGTCATGAACATATATTATTTAATTTAATTAGTAAAAGGTTTGTTAATATTAGAGTGAGCCATTTTGAAAAACAATTTAATATATATCGAGTACTTAAAAATCAATTTTCCTTAAGAACCAAGTTATCTAAATTAATATTATTTAAAAATGTGTAAATAATTTAAATTTGTATTTATTTATTTTTTTAACTATTATTTTACATTTTATTATATTTGTTATCTTGGTTATGAATATAATTTTTTTCTAGTATAATTATTTCTTTACTAATTTCTCTTTATAAATTAAAAATATTTCATATTAAAATATATCAATATAAAGCAAAACATCAAGATAAAAATTTTGTTGCCAAATTCGATCATTTTGTTACTGTAAAACGTTAAGTTAAAATTTACTAAAATCTAATGTTAAGTAATGTGCATTTAAATAATTTGCCATTTGGTGGTGGGGGTATCGGTATTCGACACGGCTTATTTTCTGTTACATTATGAACATAGAGAGTCGGTGCTCAAGTAGTTGTTACCTATCTCAGTCATATTAATATATTATATTATTATCAATACCTATCAGTAAACTATCTACTATATTGATGTTATGGTATGACAGTTTATTGTTATTCTACAATACTAGTATCGGATTTCAATACCATAAACTAAGTTAAGGGCTATAACATTTTAGGGCATTTAATTCCAAAACGTGACATGTTTAGCCACAAAATAACAAAACACATTTAAACATAGTCTAAAATAAATATAAATGCATGTAGATTTTTTATGTTAGTTTGTTTAACAAATCATAGAAAAATATTTATTATGAACAGATATTAAAATTAAAAAGCCGGTGATATTGAAGTTATTAGAGCAACATGACAAAAATAAAAAATAATTAAAATTTGACTTAAAATATTTTAAATTCTTGAATATTCTACTTTTTTTGTAGCTCTTAAAAGCTCATTCTGAGCTTTCATTGTATCTATTATTGCAAGGTATCTTTCTCTATATTCACTCTTTTAGACTTAATTGTGAAGCATATTTTTCAGGGTCTGCTTAAATATTTATCCTTTGCTTAGGTCATCCTTTAGCTTTTTTTTTTATTTATTGTGTCTGTCTTTACTTTTTATGTTACACTATTTAACCTCTAAATATGTCCTGCCTATTCCAAACTTTTGCCTCTTATAAATGATTTGATATCAGGCTTCAGGTACATTTGAAAAACTTCTCTGTTGATTCTCATTCTTTATTCTTAATTTTCAATGATAGGACTATAGATAAACACAGTATTTATCTTTTGAAGATCATTAAGTTTTCTTCATCACCCATTGAAACTGACCACTTTTTGTAATCATATGTTAGAACTAATCAAAGAAAACTAGTATAGAATTGATTTTGTTTTTATGAATAGTAACTATCCAGTTGTATTTTAAATTGTCAGCAATAATTTTCAGTTTTATACAGCACAGAAATCAATTGTAAATTATTAATTACTAATTTTGCTCAGCCAAGCAATCAAATAAAAATTATAAAATTAATTAAATATAAATATTTAAAATAAAACTAATATTTATTAACAGTAGCATAAATTATTAATTATGCTTAACCAAGCGATTAAATAGAAACTATAGAATAAATAAAATATTACTATGTAAAATAAAACTAATATTTATCAATAGTATTACTCATGTATTGTTTATAATTTTTCTGATAAAATATGATGATTTGCTTATCATTAATCATATACTAATTACCTATTTTTGTGGATATTATTCATTAAAAATAAAAAATACCATTTTTAGTATATAAATATTTCACTAAGTACAGTTATATCTATATCTAATAATTAATGAGGTACAAACTAATACCTAAATATTATTAATTATTATAATGTTCATAAATCATGAAAAGAAAAAGTAAATATGAAATTTGGCAATAGCTGGATTGTAATATACATTTAGTGGCAAACTTTACAAGTGGAATATTGAAACTTTTTTTGGTGAACTGCGAATTGTGAATAAATAATAACTTAAGCCATTCCTATTTATGGATGCTAAAAATATTTTTCAAAGTTGATCACACTTAAAAGTAATGGAAATTTTTCTGAATATAGTAAGCACTGACAAAATTTGATTATATGAAAATGTATTTTACAGTGAACGTTTCTGTGAAATATGTCTATTAAAAATAGTACCAAGTGTGATAACTATAATTCGGTTAGTGTGCGGGGGTTGTTCCTTCTTCAATTTGAATAGGGAAGTGAAAATTTTCTTAGCTCAATTGTTATAGGAAATGAAACCTGAGTAGCTAATTATATTCCGAAGACAAAAAAACAGTCGTCACAGTGGTGCCACACCAGTTCCCCATTTTCCAAAAAATTTAAAAATTCAATTTAAAAAAAAAATCATGGCCACCATGTTTTAAGACAGAAAAATTATTAAGAAATTTTAATTTAAATTTTTGTCTCGAGAAAAAAAATTAATGTAGAACGATACTATGAGACCCTAAAAAAGCTTAGGAGAACAATTCAAAACAAATGAAAGGGAATGTTAACAAAGTGTTTGTTGCATGACATTACTTGCCCCCTCACGGTCAAAGCCACTAAGGCACTTTTGAACTCATTCGGTTGAAACTTTTTGAGATCCATTCTGTACACTCTGTTAACTTGGAACCTTCAGACTTTTATTTTTTTTACCTCCTTGAAGATACACATAGATGAAAACAAATTTTCAATTGACGAGGGAGTGAAACAAGAGGTTTTAGAAGAACTAGAAGATTGCGGGAAAATTCTTTAAGGAGGGCAACAAAATCTTGTACCATGGGCCATGGGGCTATGTAAATACATAGAACGAGAAGGCAATTACGTGGAAAAATAACTTAATATCATATATTAACAAAACCACGTTTTTTTTTTTAAACAATTCTTTTAAAAAATTAGAAAAATCTAGTAATCTTACTTTCTGGATATGCCTCATAAATTAAAATAAACTTTTAATAAGTTCAAGACAGGTAATATGAGTTATTTTATTTAGAAATTTTTTTGAGGGAAACTTATTCTAAAAATTCAAAATAAGCATGCAATAAAACTCAAAACAAATTTGAAAGCTGGTAAAATAGTTTTCCCGAGCTGAATTTTGTTCATAGTTTGCCACTATGGACGATATTATATTTCTGCTATACCTACCTAATAAAATTAAAGATACTGACTAAAATAAAACTTTAATACAGAATTGTATAATCCGTACCTATTACCTAATTCATTATAGTTATTTTTTCAATACTCACAACAATACGTCTTTTAAAGCTTCGGAATCAGTAATTTCCATATTGATATTATTTTGATTGACAAAGGCTAATGAGTGTAATGAAATATGCTTACGGGATTAAGAAGCATTCATATTTAAATTCTATAAGATACAATGTGTTAAATAAAAAAAAAAGTGTACCGTTTAAAAGAAATTAACAAACGGGATTGAACGTTAATAAGGTTTTCATTCACGCGGAATTTATATAAAAAAAATTTGATTTTTCGAAAAATTAACACAGATTAAATTTTCGGAACAATAGACGAACTGAATGAATATTCATTGTTTCCGCGACGTACGTATTAGCAGAACTTTTGAACAACGTGGGTACTTCCGGTTTCGTTGCTCTACGCAGCAGTGTTACTCTCACAAATCATAATAAATAACGAAAAAATGTAACAAGCAACGGCATCATTCGCTGTCATTACATCCAGTTCGAACGTCGGGCAGTCGTTGACCACTGCACAGGTGCACAATGCGACAACACTACCATAGATAAGTATAGTATTAACACTACGACGGCAGAACGTACAAGTCACAAACACGAATACACGGTTATTACTGATGAGTGATGACTATGGAACACTTATGTAGTAGTCAGTACCCAGTGGGGACAGTGCTGAATGAATTGTAGTGGTGCTGGTGCACTAAATTAGAATTGGACAGTGATAACATTGATAACAATATACTAAAATCATATGGGTGAGCGCCATACGTCGAGATAAAACTTATCTCCGTCTGTACTCGGCGCCGGTGACGGTGACTGCGCGAGAGAGGGGACCGTCCTGACGAGCTGCAGGACTGGCTACCCGAGTCCATATAAATAATGATAATAATAATCGCATTATATTATTAATATACTGTCCGCTGGCTACCCCGCCGGTCGGTCGTACTCACGAGTGGAGGCTGTTGCCGCCGCCGTAGTGTCGCGTTTTCGTACTATAGTAGTTGTATAGATCTTTATGTTATACACTTCTCGCAGTTTGTACCAATTTTACTGAAAATTGTAGTGGCACTACGGCTTCAACACTACTTGAACTAGTTGAACTACTAATATTATATAATATGTACGAATTGTGCGTATTGCGGAAATCGGAATGACTCACGATGATAATTAATCACATACATATTATTAGCGTGACGTGAACGTATTCTTATTATTTCTTGGAACTTGGCCGAGAAACCGCTAATGTTGCCGTCGATAAAAAACCCAAGGTAAAGATATCGATTACCCGGATTACCCATGAATACAAAAAAACACCAAAGCTGTAGTTAGTGCTTAATACTTGATAAAGTAACTACTAGTTGCAACCCGCAAGGCTGGAAATAGTGTCCACAGACCACAATTATAAATTATTATAACATTTATAACCGATATCGATAAAAGGAATAAGTACCCAATTGGCTAATTCCCACTTTCACTGATCACTACCTACACCAAATATTTCACGTCACTATCGAGGTACTTCAGATTTTCCCTACTTGTAGTTAGTTTATATATGGACGCTATGAATTATAATTACATAGTAGGTACATAATATTATCGGACGCACTGTAGCTTCGAATGAATAAAAATATTTATAACAAGAAATGTCCGCATGGCGCATACAATAAAATAAATATATATTAATATATTAAAATATCGCTAAAAATATTGGTGTAAAACTAAGTTGAAATTATATATTATATCTACAAAGCCATATCTAATCATTATTGTGTATTTGTGTACTAATTAATTTCCCATGTCTTTGTGATTCAACGTTTCAACGAATAGTTCATTAGTCCCGCACGGCCCACGGGTCAGTGTCAAGTAATTGTGCACTAAATCAACGGATTGAATTCCTTTACTTAACTTTTCCCAATTCGAGCATTGCTATTGTTTTCATTCATACTGCAGGTGCTAATGTGTTAATTATTATTATTTTTATCAGATAATAAGTTTTTACTTTTTAGTTACAAGGCCATATCTGAGGGGGGGGGGGTCTAAGGGGTCCGGACGTCCACTCGAAATTTTTAATAGTAGAAATATTTTAGTGGTAAATATAGTTTATTGACTAAAAATTTTCAGCATTTATATTTAAAAAAAATGTTGGACCTCCCGAATTTTTTTTTCAGTTACGGCCTTGATAAGAAGGTGATATATCATATAATATCTACGATGCATGCGCAGTTACGACAAAGGCACTGTAGGGCCTTAGTTACGGTGCACCGATGACCAATATTATCATACATCATTATTTTTACTAACATTTTTGTTGTTATCAAAAAATTTTTTAAAAAATTCCTGTTTAATTATACATTATTATTAATGCATTTATTAAGGAATTTTCTCTGGCAACAAAAAAAAAAATTCTCAAAATAAATAGTCATGATATCGTAGAATTATTTCATGCTCACACAAGTTGCACCTCATTATTATTAAAAATATATTATAAATTATAATGCTAGGAATAAACGATAAAACTTAATAAAAAATAATTATTCTTTATGTAAAAGAACTTTTTTTTTTAATAAAATTTTATATTTATCCATCTGTTGCAATATAGAACTATAAGCTTAAGTGATAAGGATAACATAACAAACAAAAATAAAAAATAAAATAAAACAGGCAGAAGAGACAGAGGGAAGAGGCCTTCCATTGAAGACACTTCGACGATATTAATTTATCCTAAATATAATAATAGTAGTACAGTAAATACATAAAAATTATAGTTACAACATTATAAGCAATAAGGATCATAACTGAAGTGAAATAAATAATTATATTTATTATTTATATAAGCAGGTCACGACATCATTGTCTTTTGGCTTTTTGTGGGGATTTCCTGGAATAGTTGCAGATGATAGTTGGGCGAGGGCGATTAGGGGGTTGGGATGATGAGTTAGCTTGTTATTGAATCGCTTATAGTGGATTTTAGCTAATTCAGTATCAGTGGATAAATTGCAGTCAGAGTGAAGGGTATTGTTGGAGACATAGTATAGAGCTTTAGAAATGATGACGTGAAAGACTTTGGATTGAAATCTTTGTAGTTTGTATACGGTTAGTGTTTGATATTTTGGCTGGACCCCATAGCTGTAAACCGTAGGACTAGATGGGTCTGAGTAGTAGTTTATACAGCAGTAATTTAGTAGGTATTTTTATATTTTTAGAAGTTAAGAACGGTCGAAGGAGACGAAAACATTATTAAATATCATTAAGTGTTCGGGTTTTACTTTTTATGTGAGCTGCCCGTGTAAATCGGCGGTCAATGTTGACTCCGAGATAGCGTACGTATTGGACAGTAGGAAGGGGTTGGTTGTTGAGGAGGGCCTGGTATACTCCTTGTCGAAGAGTAAAAGTACAATGGATCGATTTGGATTCGTTCATTAATCATTTTAACTCCCCATTCCTTGTACCAGGCTTGGAGCAAGGTCTAAAAGAACTAAAAGATAATATATTAATATTAAATTATTATCTAATAGTTATTACAGTTTTTATTATTTATAGGTATAAATCATTTGTTTTACTATTTTTATTTTATAAACTAAGTATTTATTATAATACGTATTATACTATTTTTCGAAAATTCACACGCATTTGTTGTTAATAGAATACTTGCTGAATTGTATGACCACAATGCAAGATTAAAAACACTTCCCTTAGAAATATACGAGTTAGTAGTCTACTAAATAATCATAAATTCATAATATTTAATTAATTTTTCATCAATTGGACATTCAGCCATTAAATTTTGAGTGAAGCAACCCGATACTTGAGCGGATTCTAAAAACAATAAGCTAAAGTATGTTGAATTAATTTACTAATACTTACTCCTATTAGTCCTCTTATTTTTGTTTTCACTATTCAGTTGTTAAACCATATTTTATAACGTTCCTACAACAATACTGTGTCAGATGAAAACGATAATCAATTATTTACGACGAATGCCAAAGTTTATTGACTACTAAATAAATTGATTTTTCAAATTCAATAGTAACAAATTTTGGTATAAAAACTAGGATTAAATCTTTTCATTTATTTACTATTACTTTAAACATATTATATACTAAATACATATGTTTCATATTTTTTAATATGGAAACTTCTTCATAATTATAGTCGAACCATAGGCGCAATTTTAGGGAACTTGGGTGTGCTTAGCATTCCCAAATTTGAAATTAGCACCAGCAAATTGTTTCATGTTAATTTAGATTTTAATAGTAATAGGTATCCATAACCTCAAGTGGCTCAAGATAACATTATAAAAAAAAGATAGAGGAGCTTCAGCACCCTCAGTTTTTTCATTGAAATTGCGCCCTTGATTCGAACCATAGAGTAATTACTCTATCAAGTTGAACAGAATTGTATTCATGTCATTGATTTGATAACGAGATAAAAAAGTATATTGTTCAAGCTTGAAACATGCCCAAACATGTTTGAAAAACTTACCAATTTTTTCATGCTGCGAAACCATTGTATTAAACACTACTTCGAGGTGAAATGATACCCAATCTACAGCAATATGTCAAAGTAACATATTACATAAGTATATTAGTGCCAAACTCGAGGTCCTCCGCGCGACATTATTAAGTTATGTTCTAAACATTCGCATAAACGTAAAATTGCAAACTTTTGAAAGCTATAACTTCGAAAGTAAGTCCGAGCAACAAATTTTAATTGCAAAATTAAAATTAACTCGTCTAATTACATAAGTTTCAATAAAAAAAAATCAAATTGGTGAGGGGGCACTAAACTGCATTTATGTCTTTTTAAAATATTTAAACCAAATGTAAGTTATTTATATGCACTTTTTTTTAGTTTTATTTTAATAAAATGTTAATGAAAATGCTTTTACTTGGCTACAAAAATTGATTTGATACTTAATAAAAATCCTGCATCTTGTTTTTGCAGAATTTTAAAAATATAAAATATATAGGTACTTATACAATTTAAACATTAGATCGGATATTCAACCAAAATATAGTTTTATCCCATTTTGTTGCAATTCAAAAAATATCAACTTGACTTTTTGTAATTATTATTTAGTTTACATAATACCATTTTTAAAATATTTAGCATATTATCAGTATTAACTTAAATGTTTTTAGATAATAATACATAATAATACATAATATAAATGTAAAATATTAAAGTTAAATGTGATGTTTTGGGTAAAAATTAATTCAACATTTCAATCAAATTTAATATATCCGTTAGTCATTTCAGACTACATACAGTGAGAAAGTGAGGTATTCAAATATAATCTATACTTGTACCTATAGTGGCTACTACTCCTAGTCTGCCCAGCAAGAGAATGTGCTAATTCTGTGCAACCTCCGTGTCACCATGATATCAAAACTGGTATGGCTGGGTATCATTGGGGAATGCGCGGAAAAACTGATTTTGGTCGGTTTGCAACACATTTTCTTGCTGGAGAGAGTATATAATGGTATATCAAAGTGGCTTCTATGGCTTAAATTGTGTTATATTAATTAACTATATTATAATAAATAATGATTAATCACTCAACATCTAACCACATACCAACCAAATTTTGTATTTATTATTAAAGCAATATACAGACTAAGGATAGCCGCCACTATGTATTTTTTTTTATTAGACTATTAATTAAAATATACAATTTATAATGTTGCTAAAATAATAATAAATATTTACCTATTTATATCTTGTTGTGTTTATATATATATTTTAAATAAAGTGTTTAACATAATTTATGTTGCATAATATGTAATTACTATAAACATTATTATTATTTATTTAACATATTATATCATAATAATTAATAATAACATAAAATAATTTTTTTTCTTGTTTATCAATGTTATGAATGTGATTAAAATGTATAAAATACAGTTTAAATATTTCTAAATAAAATCTAATACTTTAAAACTCAAAAAACAAAAATTTGGCAATTTTGTTGGACTAGAGCACACATTTTATAACAACTTATACAAAAATATAACCAGAACATTAAATAAAAATAAAATGTTGTACATATTTAATACAATAATACATAATTACAAACCAGATAAAAAAATAATATTAATAAATTATACATTAAAAATTGTATTTTATAACTCAAAATATTAACATTAATTCGTTAATTTTATATATAAATAAGTACATGTATACTGAAGTATAATGGAAAAAACATTCAATGTATGTCAATTTGACATAAATGCAAGGTCATCTCAAATATTTTATCTATAAAATATTATATTTATACAATTTAATTCTTTATTCATTTTCTGTAAGAGATATAAAAATTCAAAACCCCTTAATTTACCAGGCATAATTTGAAAAATTAAAATTAATTATTATTAAAAAATACACATAAAATAAGTAATTAAAATAAAATTAGATAAAGTATTATATTTTTATTTTTATTGTCTTTAATATGTTTAATAGAGCTAGCAGTATTGTTGGTATACTCATGACTAAATTGTATTACAATATACAAGTTAATAATTTTAACTTATTTATAATTTGTCGATAGATGATCAATTAATATGACTTAACATCATAATTTGATTTTTGTGAATCGAATTACATATTTAAGTAGTATAGCTTGTTCTCTTGACATTGGGAAGCATTTTATATACTAAGTTTTAAATTTCTAAAAAAATAAAGGTATATGTTACTTCACATGTAATTTGATGTGTTGCACATTGTATATCATTTTACAATTTTTAATGTTTAGTTTAAAAAACAATGGTAATAATATTTAAAAGAGAGTTAAAACCTAAAATTTGAAATAAAAAAGTATTTTTAAATGAAGTATATACCTTATTTAGATTTGAGAGATCATTAATAAATTACATAAGTATTAAAATTGAACTCTTTATGTGTATAGTATACGTTTATAAGTATGTAAATATTATTGATTCACAATTACTATAGTCTTGAATGTTACCAAAAAAAATAACACCTAAATATAGTAGAGACTAAATTATGAAAATACTGAAGAATTAATTGCTTATGTTGCCAGCTCCATATTTAAGTATTTAACAATCAATAAGTCCATTGACTGTTTTGTTACCTAAATTAATGTACTATGATGCAGAGTATATTCACTTTAAATTGCTTAGTTAAATACCAAACAATTGATCACTATGACGATGGCTCATTTTCATTTGAATGGTTACTGTTTTTTACTTGTATCATTTCTAGTTGTTTTTTGAGGTTTTGGCTTAATTGTGTTAAATTTTCCTAAATAAAAAAAAATACATAAGACATTATTTAAAATTATCTATAATCATACTATGCTCATCCTTAAGCTGCCATAATATTAATTTGAAATCAAATAAAAATACCTATAAGAAAATTAAAGAAAAAAAATCACTGAACAAATGTATAAATTATAACATAATATAATAATATATATATATTAGTTAATTTAATAAATAGCCTAAAAAACCAAGATTTTATAATTAAAAATGCTCATTAAATAAATCCATTAAAGTAACCTATTCAATGATGACACTAGGATTAGATAATTACTATACAATGGTTTATAGTTATATACCTAGCAACATATAGATAAATGTAAAACAATGTAAATAGGTACACAACAATATAAATTAAGTAAACTGTACTTTGCTTAAACCAATTAAAATATTATTGATAGTTAGCCAATACAATTTATTAAAAGGTATATTATTATGTATACACAATTTAAAAATTAAAAACAGATAAATAAACAATAAATAACTCAATTTGTATACATTGCTTAATTGCTACACTAGTATACATTTAATAGTTAATAGACTACAGTCTAATATACAGTACATACTTTCTAAGTTCACAATTTTTCTGTTACTCAGTGGCGCAATTTGATAATAAGGGGCCTATGTGTAAATTTACAGACCGGGGGCCCTTACCTAATAATAAAAATGAAAAACAGTCATACCTTATTATAACTTTAAAAAATATTGTTTTCTCACATGTCATAGTATTAATTAATTAAATTTTTTTTTATATAAAATCAAACAAAAATTAACTCTTCTTGTTTTTACAGCAGCAAAATCATTAATGATTTTGTTTGTATCCAATTCATTATTATAAGATAGTAATTCAAAAATTCTATGGATAGATAGTTTTTGTCTTATTATCGTCAGACACATAGGTAATATTGTCACGAGTTATGACTTACACAGTACACACACCAACATAATTACTATGTATAATAATAAAAGAAGTTTCAAATTTTCAATTATAGTGTATACTCTGTGACTCTTTACCTACATTTCCGACGTCGGACCTATACTGTATTACGATACACTTAATTGCTTTCTCACATAAGTATTCGTAATTTGAATTATTCTTTAATTTAGAAGAGTAAAGACATAATTATTTATTATATTAAAACAAATATTATAATGTGTTTATATTATAGATTATAGTTTAGGAAAATCGTACATGAGTTTTTTAATTTAGGGGCCCTCAAAACCCGGGGCCCCTGTAAATTACACACCCAACACTTTGATAATTGCGCCACTGCTATTATTACAAAACATAAAATATTATATTATTATTATAATATAATTGTACAGAAATCACATGGAGTTTATTTCTATGAGGTTTTTTTATGGTATTTTTTTTTCGATTACCATTGATTTAACATGTTAGTTTTTCAATATAATTTCACCAACATGCAATCTTAATTAATAGGTATTCATGATATAATACTAAATAGCATTGCCAACTTTTATTTCTAACATTAAAAATATTTATAGATAATAGTTTAAGAGAAAATAATTTATCAATACTTACTTTTTCATTTTTGAGCTTTTTAATTTCTTCATCATCTTCATCTACTTCTTCGTCACACAAGATTTCTTCACGACTTAATCGCTCTGCTAATTGCTCCATATGTCTTGATAAATATGCTCTTTCTGTTTGTACCTTTAGATATTCTTGAGCCAGCTAAAAATATATGTTGATATATTTTAGTTTATTTTAGCAATTTTCACTTTGATTTTTAATTTTTAATGTTAATATTAATTCAAAATATTTTATACATTTTATATTGACTATGCATTAATTATGATTAACTTATCTATTACAAAAGTTATTAGTTTTTATGATAACAAATACATTAATACAACAATAGGATTTATCATAAAATTATAGCTTATATAATTTTAATAAATAATACAATTTAAGTACCTGCTTATGTTCTTCAAATATTTGAACTGATTGTGGACAAGTGTTATCCGGAGGTATTGGATGCAACTGTTGATCTAGCATCAGGTACAAATTATCCAGTTCAGGATGTGTTCCTGAAATACCTAGATTAAAAAATTACATTGAATTGTTAAAAAATGTTAATAAATCAATCATTATAATTTAATATTAATAATAATTAATAGGTATTCAATTTTAAAATCAATATGTATTTGGGTGTGTTTAATACATCTTAATTCAAGTCATTTTTATCATATATTTGATATATTTATACACAATAATATCTATGGATGAGGCAGGTCATTAAGCAAACGAAGCCAAATAAATTAACTACTTACTATAGTGTTCATTTGTGACGCACTCGCTAAGCTCACACATAGTTGTTGTCCGTCAGGAATCGAGCAAGGAAATAAACATACAAATACACAACACTAGGAAAACACTACTCTCTCTACAGCCGTGTAGTGTCTAAATCTAGCCGAATGACTCACACCCTTTACAACGTGAGCCAGATCACTCCAGACATCTGGACCACAGTTTTGACATCCCGTTAACCACAAATCATGAAAGTATTTTGTTGAATAAAAAAAAGGTATCGTACATAATATAATACGTAACTATACTAAAAACGTAAATTAATATTTTAATTTCAACTAAAACGTACAACAAATACATAATTTTTATTATGAAATGCTTCATCCAAGGTCAATTACGCAATATTCTGTTATTTTATTCAAATTTAAATTGGGATAAGTACCTAAGTATTATTTCTGTACTACGTATAGTATCTATCAAAGGAAATTACGTATGTTTTGTTGAGCTAATAAATTCGATGATGAGTCATTGTAAAATGTGTAAATGTTTCCTATATCATCTTTGCAGATTTATAAATTGCAACAGATAGGTACAGTCATTGTTATTCTGGATATTTTTTATTTAAATAAATACATTGTTTACGAGTGTGGTGTGTGAATGTATTTTAAGTTTTGAGTATAGATGACGTGCGAAAAACATCATCGATAGGACAGGTATGCAAAATGCAATACAAACAATTATAATTATATCATTTAAATCCATAAAATAATTAGACACTTCCTTCAAAAAAAGTACAGTTATAAAAATGGCAATTAATATTTGATCATTAATAGGGTTCAAGTCAATCTTTTACTAGCATAGTAGCATACAAAAGGTTTTAAAATATTTTAAATTTAATGTTATTTAAGAAAAAATGTTCTTCGAGAACAAATAAATGAGCCTTTTCTTGAAATCGCAGAGGTTGCAATACCATATCTCACGTGCAGGCATATCGTTTTAAAATTTCAGAATAACATTTATAGGTACATGAAATAATTAAATTCAAATATGAAGTAATCAACATTTTTTTTCAATAAATGGTTATGTAGGTTATGCTGTTATGTAGGAGAATATCAGCGCACTAGTTATTTTTCTCTGACCCATACACAATATAGCAAATTCAAGATCAGCAAAACCCCATTTTGTGTTGTTATAGCTTTAGTATTAGAGTAAATTAATCTATTATTAAATTAAAAGCTAAGAACATTATTTGTACGTAAACTTTTTTATAATTTTTTAGTTTTTATGAAAATTATGAGTATTTGCATAAAATATAATAATTTAAAAGTGCTTAATTCTCACTTTAAAATTTAAATATCGTAAAAAAAGTAACAACGTACAAAAACAGATAATGTTCTTATCTTTAAGTTCGATAATAGATCAATTTACTTAAATACTAAATCTAACAATACAAAGTTGGTTATGTCGAACAAAAATTTGCGTGTGTATTGGTCAAAGAAAGAAAACAAATAATGTATTAACATCCCATAAATCTATAAATAGGTAAGTAGGTATGCAGATCGAAATTATCAATTAATACTACAATACGGTTATAGAAAACAAAATGAAAATGAAAATGTAAGTAAATAATAAACACTCAAATTGTTCGCCACTTAGTAATTTATTATTAAATGTAATAGCGCCAATTACATTATGGTGTTAAGCAGCCATTTAGTATACTGGGCTTTTAAACACCGTACACTGCGTCTTTGTGTTCCGCTAGCTATTTACGTAAATTCTAAATTTATCTGGCCATGTTCTTTATTAAGAGGCGTTTTCATCAACTACCTTCTTATCCGTTTTCTTTACACAAATGTATAAATATATTATTGCCCTAAACAATTGTATAAAGTCTAAAATACTCGTATATATATAAAGGTACACAGAATAAATTTAAAATTTAACAAGAGACAACAAAATATTTTCTATAAAGTTAAATTTAATATTCAAACGCAAGAATTCAAAATAAATAGTTCTATACGACTATACATTAAAAATAACAATACGCTAAAAAAAAAATCATTATTTTATAATATATTTCATTAAATATTTATGTATATTATAATAAATTAAGATGTTACACACATTTTTAAATCAATTTTCAAAAAGAAAATTTTTTAAAAGTTCCCGTCCTTTTTGAAATCCTAAAATAGGATAAATATATCATAATTTATAATTTATTTCATATTATATATAACAGTACACTATGGCTATATTGTATACTCTATAGTTTTAGATTATACATGAAAATAACTAGAAAACATTAAAAAATTTGAAATTCTTCAGACGAATATATATTTTATTATCATTGAATACATTAGAGTGAGTGAATGCGTATTACTATAATAATTTATATTTTATACATTATAGTCATTATTATACTATTGATTAAATACACTATGACTATACAGTATATGTACTAACTATAATCAATTATTACAAATTATAACCATTGTAAAATGTAGATTTTTTTTTTAACAATAGAATTCATCATTTATAACCAAATTGTTAGGGTACAAAATACTAAAAGGTAACATCTGACATCGAGATTGGAATGATAGGAATATTGGTTGAACATTACATACAACTATAAGGTCACGTCCTTCTGAGACTATAAACACCGGAAACAAAATGTTTGCATTGACATACTGATACTGGCAAATAGCCACCATACTCATAACACGAGACAAAACTGGAATACATAATAAGAATACTTTGGGTTGATTTTATTTTAAGAGGGGGAGTTAAGCTTCCCAATTCCCAATTACTCCTTGATGTCCACCTAGGTGCTAGATAAGCGGTTCCCAACCTTTTTGAGACTATTACCCATAAGTCAGGTAAGATATTAACAAATACCCCTCCCTCCAAAAAAAAAGTTGAGTAAAAAAAAAAACGAAAACAAAATATATATTACGATTATAGTAATAATTTATTTTAATTTTTCAAACAAAGAAAACAAGAGTTATTACAATTACATTTACAGTCATAGTACACATGACTAAATAGATAATAAGTACTTAAAATTAAAATAAATAGTTTAACCTTTACCCCCCAAAAAATCGTGTTTTTACCCCCAGGTTGGAAACCGTTGTGCTAGATAATCACCATAATATTTAATCAAAATTAAAAAACCATATTTTCCTGATCAATGTATAACGCAAGTCGCAAAGTGTAATTGATCTTGGAAAGATAATAATTATAATTAATTATCTAAACAATTATTATTAAATATAACTATTGAATACTTTTATATACTTTTCTACATATTTTTGCATTTAATAAATATTATTTATAATTTTTAGAAAAATCCAACATTTTAACTAATTATTATCAGTAAAAATATTTAAATTTTTTAAGATCATTATTATTTTAGAATAGAAACTAATTCTAAATACAAGTTAAATTCTACTCTATAGCACAAATATAGAAAAATGTTAAAACATTTTAGTAAAACTTCATGTAAACAACTAAAATTATTTTGTTTAAATTGTTTATTTTATTTTAATTACATAATATTATTTTTTATTATGTAAATAAAGATGTGTTTATTAATAATGTATTATACTGTTTATTATATGTATGTACACAAAGTAATAGGTAGTGATATCAATTACGAAAATTTGAAGGAAAACATTACACGGGAGGGGTGACTGCACTATTTACCCTCTTCCCTAGATACAACAATTAAATTTAAATATCCTTTAGATAGGTTTTTAAGTTTGTACTAAAAATTGAACTGTAAAATATGTTTTATTTAAAATCTGATAAAAAAACATCCCGGTTGCAAAAATGAAAACCATAAAATGTTAAAATTAAAAAACCATACCATTAAAAATTTAAAAAATGATATATTTATATTTAGTATTATTAACATTTTTGATGCCAAAATCATTTAGAATGTAAACTGTTACATACAATTTTGGGGAATTAAATTAAAAATTAAGACACAAAAACATTTATTAACCATAGTTTTACTACCTCAGTGATAAAAATGATGTATTTATAATTGTTGTGATGTTGTATAATAAGCATCAAAAAGTAGTTAAACCCTAAAAAAATGTAATATACACATAAGTACATTATACAACAGATAATGCAAGTTTTTTTTTTTGGCCAAGCCATGGGTCATTCACCATATGACTCATGCTGATGTGATTTATTATTAAAATAGTAACTGGCATTCACGTGTCATCAGAAAAAATGATCTCTTTGATGGATCATTTAACTTGGCGGTCATTCGCCTTAAAGAATTTTTAAAAATAAATCGAGAGTATTCAGAAGGGGTAAAAAGATAAAAAGAAGGGTGTATTATTATAGGCGTATTTTTTTTATAAATAATTATACCATAACAATATTTAATATTAAAAATAAACAATTGTATTTTAAACACCCATTAAAAATAATTAAGTGGTGATGACATAATATTATAAAATATTTAAAACTCATTTTTAAAATACTTATTATAATTACATGATATGTTCAGTAACTGATTAATATATAGATAAAAGTTGATTTGTTTATTGAACTAAACTACAAAAGTAATATTATTACCTTTTTCCAATAATTTAAAAATAATGACAGTCTACTATAGTGCATATCAATTGATATATTATTAAATTAATAGTTATTTTAATCATTAATTGATTCAGTTTTCAAAAAGATATAACAATATTTTATATCAAGTGGATCAAACAAAATAGAACAAATTTATAAAAATGAATAACAATTGAATCAAATAAATAATTTTGAATATATATTTTTTTTTCATCAATATAATGTTAATGTATTAACCATAAACAAACTGAGCTCCTTTATGTTTAAACATAAACAAACAAATTTTCAACTACAAAATATACAAATGTAATAATAGGTACATTTTAAATAATCCTAAAAATTATTAGTCACAAGACATTTGAATAAAATTTAAAATAAGACTTCTGAAAAATTGTTTTATATTGAATCTATTTTTGCTATTTATTCTGTTGGACATGATCCAATTAATTTCTATTGTTTCTTGTGACATTAAATTGATAAATGTAAAGACAAAACAATAACAATAATATAATAATTCTTTGTAGAAGAAAATAAAAATTTTACTGAAAAATGCTTTAAAAATAACAACAAAATATCCTACAAAATGCCAAATTGTCTAATTTAATTAGTCAAAAAATGCTATAGTAAATTTATAATAAAACAATCAATATCTATAACCAAAACAGATTTTCCAATTACGAAGTAATGTTCTAAATTATTAGAAAAAAATTGAAATTGCGTTAAAATTCTAGTCCTGTATTTCTGAAATTAGTGTATAAAATGTATTATTCCTAGGTTATTTTTTTTAATTATATTTTTTTACTAATTTTGGTACTGGTGACTGGTTTGTTGATGTCCCACTAATATGTAAAAATCCCACTATGCCAAATATATAATACTTTCAGACTGTTAGAAATCATACAGTAATAGTCAAAAGATAAGTTATCATCATGTTCAATTTAACCATAAGTACAATTTTATGGACCTTACCTTTAGAGCTCACTTCCCAAACGTGGAAATAATGTAGGATGTTTTAAAATGGGTGAATAAACAACACCATGGCCCTAACCTTTAGCAGAGTTTATGTACAGTCAAAGCTTAGTGAAAAGGATCCTTTTAAACAAATTTTATTGAATATTTTAGAATTTTGGATATTGATACCAAATTAATTAAGTCATTTTAATCTCAAATTAAATAATACAGTCCTTTTTAATATTTTATTATTGCATTTTTTGTAATCTTTAATAATTTAATATTTTTAGTAATTTTAATAGTAAATTAAAAATACATAGGTAATATATTATTTGAACAACAGTACTAACAGTATTAAGGAGCAATACCTAGTACCCTAATTTTTCAAATATAATATGTAGGTTGTATCCTAATTAAGTATAGTTAAAATTGTATCTTGTTTTGATGATACTTTATTTTAAACTTTATGACACATTGGTTGGCAATCGAATTGACAATCAGCATACAAATAAACATCACACACATACACATGTAGATTCAATATATTGACACATGTGCTAGCCAAACAAAAAAATTGCTATGATTCACTTGAGTTAGTTGAGTCTTAATTATTTAAAGTTATTTATATATAATTTAAATCAATTCATATGTTTCTTTAAGTTAAGAAACAATTATTTTGTTAAATATTTGTATTTTATATATCTATAATATATATATATTTAGTATATACCCATATAATGATATATATATATATATTTATTAAAAAAATACATATTTCATACATTTTCTACGTATGAATCAATTTTATTTTATTACAATCAAATTACTTATTATATTTTTAACTATTTAGATTTTTTTATTTATATATAAAATAAAGTTAGCTCCATAACTGAGTAAAAATAATAATACATTTTTAAGCTTCTTTTATAATAACACTAAGTAAATTTTATAAATACCACCAATAAAATATGAACTGTTCATAGTTAATAACAAATGTAAACTTTAAATAAAAATAAAGAATTAAAAAGGTTTAAAGTAGTAAATATTATAGTAATATATATATATAATTATCCTATATAGTTACATTACTGAAATAAAGGAAAAGTTAAAATATACCTACCAATGAAATGATTTAATAATTAAAGAAATAAATTTTATTTAATAAGATTAAACAACATTTTATAAAACTTTAATTAATATATACCATTTTTAACTGAAGCTAAGCAATTAATTGTAATAAAAACATCAGTTGAATTAAAATATTTAAGTTATTCAATTCAAGTTGTTAATATTAAAACCTAAAAGTAACTCTGGGGAATCTTACCTTTTACATTATTAGTGTCAACAAGTGGACTTTGACACTCTGAATTTGATTCATCTTCATCTTTGTCAGTTGAGTCAACAGTTTGATAAGCACCCACTTTGTCAAATCCAGGCATGGTTAATATTTTTAAGTCTTCGTATTGATCAAACTAATAATAATAAAATTATATAATTATAATGTATACTAAAATTTTTAGGTATACAAAATAATCTTACCTTGCTGTCTACATCAACATTTAAAGGTATTGATAAATTTGGATTAGATTTTAAGCTATCATTTGTCAACATTCCATTAATTCCTTTATGACTTCCTACCATATAAATAAATACAAATTAATTATCTCAATTAAACATACATTTATAGTATATTAACTGTGATATTAAATTAAATAAAAATTAAGAGAGCTAATTTATAAGCTACCATGTTGTTTATAAACTGAAAATACCATTGTATTTATAAATTATACAGATTATACAGTATACAAATAATTAACAACAACATATAATTTATAACAGGTTAAGGAATTAGAGAATATTAAAATGACAAAATATAAAATATGTACGGAAAACATTAAATGCTATAAGTAAATCTTAAGTTAGTTTGTCAACCTATAAAGCTATAATTCACTATATATAATTACATGTTTTAAAAATATAATGCATGTAAAAAATATGCTAACCTAATAGTTATTTATTATACTTATGTTATTACATATTTGTTAAAACAATGAAAATATACTAATTATTATCTACTTACTGATTTATAAGTAGATATTTATTTATTTATAATCCTACAATTAGCTTTTGTGCTCTAAGATATTTTAATACTCAATACCTAGTGATTATAAATATTGTATTTTTATATTATGTAATTATATTGTTATAATTCAATCTTTGGTACTTTATGGGTTAAAAAACAATGTAATAAATATAACATCTGCACAAAAAGGTATTAAAAATACAATAATATAACATGGAAATTTTCTTTTTCAATTGCATTTTAAATATTAATAATAAATATACACAATAAAAATAATTATATTTACAGTACAATTTAAAATATAGATAAACAAATTTATATTTAAAATGGATTTCTTTTATAATTAATATTTTGATTTACAAAAAAAAATGTGTAATATCTATAGTTTCGAACCATGATTATAATATTTAGTTATTTTAACATATAATCACAATAGGAAATATTCAAGAATAAAACAAATATAAACATAAAATAATAGTAATAATAGGGTCGAATTCTCACCTGGCATCTAGGTAGACCATAAGATGTTTAAAAAGAAGGCCAAAAGACAAAAATAGAGAAACTACAAATAAACTAAAACAAATGTGTTAGATTAGCAGTCACCACTAAAAATTAAATTGTACATTGGAAATCCAAAATTCTATAAATTGATGTGTCGTTAATGAATTTTTTCCTACAATACCATTTCTTAACAAAATATCCTTTCTCATTTTATTATTCTTCACTAAATTTAGTAAACAGTTCTAAATTTGTATACTTTTTGTTATTATCATTAAAAATGTAAGTGGCCCGCAAGTGATTTAAAAAAACTACATTTGGCCCTTTCTAAAATCCTAGTGAGGACCACTATATGATATGTTAGATAATGCTTAAAAAGAATTAGGGTTGACAACAAAAAATATAAAATTTACTATGTTAACATTAATATTTTCTACCAAATGGGATATTAAACTCAATTAAAAAACATTCTATAAAAATTGTATATCCCTAAGAGTTCAACACAATTAAAATAAGGAGATATAAGTCAAAATATCTTCAAGAATAACAAAAAAAAAACCAATATTTTCCAAAATATAGCATGAACAATGAACCAAAGGGAAATAAAATCAGTAATCAATCAAAAGTAAAAAAAAAGACTGAAAAAAATTACGAAGGAAATTGAAAAAAAATATAAAATTTTAAAAATTATTTAAAAGAAGTATATTTAATTTTATAAGCCATAACTAATATTATTACCAAAATTATAATGTATTAATCGCATAAAAATAATATTTTAATTTTGTGAATTAAGTAATTAGTATTTTTGAATTTAGTATTATTACTTTTTTTTATATAACTTTTGGGTATTTTTGTTTTGAATATATATTTTTATATGTAATAGATAAAATTGTTTATTAATTTTAGGTTCAAGCAATAATTATCAAATATAATATAGTATAAGAAAATTAAATATATATTTTAATATTATGAATTAAACTTATATTTTTGTATTTTTTGTACAAATTGAAAAATGTACAAGGACTTTTTGCTAATATTAAAAAATTTGTTCAAACTATTTGTCTAGCTTTTTTTAAATCAGACATTTTGTTCGGGATACAAATTAAATGATATAAGATTTTAATAAACATACTTAAGCTTTCAATATAAGAATCGGAAATTTCTGGGCAAGAATCTTCAGAAGTACAATCTTCTTCAAATTCACTACCTACAAATAAAATAATATAATATTTAATAATAAAGCATAAACAAAAAATTATAATAATTTTATACATACTAATAGTATAACAATAATTGGGATATATTAATGGTTGGTCATGTCCAGAACAAAATTGTATTAAAATCCTCATAACCTGAACAACATGATCTATTGATGGCCTGACATTTGGATTTTGATCCCAACACCTTAAAAAACAATATAAAAGATAGTCAACTATTTAAATGCATTAGGAAAAAGTATGATCCAATATGTTATCTACTTTTCAGTTATATCAACTAAAAACTCACTATTTTTATTGGGCGCTATTAGAATACTTATTGAGCTTAGTTGAATATATTTTCTTATTATTGAATTTTTTAAGCAATATTTGTATAACTGATACAATATATATATATATATATAATATATTCAAAAAATAGAAATTATGGAAAATTATTTGTTGACCTTAAAATTAAGGTAATTAAATAAATAATAAAAAATTGATGCTGTGTATTAAAACACAAGTCTAAATTAAAAGTATTAATCAAAGAATGGTATTTATTAAATAATTTAAATATATAATATTTAAAGGATATATAAAATAATAAAATATTAAGATTATATTTATTCAATAAAATTGTTTATTATGGAAATATACTCTACCAAAATAAGAAACTTAGGTAGTCAATGTGTGCACAATGCGCATGGGTGTGAAATTATTTTGTGTATTAGCTACTGGTGGTTGATTAAGTAGGATAAACAAATGTTTGTGCACCTGTACACCACTGAAAAAACTAGTAGTTGCCAGGTCAATTCGTATGCTGAATAGAATAAAATATATAGGATACCAAATTTAGGTAAGTAGCAATGTAGCATATTGGATCATATTTAATAATATATCTTAATAACTGTTTACATACTCAGTAATTAATTCCTGGAACGGTCGAGGGCATTGTTCAAATAATGGTGGTCTGGTTCCTTTATGTACAGCCCACATGATTCCATAAGCAGATCCTCCAATTTCATTAAATGGTTTCAGTCTTGTTAAAACTTGCCATAAAATAATACCCCAGCTATATATATCACATTTTTCAGTATAATTTGAACCTTAAAAAAATGTAATATTATAGATTAAAAATGAATGCTATACAAATTTTTAATTTCAAACCTTCAAATACTTCTGGTGCCATCCAAGCTGCACTACCTTTATTATTGGTCATATATGTTTTTTTGTCACAGGCAGTCCCAAAATCACATATTTTTAACGTTTTTCCTTCATTCACTAATAGTAAATTTGGTGGTTTTAAATCACTAAAACAAAAATCATTATTTAATTTTTTAGTTTTTTATGTTTAGGACTAAAATATTAATTATAAATATAATTTGATACCGATGAATTAATGGTTTAGGTTTCATATTATGAAGATATGCAACACCTTCTGCACATTGCAATGTCCAGCTAACAGCATGTCCCAAGTTGTATTGAGGCTCTGGTTTACAATGTAATACTATTAACATAAAACACAATTTAAAAATATTTCAGACATTATAGAGCAGAAGTTCCCAAACTTTTTTCTCCTATTTTTCAATTTTTGTAGACCTCTATCATTGAATCTTTACAGATGAATGTAATAGTGTTTTTTTATAATTTATACAGAATTAGTCACTTGAATAGAGTTTACAATGGAGTAAAAATTTTATAATAATAACAATATTTATTTAATGTTTTAATTATTTAAATAATAAGAAATGCAAATTAAATATAATAATATAAAAAAGTTATAATTTTAATGGGAGGGGTGAGTCTCATGCTTTTATATTAAATGTTGTAAATTGTACACGCTGTCATACACGTTTTTCATAAAAATTATAATGTACAAATTTTTGATTTAATAACTCTCTTAGACCCCCTATTTATTTTTAATGCACTCTCAATTTTTTTTTTTTGACAGACCTCTTTTGCAGATAAGAATTAATCCCGGGAGATTGATATAAACCACTTTGGGAACCTCTATGGCTCTGTTATAGAGTAATATATAAGTATATACAATTTCTTTTTCTTTTTCCAATACACATTAAAAACTTAGGTACTGGTTTGTTATAGCCCCGCCATCCATATAACAATAAATACATCGTATATATATGAAATAATGAGTTTATTTATTAATATTAATCTAATAATTCAATGATAGATAATATTATATTGATATAATATAAAAAAATTAAAATTAAAAAATGTAATAATAATACTTTTAAAACAATGATGAATTAAAAATGTATACAAATGTTTATAATGTTAAAAATTATGGTTTCTGTGATTCCTAAAATTCTGCTATATCTTTTAAGATGGTGTCAAACAGATAACTATAGTTCAGTTTTGATGACCACAAAAATTCCACCATGGAAGAGGCTAAAACTTTCTGTCAGTACATCTACGTTTTTTGTTGCCCCATTTGGCCGAACCCCACATTCTCTCGACATTTTGTGTGTGGACTCCTGAGTTAGGATCCATGAAATTACACCTATGGTTAACTTGATTGTCTTGATTATGTTGAAATCTATGTTGTATCAAATTAGCATAAACTTTCCAGCTGTCAGAAAAAATTGTAGAACTATGACTAATATATCGGTTAATGATAGGTATCAATGTATCTATTTATTGTTATATGGATGGCAGAGTTTTAAAGTTTTCACTCGCCATGGCAGGGCTATAACAAACCAGTACCAAAACTTAATCAATATAAATGATTTCTGTAGATAATATCAGTGCAATAGTTATATAACTGTATAACTTAAGAAATTTAATCAATAAATACAACAATCTAACCATTGTATAATGATCCACCTTCCGCAAATTCCATTACTAAACAAACAGGATTTGATGTACATGCACCATATAATTTGACAATATTAGGATGATTGACTCGAGACAACTGTCGAACTTCGATTGTAAATGCTTTACGCTCAGCTTCGGTGTCAATGTGTTTGACAGCCACATAGTTGTTACGCCACCGTCCACGGTAAACAACACCAAATGACCCTTTGCCAACAATCTACATAGCGTAAAATAAAACTGTCAATATACTTTGGATATAACAAACCATGACATTATACGTATAATATAAATATATATGTACTTCAAGCTTTTCAATTTCATCGTAATCAATTTCTTCCACAAACTTTTGTCTGTGACCGTGTGTTTCTTTAATAGCCATTTGATTTGTGCATGTGCCTCGGATGGCATAGAATATGTTCGGCGCCGTACATCGCCCAAATAACCCGTATGCAGTAATAAATGTTGTGAAGAATGGATGAATACAATTCCAATACGTCTATGTATTATTTATTTTTTTTTAATAAATATTTTTTTTTTTTAATTATTGTTATCCTTTCATCGCTTGTGATTGATTGATAAAAATAAAATTTAGTGATAAATAACTTTCTGTAAAAAAAAAAATGACGTTTATTATTATTAAAAAAAATGTAGCTCAAATCACGTGATTATACTTTATCATCATTGATATTAATCATAACACTGATAACAGATAACGGAAACCATTGGCTGAGGTATCAAACTAAAAAGTATTAAAGTAAACTATCAACGATTAACCATCAACGTGAACGTACCATCACGCAAATCGGAATTATTTTTTATTCTTTAATCTTTAATTTCTATCACGATTCACGAATTTATAAATTAAGAATTAAGATAATTGGTGTTTTGTAATTCTGTATCAATTAACAATATTGATTTACTAATATATTTAGTATTCAATACTCATTAATTTTCAGCATAAACCATTCATGTCTTTTATCAATATTCAATGCTTGAAGTTCCTGAAATTAGATACTGAAAATTAAATTTTAAAAAATGCGTGTAGAACGTAGTCAAAGCCCCACTGAGCAGGTTAATTAAGAAATATAATATTAATTTTTAGATAATAATATTCATCATAGTCCATATTTTATTTTGTTTAGGTGACCAGCATTTTAAATGAAGCTGCCGTGGCTCCTGATGAAAATACTAAACTTGATTTACTACTTAAAGCCAAAGAAGTATTATTATATCAAGAACCAAAATTTTTACCACAATTTATTAATGATGTAATTGCATATCAAAATGATCATAGTTCTACAATAAGAAAATTTATTGTAGCGTTCATAGAAGAATGCTGGTAATTTGGTTGAGAACAATTATTAAAGATATTTTATTGTTATAATAATTATTTTTTCAGCAATAAAGAAAAGTCAAATGTTTGTGTCACATTACCAAATGTATTAATGCTACTGAAAGATCGATCACTTGTTGTTCAAAAAAGAGTAGTGCAAGCAGCTAGTAATATATATAGAGCTGGATTACAATGGATATCAATGACTGATTTACCTAGTTCTGATCTATCAACTGTATGGCAAGATTTAACAAATTTGAAATCGCATGTAATTAACATGATTGACAATGATAATGAAGGGTATTTAAGAATTATTGTTTTTCTTTCCTAATTGTAGAGAGTAATTTAAATATTTTCTTTTTGTAGTATTCGTACTCAAGTAATTAAATTCATGGAAACAGTAATACTTGTACAAACATATAAAGGTGAAGGTGGTGTAGATCGTGAGAATGATTTATCACTTGAAGATATACCTTTAACTCTTAAAGTTACTCGCCGTAGAAGACTTGAAGATGAAGCAAAGTATTTAATATACAATTATATTATATTGCTGTAATATAAAATAAAGAATATAATATTATACTAACAATGATTTTGAATTTTAGGGTGGTATTTGATCTTTTGTCAAGATTTTGTCAATCTGGTAATGTAGGCTGTGCAAATTTAATGACTTGCATGGGATCATTAGCATTAATTGCCAAATTCCGTGTGTCATTTATTGAAAAAGTTTTAACTATATTAGAAACGTTAATTAGTAAGAAATATCATGTAAAAATCATTATTAAAACCAATTATAATTAATTTATATTTTTAAATTTTTTTTTTTAGAAAATATACCTAATTCTTTAACACTGAGTCAATCAACCTCTGTTCAGAAAAATCTTAAATTACAATTATTAAGTTTATTGCGTCTCCCAGCTTCAATTGAACATCAGCAAATTATTGGAAGACTATTATTAGATATTGGGGCTTCTAATCAAGAAGTATTTAAACAATTATTAATATGATATAATATATATATAATTTAAAAATGTATAAAATATTTTTAGATTATGAAAGCACTTCAAGTTCTGTCAAAAAATGAAGATAGTAAAAAGTTATTACGATCCTTAAAACGTAAGAATGATGATAAAGATGATAAAAAAACAGATAAAGATGATATTCCAGAAAAAAAGAGATGTACTGAAGGTACACCACCAGATCGACATATTAATTCAGTTAAAGCATGGGTACTTGAAAAATTATCTCCAGAATCCATCACAAACTTAATTATGACATTCATGGTAAATATATATAATTATACTAAAATAAGCATGGTAATTTCTTAAATTCAGAACCATACCACATAATTTAAGATTCTGAATGAAGTAATAGATATATTGGTTTAAAAATATTATTTATTTTTTGTCTGTTATTGTTCATAAATTATCATATTTGAAATTTTAAAACCATGGTTCTACTTTGATGGTGGTTTCTGATACCAATTGAACAATTTTAGTTATTGATCACTGGAAAATTCATACCGGTTGAAGTAGTCATATTTCTAAAAAAAATTTTTATTAATGTTGAGTATTTGGAATTTTTTTTTTCTGGTGTTATTTAAAATTAATTCAAAAATCTAAATCTAATATGGCCAAATTAATGTTCTCTTCTTTAAAATAACAATAAAAAAATGTATCGATAACTTATTATTCTGTGAAGCGTGATTGTTTTTCTTTTAAAGTAATTTATTTCACATTAATTTTTATTTTTCCTTAATTTATATTGCCGCTACATTAGATAATTAGAAATTCAAATTGTTGCCTTTTTATAAATAGATGGCTTCATCATCCTTAAGAGAATGTTACACATGTGCGTGTAGTCTCTGTCTTACAAACTCAGGGAAATTACTTTCTAAAGAACCGATTTTATTTTGTACATTTGTAAAACGGAGACAACATATGCTAGTATAGCTTCCCCTTAAGGATGATAAAATAGAAAAAAAAGATTAATAATTTATTGTTTATTCAAATATCTTATTATATATAAGTAATAAGTAATACATTTAACATACTTATTAGAAAACAACCTTTATACTGCCACAAGGTAGTCTTTTAATGCTTTAAAAATATTATGATTCAAGAATATGGTATTTATGTTAACGCATAATTTAATCATAAAAATTGAAATTTTTCTTGTATTTTTTACTAAGAGTTTTTATATTTTAATTTACAGCCTAAATTACCATCAAAAATGCCTTCAGCTTTTATAACAAATTATACTCCAATAGCTGCAGCTGGTACTGATAACCACATTAAACATGTAGCAAAACTGTTAGCTACTTTAATATGTGGATCAGATATTGTTATTCCTGATCTGAAGTATATAACCCAAAATGATGATGAATCTTTAGAAGGAGTAAAAGAAGAAACGGTAAAAATGGAAGAAGAAGATATACTTTTAGCTCAACCAGCAGAATTAAATATGAATAACTGTCAAATTGATCCTATTGAAGCTGAAGAATTAGCTATTGATGCTTTACTTAGAGTTTTAGATACTAGTAAAATTATATTATCAAAACAGTTTAAAGAAGTACACATTAAAGCTATAACTAAAGTGGCAGTTATGTGTAGTGATGATTTTCGCAACAGTAAGTAATATTTAGTAATGTACTCAATTAGAAAAATAATTATACACTACATGAATATTTCATTCTTGTTTAGCTATACTGGACTACATAAATTTGGATATGCCTAAAAATATGAATTTATGTTTATCATGGTTATATGAAGAATATAGTGTAAATCAAGGATTTATTAAAGTTCCAACAGCATTTAGAAATACTTTATCTTCAGAACAAAATTACAATACTGTTTTATGTGCATTAATCAGAGGTGCATTAAATATTGCAGATCCTAAAGAAAAAGAAGAGTAAATTGGATTTTTAATAATTATACAATTTTGACATAAACTTTTGATTTTAATTGTTGTAATACATTTACAGTGCTATAACCACTTTTTATTTTGAAAGTCCATTAATTACTGATGACGCAGTAGATATTTTGAAAGAAATTTGTGGTGATCATGCATTTGGTCTATTCATTCTCAATGAATTGGTTACAAAACGCCCTCCAAGACAATTAGTGTATTTAAATGCACTTCTTTTCTTCACTTCACATAAGAATGATAAAGTAATGTATTCACATAATATTTAATAAATGTGTTTAATAATAGTGAAAAATCAATATAATATTTATCTATGCTTGTTTTAAATTACTTTGTACAATTTAAATTATTTCTAATAATTTATTTACTGTCTTTTAATAAAATCCAAAACTGATTTATTCCTCCAAATAATTTAAGACTTAAAAAATATTATGATTTTTGACATTTTTGTCTGTATAGATCATTAAAAATGTTATTAAAGAAAATAAATACAGTTAACTTGATTATTTATGATAAGTATAAGGTATAAGGTATTGCGACTACCATGAATAACCATATTCTGTGGATAACCAAATTTTCATATTGGGAAACAAAAATATTTCTAACTAGATTTTAAATCCCCTGGGTATAACGGGGCATTATCATTCAAGAAATAGCTTTCGAAGGAAGGTTATGAGACTATAATTTGTGGAATAAAAATGTATGGAAATATTTATTTTTATATGAATGTAAAAACATAATTCCTTTAATATTATGGAAGACGGGATATAATCAAGTTTATTTATTTAAATTGTTTATCAATTTTAAGTAATAATTTTATAAACAGCTTTATTATAATTTAGCATTTATTTTACTTCTGACTATTGGAAAATATGTGTTTCTATTTAATGTAAATACTTATAAAAGAAAAACTTAATATTTTTAGTGACTTAATTAATTAACTGAATTGTGTTGAATATTTTTAGCTTCGAGAAATTGCATTGAATTTTATCAGTAAATTGTATAAAAATAAAGATTTAAAAAATATTATTGAAGAATATGCTACTTTTTACTTGGGATTCTTAAGATTGCAATTACCCCCTGATGTACTTTTTGGTCATGAAACAGGCCGATTGGTCAAATCTGAAGTGTGGGATGAAGATTCAACTACAGCTTGCTTATATCTATATTTCATGTTAATGGCTGATAACTATGAACTAATTCACGAGTATGACTTATACTTAATTTAATACTTGATTTATGTCAGGATACATGATAATATTATATTTATAATACATTAGATTAGCAGCTGTATTTTCTAACTCTCAAGGAGAGGTAAAACGTTCAATAATAAAACTTTTACCACACCCTATTCAAAATATGCCAATGAATTCAACTGAAATGTTTAGACTTCTTGAAGAAATACCAAAAGGATCTGAAGCAATGATAACCCGAGTGTTGCATACTATTACTGAAAAAGGTGAGTGGCTAAATTTTTATTTTTAAGGGCATAATACTAAATAATGTTACAGAATTTCCATGAATGAGTTTTTGGTTTTTAATCTTGTAATATATATATATATATAAAAAAAAAGGCGGTCAAGTGGATATCGTTCTGCTGTATAGTAGAGATGAAGATGAGTAGGTCACTATAATGGATGTATTAAATTTGAATGAAATAACAGGTATCATTGTATACGAAAAATGATTCTGAACGGAGATGATTTGTCAGTCTAGGTCGGATAATTAGTAGCATATATTATATTAATATTATTACCTATATTAAAAATTGTAATATTATATCGTTATTTTACTCGATTTCATAAAAAAATAAATTTCATACGCTCGTAAATTGTTTTCTATATTGACGCTGGAGTTCTATTTTACAGTTATTTGAAAAAAAAGTTATGGAAAACCTTGTGTTGGGTTTTTTAACATTAGATATAAATCACAAAAATTTTATGAATTTTCAACTTTCAAAATTCCTTGTAAATTTTCGAGATTTTGACATATTTTGTAAATATTTAAACTTTTAATGCTTATAAACAAAAATCTTGACTTACGATTTTTGATTTTTTTTTTTTTACTATAACAAGTACAACTTAAAATAAACTTTTAAAATTTAAAAAAAATTTTGGAAAGCCAAATTTTGTTTATCGGCATTTTTTAAAAAAAAATGTTGACATTTTAATCGTAAATAGATAATGCTAATATAAACACTTGGTGAAAATTTCAAGTATTTACAATGATTCGCTTTCAGCAAAATCAATTTTTTGATTTTGTTAAAGTGGCGATGCGTAAAAATTCCCGTTTTCCATTACTTTTTCATGGTTTTTCCTGACGCTTTTGAAAATTACTGGAATTTTTTTTACTTCTCACCCCCCCCCCCCCTAAATTCAATTCTCTTTTCAAAGAGGGGCTGAAGTCAAAAATCAAAGCACTATTACTAGTATTACTACTCCAATAGTCTCCAAAACATGATGACACATACAAAAAAAAAATAATAATAAAACACACATCATTGTAAAATCAATACATTCATCACTCCATTCAGAATCTAAAATCAGCGATGGGGGAAAGTTTTTTTTTAAAAATAAGCTAATTTAAGTTTAAGTTAAGACATTAAATATGAACTATAGAGTTCAAGTAAATAGTTTTTAAAATTAATTAGCTTATAACTTTTTTTTTTTATAGTTCATAAAGTATGAAAATAGAAATAACCATAGGTAAAAACTTATTTAGCTATGGAAATAACTAATAAGCTGATGAATCGATTAAATTACCTGGAATTTTTGCGATGAGATGTTATAACTTTATCAGTTAGTTTTTATTAATTTATAATAATAGTCGTACATAATAGTTTCACAGAATATTCTGTGGTATTTATAATTTATGTATGGTTTATCCATAGCTCTTGTACTAAGTATTAAGTTTTTGGGTTTGTCCAGAGGTTTGTCATGTTTTTGTGTTATTTATATTCGACTATGTGTCCCGTGAGGTTTTATCCATTGTGAAATATTCTGAAATAATGAAGATATCATAATTCTGTTTTTTTAATAAGATTCACAGGGACAAGAACTACAAATATTTTATGTTTTAATTTATTTTAATGTTTTGGTAAAAAACTTAAAAAATATAATTTTTTATTTAACTATTTTCAAAAAAATTCAAGATAACTATTTCGTAAAGTTAATTTCTCTGAAAATATTAACGTTTCAATATTTTAATTTCATTAATCTCCTGATTTTTAATATTTTTTCTAGTTTTGAAAAAATATGAACACGTTCTTTCCCATCACTGATAAAAATTAAAAATTATAAAAACTTATGTGCTGGTTTATTTGATCTGTTGCTTACTTGTTACTTGATAGTAGGTATGCTCTTACAACATTTAACTGAATATAATATATCATTTATCCAATTTTTAGTAATTAATTTTTACTTAATAGTTAATACTACTTGGAAAGTTATCCATGGCTTTTTAGAGCAACATCAACTAGGAATATGTTATAATAAAATTAACTAAACAAAAAATAAAATTACCTAATGAAATTTAATATACAATAGGTAATATAGTTCGTTCACTTTAATTAAAGTAAAACGTTTTTATCAGCTTCAAGGAAAAATAATTTTGCCTAATATGATGATCACAGGCAGAAATTGGGTTTAGTTATAGGGGAGAGAACTTATTTTTTATTAGCTAATTTTCTGTTTTCCCCCATGCCAATTCATATTTGGTTGAATAAAGTTTAACCTATAAGTTGTAGGTAAAATTTTACCTACTTATGTCGTGTAAGTTGTGAACACTGACAATTAACCGTTGAATGCGCATGCGCGACTCAACTTATCGCATATTTATCCACAGATTAGTTATACTTGGGGATTGTCCATTATACCTGTGGATAATAACGCAAGGAGTTTGAACACGCATGCGCACCTCGAATATGTAATTCTAACACTGTTATTATCATTTATCGATAACAAAATAATACAAGAATATAACGTGAGTCGAGTAACTGACTACAATACTGATCCATAGTAGGTAATAGGTGTGTGATCAAAGGTTTTCACTTTTTCCATCTATTATAACTTAAAAGTATTATACTATTATTTATTTCGATTTTTGAATAGTTATACTAGTTTTTAGTAAAGTAAATAAATAATTATCAGATTCTAAATCTAAATAGATTCATTAACATTTGTTTTAATTTAAACTACATCGACACTGTTGACTGATATGTCTTCGTCAAGTGAAGATGATTCACCTTCAAATCCTACTGGAGTATCAGTATCAAAAAAAGTTAAAGGCAGGTCAAAAAAAGATCCTTGTCCATCCAAATTGTATGATTTTCGCTGTCCATACACTTTACGCAAGACTGATCAGTTTCGATATATGAATCAACTTTGGACTGTAGGTGATATTGTATCTATATCTGAAGAAAATTCAACTAGAGTCTTTTATGCACAAATTCTTGAGTTATATGAAAATGATTTATGTGAAAAACGAGCAAAAATCATGTGGTTGGCACCTAAAGCTAATGTTGGAGTCACGGATGAATCAAAAAAAGTGCATTTTGATACTTTTCAACCTAACGAATTTGCACATATTTCTGTTGATGACAGATTAGTACCCATACATTGCTTAACATTTGTTATGAATGTTCCAAACTTATTTGAGTATAAAAAACATATTGGTATTGATTACTTAGTCAATACATATATTGTATCACATGCTGAAAGATATGCAGAATCTGATGAAGACGATGGACCAAAATCCAAAAGTAAAGTGAGGCGACTACTTAACAAGTGAATAAAATAACTATTATAATATATTATGTATTGTAAACCAAAATTATCATTATTAAATGTACTTATATTAGTAAATACTGTTATAATTTTAATAGAATATTGTTTGATCTAATACATAGAGTTAGAAAATCTAATATTAACAATATTAAAGGTATTATAAGATAATATAAGGTAATATGCTAAACCTAACTTCATATTGTTATATAAAAGCTTTCTTGTTTCAAATGTAATTCAACACTTTTATTAAATACATTTCTTTAACAATATATTTAATAATTTGTTATAAATTAGCTTGTTTAAAACATATTTTTAGTGTATAGTACCTTGTACCAATATGTATTTAGTAAATATATAGTATTTGTTTATACCTTAGTTGTCTATGTAGAAATTTAATAAATGTACATTTTTGTTACTAAATATATCAGTCTTATGTATAATTTTAACTTTTAAACTATTATAATAAGTATACTTGCTGTGTTTAAAAAATATCATATTTTTATTTATTTTACCTATTATACCCATTTATAATAAAGGATAATATGATATTTACAAGACTGCGCTAAAAGTATTGGCGCCCTGGGCGAGACCATGTTTGGCCCTTTCAATCCCCCCCCTTCTAGTTTGAGTAGTAGTAAAATTAAGTTTTTTAGTAAGTTTAAATGAAATTAGTAGGTATGTATTTTATAACTTACAACTTTATTACCTGATCATATAATATTGTAATAAGGTAATACTTATATTAACTTACAAAAATTGCTGCATTGCATAAAAAATAAAATACAAATAATATTATTTTAAATTTTATACTTATAACTAGAATTAATATTAAAACTAGTTCTTTATATAAATATGAGATAATTGTAGATGTATTATCAATTAAAACAATATTAGATAATGAATATTTCAAATTGTGTAGACTGTTAATGCGTATTAAAAGATAAATTAAATATAAATCATTTTCAGTTTGGCGCCCCCTGAGTACTGGCGTACTGGGCAGTTGCCCAGGTTACTCATAGCTTTTGCCAGCCCTGAATATGTAGGTACCTATAAATACTATATTATATAGTATAATAATAATACTAGTATGTGTATAATATTCTAATATATTCCATTCTGAAATTTGTTGAATAATACAGTGTTAGATATTAAAAAGTTTTTCTTTGATCTTGGTCATCTTTTATTAGTTGGAGTAATCTAATGTACTTTATTAATTTGGCTAACTAGTAGAACACCATAAATCATCGCTCTTCCCGAAGCTGCTTAAATATTTTAAGGTATGCCCTATTCAGACTTCTCTTGCTATGTATAATGTTTTTTTTTAATAATTTATGAATAAAAATATTTGACTATACATATACAACTATAGAAGTACACATATTTTAAGTATCTGAGTTATTTTATTTATTTGGTATATAAACATAATATAAAGTATATTTTAATATATGTTTATAATGTTGATTTTTTGTAATAATTAAATACAGTTCAGCATCATACAAAAAAAAAAATAATTTAAAAGATTAACTTAAGATATTAAAGACTATAATATAATTAAAATGTATTAAAAATATAATTAGAATAACTACTTTATGTTTTATTTTTTATTTTAGAAATTCCATCAGCGGAGTTAGTATCAAGAGTTAAAAAATTATATGAAAATCAGTTAGTTGAAGTACGTTTCTTGGTACCAATAATATCGGGCTTGGATAAGAAATATATTTTGAATGCTTTGCCTCAACTAATAAAATTAAATCCAAATGTCGTAAAAGAGGTATGGTTTACAAATGTATTTTGTTACAAACATGCATTAATTGATTAATACAATTATTTATGTTTCTTTAACTTAGGTTTTCAACAGAATTTTGGGTATTAACTATTCAAACTCAAATCCTCCAGTCAGTCCAGCTGAACTTTTGATTGCATTACACACAATGGATTCAGATCCTAATGACCTCAAGTACATTATTAAAGGTAAAATAATAACTAATAACAATTTAAGATTATTTATACATATAAAAAATATTATTATATTTTCTAATATATATATTCTATTTTATAGCTACATCATTGTGTTTTGCTGAAAAATCTGTATTCACGCAAGAGATATTGGCTATTGTCATGCAAAATTTAATGGATATAAATCCATTACCAACTTTATTGATGCGTACAGTTATACAATCTCTGACAACTTTTCCACGTTTGATTGCTTTTATAATGAACATACTCCAAAGACTTATTCTAAAAAAAGTGTGGCACCAAAAAACACAATGGGAGGGTTTTATAAAATGTTGTCAGAAGACAAAACCTAATAGTTTTCAAGTGTTACTACAATTGCCACCAGAGCAGCTAGAAGATGTTTTATTTCAATGTCCAGAAATGAGAAAATCATTATTAGATCATGTACTTAGTTTTACCGAAGTACAAGTAAGAGTTAATCAATTAATTAAAAATAGATTTTTAAAGTTAAATTATTTTTCCTTTTTTAAGCGTTTACACATTCGTCAAGCAATTATGGATGTTATATTTGGAAAAAAATTGGAAGTACCAATGTATCAAAATTTAAAAGTGAAATGTGAACCTGTAAGCAATACAAATAATCAACATGTTATAGTGTCTGTAAGTAAATTAAAATAATTTGTTAAGATACTAAGCTAGTTGTTGCCAAAGTATAATAATATAAATTTGAAACTTGAAATACCACAGACTCCACCTTTTATTCATTTAAAAATTATTAAATATATCATATATGTAAACTGTAAGTTAAATACATTTAAGTATTTACAATATTTACTTTATTTTATTTTTTAATAATAATAATGTAAATAATATACATTGACATGATTTATTATTTACGAATTATGATTATTTACATGTAGTTAAAATTAATTTATATTCTTACAGAACGAAGAAAAACAATCATCTGAAAAAATATCTAATTTGAAAGAAGACGAGCTTAGGCCACCAGGTGATTGTGATGAAGACTCAATCAATGGAATATAGTTGTAATACTACTTAAGAACATTATCACTATGTCCATTTATTTGTACTTTATTTTAAAATGAATACAATTAATTTAATCAACTGTTATATTAAAAATGTAATTGAATAAACTTTTAGTTTAATACATATTTTATTGGTTTTATGTATTTTTATATATATTTTTTAAATTAATACATCGTTGTGAAAAAAAAAAATCAATAACTCTTTTACTATACCCTAAATTGCCATAAGCTCCTTGGTAACAGTTTATGAAAACAAATAAAACATAACATACTCAAGCAAGTTTTGATAAGTTGATAGGTAAGGTGTTTTAAGTTATTAAAATGAAATAAGCTATAAAAGTGATATTTAAATTGTGAAGTTTATTAGTTTTATATGTATTTGTAGAAAACTAGAATGTCTGACAGAGTAAACGTAGCTAAGCTACCAAAAACTAGTTCAGAAATTATTAGTGAAGCGAAAGCAGCTCTGAATCCATCCCTTTATGTAAAGCCACTGACAACAAATAGACCATTCACCCCTCGTGAAAGGATTTTCTTCTGTCACCGACGAACAAATCGTCCACCAAGTGCTTTTAAGTATGTGAAAACTGTTTCAAATGTATAAACACATTGGTAATACTCATACGGCTCATATGTATAATAGGTTACAACAAGTGCAATTGCAGGAAAAGAAAAAAACTAGTTGTACAAAACTACCAGCTCTTAATAGTAAAAAATATTCTACAGCCAATAATTGTAAGAAGTATTACAATTGTTTTTAATATGTCATAGTATAGTGATTAATATAATATGTTGTTTTTAATGTAGTAGATTTTAAAAAAGAAATTAAAAGACAAACACAAAGCAGTTCCCCAAGCACAACACGTCGACGTTCTAATTCAGACGTGGCTAACAATGCAAACATATTATCAAGAAAAAAAATGTCATCATTATCTTTTCCTCTGTCAATTGATACATTACTTAAGGTACCATTTACTGATTTGATTTATAATATTCATAATATTGTTATATAGGTACTCTTATTTATTTTTTTTGCTTTATGTGTTACGATAAAAATACAAAAACTAGTGAAACTTAACATACACAAAATAGTTTAATTAAATCACAAATTTAATGATTTTTTTATAGCTCAGATTTTTACAAACAAAATTTGGTAAATATTAGGATAAACAATCAGTTTTAGTGAAAGTCCGATATTGTTTACCAATTATGATATTATATATTATAATAATATACTTCCTTTATATTCTTATATTAATTTATAGATGTTTTAACTTCAATAGTTTTGCAGTTTCTAGAATATTTATATTTCATGTAGTATGTAATTACCTATTATATTGTAATATTAAGAAAGAACTAAGAATTATTTAAAAATATAGTTACCTACTATATAATTTTTTTATTATTGTTTATTACATTTTGACTATAAAGATATATACATCTATATATTATAATAATCAACAAAAAAAAGTATCTAATAATAAAAATGAAAGGGCATGATTTAAATTTTTGTTTTGGAAATGAGAAATGCTTATCTTTAGAGTTCACCATATTTTTTTTAATATAGATTTTTATTTAAAGCACTTATTAATTTTGAATGATAAATCAAGAGTAGACTTTTGATTAGTTTTAAACTTGGTAGGAGATGGGACCTATAAAAATACCTGTTATTTACAAATTTTTGATCATCTCCAGCTTTCTGTCTTCCCATTGTTGTATCACATTATCTTTTATATTTGGTACTATCTATTAGTTAGTACCTATTTATTAAATATGTATTGAACTATGAAGTAGGTATTATATTATATTACTTATAAGTTATTATTTTTGGTGTGTATTTTAAAATTATAACCATCAAAAATGTATCATCAATCCATTAAAAATATTTATTTTTATTTTTATTTTCTACACAGAAATTATGGTAAAGATATTTGTTTAGAAAAAAATATTTATCAATAAGCATTTTTCTATAAATATCGATAAAAATATTTTTGTTCGGTTAAAAAGCTAAAAATTGAATACTATGTGTTTTTCTTAAGCTGTTAATTGTTATATTATAGTTATTTTGAAATATTAAAAATACCTACATTAGTATTGGCACAATTTTTTTTTATAAGTATGTGAAGTTCAAATTTTGACAAATTTTGTCAAAACCACAAAAATTTGCAAATGATTTTGTTGTTAACATTTCAATTTTTATAGCTAAGGCTTGAAAATGTTCCTTATTACTACTTCATACTTAAACGAAAAAAGCTAGATTTTTTTTTGCAGACATTTGTAAGTCAAAAATATTATTTGTAAGAGACTTGAAACTTTTGTGTTTATTATCACATTTTAATATTTTATATACCCAATAACATTTTAAAGATCTATTAAGTAAGACAGTAGTGACTTAAAAGTTAAGAAAAATAATAAATTATATAAATATATACTATTCTAATAATTAAATATCATCTAACAAAACAATAAACGCAATGTTTTTGGCGAAAATTAATTCATCATCGTACCGTATATTACTTAAAGTAAAATAAATTACTTATAATAGCAATATAAATATATTTCGCAATCTAAGCTGACAGACGAGGTTAGAATCATTTTACGTAGGTATATGCAATGTTTTATCATTACATTTAAAATAAACTCATGTATACATTACAGTACATACTTACATTTTATTCTCAAGCTATATAATTATTAAAATTAATTTTGTAAAACTTTGAACTATATAAATGATAATATCAAAAAATGATGCCTGTGTTTTTTCAATATTAATAATTCTATGTAAAAATAATCTACGCGGAATAAAGTACTCGTATTTCATTTTTAAACTTTACAGTTGTCAAAATTAAAAAAATATATAAGCCTATTAATCTTTAATTACGAAACAAAAAATTATGTATACAATATTATATATATCGTATATAGATGTATAGAACAGTTTCAACTTAAAGTTGGCTTTTGTGTATAGGTGGACATCGGGGAGGGGGACTTAGGGAGGGTTAGCCCCCCAAGCATTTCAATAGACCTCCCCCCCCAAAAAAAAAAAAAATATCGAAGGTAATATGTTATATTGTTTTACCTGTGTATAGAAAGGTGACGCAGGTCACTTTACATTGGATTATTAATTATGATTGGTCCTCTAAAAATTCAACCAAATGTCCGCTATGCTTTTGTGCCTTATAATTTGCCTAATAAGTTGCTTTTTGTTGTTGTTATATAGTTTATACCTAATATTAAAAATCAAAACTAGTTAAAACAAAATTAAATCTGTGCATTTTTAGTTGAATAAAAGATATATTTTATATTTATTGATATATTTTTAAATTAAAAGTTATAAATCCAATGTTTTAGAATCATTATGAACAAAATGTGTACGATCATGAATACATGAACCATGAAAATGAAATAAACGAAGCGAGAGCACTATGTTTTGATATACATACTGACTGCTTATGGGTCGTGTCACTAATTGAAACCAAAATGAAAAAAAGTATAGTATCGAGTAACAATTAATTTAATAATACTTACATAATTGATAACATTTAAATCAAATTTATAACTTATAAGATGGTCGCTGGTAGGTATTTGCATTTATTTTAGCCATTTAATACAGTCGAGTCACGATAGCTCGAAGTTGAAGGGAGATAAAAATTCGTTTCGAAATATGTATTATTCGAGATTTCTAACTCGAATTTATATTAATTTATACATAATTTATATTTCTAGGGGAATAAAAAAAAATCGAGTTGTCAAGTTTATCGAGATTCGAGGTTCGAGTTATCGCAACTCGACTGTATAAATAATATTTACAGAGTAACGCTCCAATTGTATGCTCACTAGTTATTATTCTTACTCATCACTTGTATAGTTTGATGTGAAGTAATAATGAAATACGAGTTTTGAAGTATATATAGCGTTTTGTATTGCATCTATAGTCGTCATAATAAATAAGTGAAAATGTTTAGTGAACCACTGAATAATTTGTATTTTGTTTAATTATATAATAATATATTATAATATATTTATATAATATTTTCATATTATAACTTAATTTTATGTACTATGTATTATATTAATATATGATAATTGATAGGTACTATTAATTATTGAAATATCTATTATATACAAAGACAGACTTTTTAATATTGGTTTATAGATATTTATTTAAATATTGCTTGAAGACTCGGGTATATAAAGTATAATAGTTAAGTTAGTTAATATGTAAAAACTTAAATGAAAATTCCGTAGTCCCTTATTATATAGTTATACGAATTTCATGAAATTTAATAATATTATTATTAAATTGCATAATTTATGCACATATAATTAAAATAGGTAAGATATAAATAAATATGATGTATTTTTTTTAAATGTATTTTATTTGTAGATTTTGAAACTAGTGAGATGTCTTCACTTTTAAATAAGCTAGCAATGGCTATAAAACGCGAAAACTTATCAGTAATACGTGACGAAAATAAGAAAGAGACTATACTGAAAACAATGTTTAAACTTGTTAACACTTCACCTGATGACGAACTTACTGTTCATATATTATTAGTATTACTTCAGGTAAGTTAAATGATTTTTCAATGTTTAAATACAATATAATTAAATGTTGATTTTTAGATGCAAGTGACTGGAAAATATTTAGCAACTGTTTGCAAACTTATATTTAAAATATCTCGTTTAGACAAAAACGATAATTTATTCCTCAAAACCAATGTATTAACCCTTTTTGTGGATATACTTGGTTTAGCTACTCCACATGAAGATTCAGAGTCTTTAATTTACGGTTATGGAGCTTTAAAATTTCTTACTATGAATCCAGATTTAATGGAACGTGCTATGAATAACGGTTGTCTATCGTTAATGTTATTACATTTAAAAATGATAAATTTAGAAAGAACAGAACGTCAAATCATGCCAGAGACCATCAACCACGTACTATACCAATTAACTGGCACCCTTAGAAATGTAGTCAACGACAGAAAATTCTACGTTGAACTTTTATCTTCGGGTGGTTTGGTGACTATATATCGTGCTTTGGAATTGTTTTCTGGTGATATTGATGTGGTTACGAACATTTCCAGAATTTTAAGGTACCAAAAATATTTATTACGGCATCCATAATAAATATTATCTGTACATAGGTATTTAGGTAAAACAAATATACTTATATTAATGTATTAAAAAATTTATCAAGTAAAAAATAATAATATATTAATAAATATTATTAGTATCATGTCCACTGATGGGAAATGCTGCGAAGCACTTGTGGAGTGCTGGTCAAATGTATCAGTATTAATGTCAATAATAGACAAATACCCGGGACAAGAAGAAATTGTAGTTCGTATTACCTATGCATTAGGAAACATACTGACTAATAATGAAAACGCTAGACACCAAGTAATATTACATGAAAAGTTTTTACCAACAAAAAAGTTATAAATCTTGTACTTTATATACTTCCAATATTATAGTTATATGAAACGCATTGTTCTATGGGAACATTTTTGAATTTAATGCAATTATACCTGGAAAAAGATTTAAACAATATATCACGTGACGTTAAATTCAACATTGTTGAGGATGTGCTTATTAAAGTAAAATAATTTCTTTTCTTTTAAAATATAAAAAAAATTAACCAATAAACGTATGCTTGGTTAATAGGTAATACGCGTCATAGTAAATATGAGTATACAACCAGAAATCGGTGCTAAGTTAGTAAAGGTGGCAGACGAGTATCATCCAGTTCACAAAGTAAAAGAATGCGAACAGTTTTTAGATTCTTTATTGACTATACTTAGACGAAAATCTATTGATGAAAACGAAGAGCTTGTACTCGCTGCGTTAGCGGCTTTAAACAATTTATCTTATTATGCGGACATGTCAAAGCCGAATTGTGGCCCTTTTGGATCTCGTCAGCTAGATATAACACAAGGTATTTGTAGCTCAATTATTAACTATAGCCTATGTAGATAGGTATTATAGATAGTCAGATAGATATTATGATTACTTTAAAACTATTGTTTCAGTATTGAGCTTGTTACTTACAACCAGAAATCATTTTTGTAAAGTGGAAGTAGCTAGAGTATTTGGGAACTTAACTAGATCAGCTACAGTTCGAGATTACTTATTGGAGACAAGTGGTAAACACCGTTTTTACAAATTTTATATTTTAAGTGAATCGCAGAATGTGTTGGTGCATATGAAATACTAAGATAGTAAAAAAAACTATACTTCTCTAGATTGAAAATTAAACGCAATAGTCAATAAGCCATGATACTCATATATGGGTTTCTTAGAGTGTTGATAATTAAATTACACAAAACATTGGAGAAATAAAACTAATCATATGTTTTAAACAAGTCTCCATCAGTTTTGGGTATACTAAGATTCGCTCAAAAATTTCTTTTCTGTCGGTGCATTGATTTATAATTGATTTTTAAATTATAATATTATAACTACAGTCTACAAGTATACAACCACCCCAGCCACATATTCAACTATTATTTACACATACAATGATGTTATATAGACAATATAATTAAATTAATCTTTCTATTAAATTGAAAATGTTGCTATTAAAGAAAGTAAAAGCACCTTGGAAAAATCAAGGGAACATTTATTGATAAGTGATAACCCATTCCTTTTCTAATGATTTATTGTACGTGACAACACTGCATGGAACGCTCAAAATAAAACATGAATCACGGTATCTTTTAACATTTAATATAACTTTGACTGCATATATCTGTATAAAAAAAATTGATTATACATTATGTATAAACTAAGTACTAGGAATTAATAAATTAATAAAATTTTACAAAAATTTTAAAATCATAAAATGTATCCTCATAAAATAAGTAGTTTATCTAAATTTGAAGTTTTTAATGATATTTTTTTTTATCAATTATATAACCAAATAACCAAATTTATTTTTATAAATTTACTGGATATTTAAAAATATATTTTTATAAAAATATTATGTACCTATGTTTGATTTTCATTTTATACTTATGTCCAAATTGTAATGTTTGTGAATAATTAACCACACTTCATATTGAACGTTTTATCGACAGATAACGATAAAATAATTTTTTTAATTTGATTTATTGATTATTGTAAAAAAAATACGTTATAGAGTTTAAATACAAAATAATTGACTGATATAAACAATATATAACAGTATAACACCTTAACATTTGATATAGCCTAAATAAATTGAGTAAAAGTAATATTTATGAATTTATGATCTTAGGGTTCTGGGCTATTGCGTTTTTAAATGCATAACAACGTATTATAATTAATAGGTACATACCTACGTGATTACGTGTGTAGAATTTACTAGTTTTTTTTTTCAATATTAACGTATTGACATCAATTTAAAAGCATTTATATCTCTTGACTCTTATTTATGGTAAAAAGTCAAAATAACTGGGGAGTGTGGATTGTTTAGAATATTGCTGGAATAATATGGTAGATAAAAAAGTAGATACATAAAGTTGTTAAAAGTAAATTTGTTATAGTTAATTTTAAAATTTCTAAGCGAAAAATGTTTTTGTTATTTTTATTAATACTATTAATAGTTTTCTAATCAGTAGGTAAAATTAGTATTACTTTTTCATAAATAAACAAAATAGGATTGTACACGAGTTAAATTGAATATAAAATACGTACATAATATACAATATGTATTTACCCTTAAATTTGTAATTACTTTTTATCAGCACTTATTACATTACATCATATTTAAAAAAAAAATCGCTTCTTATCGTTCATCGCAACTACCTTTCTATACGCGGCGTAATTTAAAAAAAAAATGAATTAAAAATGTACTGACATGCTATATTGTATTCTGCACGTCTGTAATCTTGATACTTAGATATTATTATTAACGAACGTGACATATTTTATATGTACCAGAAATTGACGTGTTAAAAAACAAGAACGAGTAGAATCAACTACTTCACTTTTATTTATTTTGAGCCTCATTTATTTTTATTCCATAATAATAATATTCTTGTTACCATTTTTGCACTTGTATTTCAGGATTATTGGCGGTTACCAATTGCTTGGATAGTGGCGACATAGAATTATTGGTCGTATGTTGCGGCGTATTGGTTAATATGACTTCTGACGAGAACAACAGAGAAGCATTCAAAAATTACAATGGCATTTCAAAAATGGTAAACATTCTTAGGTCATCGGGTGAACGCAATTGGACCTTGTCGTCACTTATATGCCAAACTCTGTGGAACGTGTGTTCGGACAGTGACATTTTTCCGGGCGACCCTATGGCAGTGCTTGACACGCTGGTCAAACTCACAGGTAGGAGCCTCGAGCATAATGATAATTTGATAATAATGTACATGCAGAATTGAAGAATATAATTTGTTAATTTTTTACTATTAAATTATTATATCACGCATTAGACGAAGAACAATTATTTGGTGAGCTATTGTCGTCGAATGAGGAGAAAGTTGCAGAGTACAAGCAGTGGGAAGATTTCGCTTCGGTGGCTACGAATCTCTTAGAGTGGTTAGACGAACTACTAGAAGGGAGATTTGATAACGTAGAACAATAATTCTGACCGTCTATAATGTTCGTCTTATTTATCATTCTTCTTATATTCAGATGTCTGTAGCATATATGTGGTTGACAAACTGTGTGAAACCCCAGTAAACCACATTACGTGTGGCGTCTAATCAAAACTAAATTATTTTAAATTATATATAACAATATTCTAAAATTATATAATTATATTAATTTAATATTTGAGAATATTAAAAAGTATAGTCCGGTACAGATATTTAAAATTCAAATTAATATTGATTATTATTTCATTTTACTATTATTTTTTTTTTCTTAAGAGCTGGGCGTGTTATCCGGAAATGTATCTTTCATCTTATTAATACACTGCAAAATATTTTACGTTCAGTAGTTATTTTAAATATTAGAGTGAATTGTCATATTGTCAAAATCAAACTTAAATGTAAGAATATTATCTCTGTTTTCTTGTTTATTTTTCACAATATTTAAATGTTTAAGCGAGTTATGGTCATTTATAAATATTAATATTTTATATACTCATTATAATTTGATTAAAAATTAAAATATGATAAGAATCTAACGACGGATCATAAACAATATTTTTACATTCAAGTTCAATTATACATTATATAATATATATGGATAATAATAATTATTAAAATATCAACACAAAATTTTAACTGCTGAACACAAATTTGCTATGTTGTCCATTTTACATTTATAAGACTTCAGAGACAACATTATCGGTTATAAGTCTTCTTGAAATTGACTTATTCGTTGATACTTGCAGATTTTCTATACCACCTTGGTACCTAAAACATTTTTCTTTGAAAAACCTTACTTATCTACTTAGATTATCAATCAATAATCGTTATACATTTAATAACCCTATGTCAATTTATTAAATTTACACAAATGATTTTGGACATTTTAGTCTAGTTTTAATAAGTTACTAAAACCGTTAAATATTAGAAATAGTAAAACTATAGTATATAGTATATAGAATATAATAACCATTATTAGTATATTTATATTATTGTTTATTTAAAATTTATTAAAAATAAGTTCGTCGTTCAATGATACTTTTATAAATACACTATTTACTATTTATACAATATATATTAAGTAAGTGTAAATTAATAAGCTTATAGTGTAATAGTGTTCCGTATATTGTGTTTTATAAACAAACGTCTTTTGACTATTTTAAATTTGTATTCAATTTTCAATTTTCCGGCTATAGAAATAAATTATAAATTAAAATGTATACTACATTAAAGGTGTAGTACCATGTATATTATTGGTTAAAGTTTGTCATTCAATTTTATACTATATTGTCTATACTGTTATTAGTTAAGTTTAATATGAATACTATTATTGTACACATTACGGATAAATAACTACTAATGTAATATTAATGTACAATTTAAAACCGAATAAAATAATACTTAATTTATTAAATACAAACATTATTTAAAATAATATGTTCCATAGATGTTTAATTTTTTTATTTAGGGATTCTAAAACAGCTAATAATTAAATCATAATAAATAAAAATGTATTTGTTAAATTAATGATAATTTATGATGTAACAAAAAAGTTAATATACATTGAATTTAATCGAGTCAATATGGTCAATATTATAATATGATAATAAATAAGTAAATAAATAAATAATATACTTATTTATAATCATAAGTAAATCGAAAATGTGTTTGTCAAATGAAACAAAAAATAAATATACCTACATGGCTACATTGAAACAATTGAGTTTAATTTATTCAAAAATAAATATAGTCAATAATATAAAAAAAATAAATAAATTAAACAAAACAGTCAACAATTAGGTTTATACTTTATTGATACCTATAAGTTTTATAAACATTTTTACCTTATTATATTTTATTTTAGATTTTGAGTGTAGCAATAAATGTATTATTGACTGTATGATGTGTGCGTTTGTGTACACGATACATTGATACATAAACGATAAAAATCTTTAACTTTGAGGGTAGTTTGTGACAGAAAATTAAATCAAGATCATTGTACATTAATTTTAAAGAGGTCAAAATTAAAGATTACAATATTTTTTTAAATAATTATAGGGAAATAATTAAGGAAAACAAGATTTTTTACGAAAAACGAGTTTTTGACAAAATAATTTTTTTTTTATATGAAAACGAATAACCGTAGATACTTAACATTTTCGATAAACGTTTATATGATCATTTTCTATACACAATATAATATTCAAAATATGTAAAAATAAATAAATATGATGACTCTTTTTAAAGTATTTATAAATATTTGAAAATTTCCATTTTTTTTTAGTTTTTTTTTTATAAATGTTGATATTTATTCGCAGTATAAAAATTTATAAAAAATTTAGTAGAATATCCCACATGAAATGTTCTTAAAGATAAACAAAAACAATTGTAATACATAGGTACAAATGCACAATTTATTTGTATTAACATTTCTAATTCAAATGTTGACAAGACTCCTCGAATTCACAAAAATGTGTAAATTGTTTTGCAACTGAAAATGTATAAAATTTTTAATTTTGTAGGTAAGGTTTGAAAACTTAATACAAAGTTCTTCGTAAATATACTCCCCCCCAAAAAAAAAAAAATCTAAAAATTATAAACTTAATTTTTTATTGGGATATAATACTTTTACGTATATTTTATAGAATAAAATTTATACACACAGCAATATTTTCAAATGGACATTTTCCGGCAAAAATGAACTTAACCTATACTTTATTACAGGGGCGGCCAAACGGTCGATCGCTAACGATTTTAAAGTCGATCATATTAGAATTTATTTTTAGGCTACGCACACGAAAATTAATCATGGTGGTAGTTAACAACATTAAAACTTTTTTTATGGAAGTGAATCCTCAAAGGTGAAGTATATTTTAGTAGATCGCGGCCAAAAAAAGTTTGGCCGTCCCTGCTGTATTATAACTAGTAAAATAAAATGCTTTGTCTAATTGCTAACAGTATCAATATCAAAGAACATAACCTCAAATACAATTATCTTTACTGATCATATCCGCATGGAATCTTTTTTTTAAATACAATGGCATATTACAACCACCGTACAGCAGAGTGGTATCCATTTTCCAACCTTTTTTAATCTGAGCTAATTTTAATCTTTCGTTGTCAATTTGTTTATAGTTTTTCATTTCCAGTTGAATTAAAATTATTCTGGAAATAAATTCTATCCATGTTTATAGTATTATATCTCGCAACATAATATCTGAACCCAGAATCGGTAGAATCCCTCTAAAATATATCAATACCAAGGCCCAAGGGGCAAGGAGAACTAAAAATAATGAAAAAAAATGTACTACCCGACCATCATATAGTTGGATAAAATTCATATTTATCTTTTTAAAACCTACAAATGCAACTAAAGTGCTTAGGTTTTAATAATTACGCAATTAAACAATACATTGAACAATTTATTATAAAATATAATATTAAGTTATCATTGAAGTATAAAAAAGTTGAGAGATGATTATTGATAATGTATTAATAACGATGAAATCATTGTAACTTGCAACTATTATAAAACGAAATTATTGAAAAAATATAAATATTGAAGTACCTAATTAATTAACTGTAATTTAGTTATTATAAACTATAGTGTTGAAAATAGATAAATAAATTGTTTCTATAAATTTAGTAGAAGTTGAATGTTAGATGACAAGTAGTTTTAGTATAACAAATGTATTAAAACAATAATAATATATTAAGGTATTAAATTTCTTTAGTTATACAACAATAATTCATAATACAATTTTATTTTTTTATATTCATGAAAAATATTCTAAAAACTTTTTGGACAATCGCCAATAACAAAATAAGGATATTGACCTCAGCAAAGGATTTTAAAACCAGTCGTGCATTGTTGAATAAAAATTATATTGTATATAAATAGCGATAAATCCGTAAAACAAAAATGTTATTATTATTATACTATTATAGTACATATTTCTTAACAATCGGACGTTCATTCAAAATGGACTTTAACATATAGTTTTTCACCTTCATTGACATTTAGGTATTTAGTCGATTAATGATGATAAATATTATCAGAATTGATTATTGAATATTATATCTATTTATCTATATATCATTACTAATAATACATATTAATTTATTTTTATTATATTACCTTAATATAGTTAACATTATTTTTACATAATACCTATCAAAGATGTACCTATCTAATATCTATACCGTCTACAGTAATTGTTGGGAACACTTTTTAAATTATTCCAGTCGTAATAAATACAAAACGATAACGATTGTAGTATATTAAAAATCACAAAAGATCCTCAATTTCAGAACAAGTCGGTACAACATCACAACGCAGTGTAGTTCTGCCGTACATGTGGGACATATTTCAGCTGTGCACCTGCGTCTTTCATGGGTCACACACACAAAAGCACGCACACGCACACATATTACGTATATATATATATATATACACAGTATGAGTCTTTTATGTTTCACATGGTCTGTTAATATAATTTATGAGGGTGTCCAAATCATGTCCCTTTAGGTAGTTTAAGTAAAATCACTCAAATAAAGAAATGACTATATATCCCAGAAAGGCATAGGACTTGAAGATTCGATATACTGTTATTTTTTGTTATACAAGTTTGTAACTATGGGTTTGGTCTTTATTACCGTTCGCTAGATGACTATTCCCAAAATTGTAAATAATATAATATAACAATATATAGTCTTTTCGATTCCGATTGTTTTATACCGAATAACTAAATTACTGACGATACAATTGACAATTGACGACGATACAACTACGCATTGCATCCATATGAAGATAATTCATAATTGCTATATTTTATACCCGTTAAATATGTATAGATTCAAAATGATAAAATATCATATTTTATATTCATTTACAATGTATACCACTACATCAATGTATGTAGTAGCCAGTAGGTACCTTATTAGAGTAAAGGATATTTACCTACATGTCGTCCATAATCGTCCGTCTACTCGACGACTATCTATGTACATTATGTACAATAATATCTTCTTAATACGTGCATAGCAGTATGAGATACAGCAATAGCACCAATAGCAACCTACTGCGTTAATGCGACTTTTGCAATATCCCATCTCCCATAATGCGTACGGTGGATGCTGAAGCATAATAAATTATATTCGTCCATTATCCCATTGGTTTACCACTCATCGAAAATACATATATACCTACTATATCATTATTGAAGTATGGCCGATGTACAATCTTATCATTTTTATCACTTAACTAGCGAAAACATAAAAAAATATGTGCGTATTGCGTATATACTATATATACATACATGCATACATATATATAAAATTGATATCATTATGTTTATGTGCGTGAGCACCTACGCGTCCTTCATACCTAAATTATTTAAAAAAATATTATGTCTTACTATCTGTCGTGCGTGTAAAAATATATTTTTAAAATGCTCACGCGTGTAAGTTACTGACATATTCGCCGATTGCGATATAAAGGTCGAATGACCGTATTATTATCAATTACAATAAATAATACAACAATATATATATTATATATTAATCGTTTAACACCGAAGCACGTAAAACCGTGGGATATTCGCGTACAGCGCCACAGCCCACAGTATAATAGATATTATATTTAATTTTTTTATTAGGTGTTCAATAATATTATGCAAGTATAATCAATTTGATGTGGCCGACCACCGATGAAAGGGAAACAATAGACAACCTGACGCATTGGAAATGTATAGTAAGTAAATCTAATCAGTAAATTGCTTGCACTCAACGCCGGTGAATTAAGTATATGTCCATATGGCATATTATAAATATATTCACGGCTGTGTACAGTGTTGAAGATATGGAATTTAGTAATCGAACGATTTTTGTTTTCGTAGTTGTTGAATAATATCGGTTGCTCACCTCGTGATATCGTGTTCGCTAAACAGTAAACAGTCTAAACCGTTTTAAACGATTTCATAGCGCAGGTGATGGGCGCGTATCTGCAGCATACTGCAAGTAGGTACCGCGCCTCCTCCGTACGAGGGTTGCTCTACAGTGTAGAGTCTACACAATGCCATGCGTATACCATAGGTACGAGATTTTCATGCCTTTGGGCAATATTTTATTCCTTCTCCCACTCGCCCTAATATACAATAAAAGTAATAATAATACAAAACCAGTATTATGTACGCGGACCCATTTCCGCGAATGTAAACGTAGAACTTTAAATGTTATTATATTTATTGCTAATATGAATGTTGAATAGTATTTCAAGACAGTATATAAACGAAGCAATAACAATATTTTGTTCTCGACATGCATTGCATGTATTTATCTGCCGCCCCAGCCTTAGTTACTCCTCCCAAGGGCGTAAATTACTAATTTTAGTTGTTATTTTTACCAGAGAAGGACATACTAATTATATATTATGATCGAAGTTCTTTTTTTATAAAGTCTCTACGAAATAATAATAATTCTTAAATAAATTATATAAAAATCTATACAGGTAAATATTATACCGTCTAGTGTATAGTAAACGCTCTATTGCTCTATAAGTGTTATAAACATAATATTATAAATAATAAATATACAATTAATCACAGGTGTCCACGCACTATTATGTAAGCATAATATACTTAACAGAATAATATCGATATACGTTTGTCCAGATAACGATGTTGACCAAGTGACAACACGATGGCATAATAGGTTTAACATAGTATATTAACACCAACATTATTATAACCCGCCGAATCGAGTAAAGTGTTTGTTTTGAACGAATGTGATTAAAGTTTGTAAAAATAAACATATACCTCTAGTGAGTTCATATTTGTTGTTGTCAAGACTATATAGTAGGTCCATAATCTACAGGCATATACATATTATACATAAAAAAACAAGGCATAATAAAAAGAAAAAATATTTCAAATAAGTTAACAGTTAATTATTTTGAACCTTAAATCTCTACGTGTCTGATTATCTACCTAAATTATAAAATTAGTCAGTATAAATATAAAAATAAACAAATCATCAAAATAACTGATACGGCGAAAATTAATTAATTAATAAATATTTACTAGCATGAATGAATAGCACGGGTTAATTGCACGTTATACATACTATAAACTATATAGATATTAAGTATATAAATTATAATATGTATCAAAAATCAAAATGAAGAATTATCCAAACTCAGATTTTAACACTTAGATTTAAGCAATAAAAATTAAAAAAGAGCATTTTTGCGATCGTTAAGATTAAAATAAGAGTGAAGTGTGGTGTTTGACTAAACAAAGTGTTAAATTGACCACATTATAGATACGCTTTTTTTTGTAAAGTGGCCTTTAACTTGAAATTTTTTTTTATCGGTTAGGTTTTTCACATATGATATCATTACTTCTTGTTGGCTTTAGAATGGTGGGCATAGTTATCATTGTTTTTTATTAGACATTGGAGTAAATAAGTAATTATTTTCTCTTATATGATCGTTTTGGTATCTTATATTGTTGAATACTAATTTACTTCCATGATTAACTATCAGAGCAGTTTCTGTGTTAATATATATAGTTTCAACAGTATACTGTGGAAAGTTATCTTAGTTTTTCTTCAACTAAAAAATCACAGAATACCTTTAGAGAAAATTAGAATACATTAACTACCAACTATATAAAAATGTCTTGAAAATTATTTAATATATTTTAAGCTGTTATCACTGCAGGTTTAAGTACGCATTATTAAAATATTCAACGTTTTCGAACTGTCATATATATACCCTTATTACAGACTACAGTACATAATATACTTGTATACGACATATGTAATACCTACTCTGCAGCAAGCACTAAAATACCTACAGGTCTATATTAGGTCTTATCTTTAATGTAAGATTATTCTAACTTATGTTGATATGTATTTGGTGGATTTACATTTTTTAATTTAATTTTTTATAATAAGCGATACAACTATTTATAATAAGTTGCAACGGTTATTATTTGTATACATACAGTTTATAGTACGTAATAGTAGTATCAGGCGCGGATACAAGGGGGGCATGGGAGCGATGGTCCCCCAAAATCACGAAAAAAAATCAATTTACTTTATTAATTTGTCAAACAATGAAAATAATTAAATTTCTTTATAGTTTAGGAGGATCTTATTTTTAGTTTTTATTTACATTAAATAATAATAAATTCATTGTTTAGCGGATAGTTTTATTTATAATGCTGTATAATTTTCAATTGTGCCGACTGACGACGCGACGGATGCGAACGAAGTATCAGAATTTTTTTTTCATAATCCTAAGTATATTTATGTACTTAAGAAGATGGTGTGGTTTAAAATTAAAATTAATCTTGTTGTTGCATACATATTATAAATTATAATTTAGTAAAATTATTGAGTTCGCGACTCGCGTTGTATTGCCGAGCAAACCAATTTTTTTCATTATTATTTAACGCCTGTATCTCTTTGATTAATTAGTGATTAAGCGTGAGACCCTCGCCATATTATAAATAATAATAGATGTATTTTATTCAACTTTTTTCACACACTGATACATATTGTAATAATACTTTATTAATGCAGAGATATTTGTATAGATAACATTTACAATGAAAATTTCTTCAGACAAACATTGAATATTTCGAATCAATAAATACACATTTAACAAATGTCGAATATTTATAATTTTGGTTTATAATTATTGTTGGTTAATTAATATTCAATAGTTTTTTCTAATTTTTCTTAAATAGTGTTCTTTTCAATGCACCTACCTAGTTTTTTTTATTAATTTTTAATAGTAAGTTAATTCCTTTAAAATTTAAAGAAATATTTAAAGTAATAGCATTGATTATGTATATAATAAAATTAAAATAATAATTATATAATAATAAATAAATATATTGTATGTATAATCGATGGTAATAATTATAATATAATAATAGAATTATTGTACAATATATAATGGCCGAATGCCCCCCCCCCTAATAATTACCCTAGATCTGCGCCTGGGTAGTATTGTAAAATAATAGTAATGTGCTGATGTATATACAATACATAGTATGAACAAGAGTGCTGCCACTTATACTAACACTTTCAATATTTTTTAATTTTTTATATTACTTATTATTGTATTAAATGTGGTAACTATATTTAGTATTTACCGTTCCTGACGTTCCGGTCAACCAATTTAGATAGGTACTTGAGACTTGACGATATAAATATTAAAACAAGCAAAACTCTCTGATACAGTAGATTATACTATAGTATACGTATGTTGTATGCAATGTTATTCCGTATAACTGTATAAGTCCAAACATTATAAAAAATGGTATACAATACGTTAATATAAGTATATATGTACTTATATAAACTATATACTATGCATATACTAAAAAGACATAAAATGTACTAAATATAGTTACAGTTTACAGAGACCAGAATTGAATGTACAATACTACCTATACAATGCATTAATAATATAAATATATAATATGAATTTATAAACATATTGGGCGACGAGTTTCCCGGGGAATTGCTGAGTTGAGCTTTTTTCTTCTATATTAATGATTGTAATGATTGTATCTATAGTTGTACAATTGTAAAATAAGATTTAAATAAAAGAAAAAATAAACATGAAATAAATTTTTTTTTAAGAAATTAATTAATGTGGGATGACGTATTAAACGTTATATTAAAATAATGTAATCCTCATCTCTCTTTATTATATAACAGTAGTGAATAACCTAAAATGTATTTTATTTGCATTGTGATGAGTGATGGTTGAAATTCGATCAAGAATGGTAATTCATTTGATTTTATTGTATCAGCAAAAATATTATAATTCAATAAATTTGGTTATGCAGCATTAATACGTTATATAAATAGCCTTCATAAATATTAATTATAAAAAAAGTTATTGACGAATAAATACAAACATAGCGAAACTTCCTACATAATAATATGTAGACGTGTATTGTTGTACCTATATTGATAATTTTTGAAAACATATTTATACGTTGAATGCGACAGTTTTAATAAATGTCAAAAACCAAGGTTGAGAATTTTAGATAAATCACATATTCTCAGATGAGATCTCGACTTTCATCGACACACAAAAAAAAATTACCAACGCTCATATTACTGCGAGTATCGTCACAAACATTGTCGGTTGATTGCGTTATATATTTTGATATGTGGTTTGTTTTATATAATTTTATCGAAAAAGATTAGTCATGAGTCATATATATAAATAACAAAACAATTAAAATCTACGTTTATTTTAGGTAGGTACGTATTTTTTAGATGTTTTCTAGAAAGAAAAATATCAAGGAGATGAGTTTTTGAATACAATTAATTACACGACATTCTTACACATATAAATCGACAGAAAACTTAATTACTGATAGAATAATGAAATAACTGAAAAATTCATATTATATTTTGAAAATTATAGGTGATAGGTAAGTCATTGTAGTCCGCGTTTGACTAAAACGGCTATAAAATATAATTGGTATACATGTTTTTTAAAATTGCACGCTGATAAATGTTTTCTATGTTCAATATATACACATAATTAGTCTAATGCAGCCATTTACGGGATAAACCACCATGTAGGTAAATTATTCAACAGTGAAAACTTCCGCGATGATTACGCGATATTGCTGTTTCTATAAACGAGTTGGCCTCACAATACCACCGGACACTTTATTATATATCAGTACATCAAGGAGAACACCATAATAATAATATAATCTATTCCATATAGTTCATACTTCATACAATTAATATAATATAGAGTATAGTACATCCTGTAAATAAAATTTGATTTAATAAAAAATGATTTGAGAAAATATTGTTTAAACTGAAGCCAAGATTGTATGGTTTGTATCGGCTGAAAAATAAATCGTAATAAATAATAAACACAATTTTTTTAGGTTAATTTAAAATTCGTGACTTATAAAACAATAATATTATAATATTTATAATATCCACCTTTGATTGTTGTTAAATTTCATTGTAAACATATGACAACAATGTTATTGTTGCTCATATATTATAATAGTCGTACTACCATAAGTCTCACTTTAACATATTTGGTTATGAAATTAATAGGATTTATCTATTTTTCAAAGAAGAGAAATATTTTTTTTTAACAGCTATTGATAATTAGTAATTAATACTTTTATAAAATGTCCAGTAATCATTTGACCTTCTAAAAACATTTACGATTAAATACGTCATATATTGGTATATTATTGTTTATCTATCTTTATAAACTTATACTCATGTACTATTATCTATATTTTTAGATTATGAATGTTTTTTTCTGAGGATGAGTACACATTAAGTTGTCGATAAAATGCTACGATTTTCAAAAACCCTGGGGTTGTTTTGTATATAAAATTAGATTTAGTTTGTATTAAAGAGGTCAAATTTAAAAATTCCCAGCATTTATTTTTATAATCGGGAAAAAGTAAGTACAATATTGAGAAAAACGAGTATTTTCGACAAAATCAATTTTGTTATTTTAATATAACTCAAAAACGGATTTCCATAGATACTTGAAATTTTCACCAAATCTTTGTATTATCGTTTTTTATTTACGATAAAATTATCAAAATCATTGACTTATTTTAAGCTATTTATAGACATTAGAAATTTTCAATTTTTTTATATATATATATCGTTAAAAATTATTTACTGCGTAGAAATACTTGAAAATTTTAATACAGAACTCTTTATAAGTTTTTAATTTCTTAATTAAAAATATCAAAATCTTTAGTCACAACCTTTTTTTATGAATATTAAATAAGTTAGAATTTTGGCAACATTTACAAAAATCGCAAAAATTAGTAAATTATTTCATAGTTGGAAATTCATAAAAAAATTTGTTTTTATATCTAAGATTTAATAATTTAATACAAAGTTCTTTATTAGTTTTTTTAACCTATATTATATGAAAAAAAATTCTACCAGAAAACCATATTAATTTTTGAGCATTAAAAATTCAAATGTTTACGTATTTGATATTCACCCGTAAAACAATTATTTCTCCGCAAACAATTTTTGATATTTAATTGTATTTTTTAAAAAAAATTATTATAAATTCTTGAAATTTTCACCAAATGTTTGTAATATCATTTTCATTATACGATAAAGTTTTCAAATTTAAACTGTTTATGAGTTATTTATAGGCAAAAAAAATGGTAAATATACATTAGCACAACTTTTTTTTATATGCATTTGAACCTTCATACACAAACAATATATTAATATAATTAATTAGTATGTAATTTGTAACTTACAAGTTATATTTAGTTATTCAAAAAATAAATTAGACGAAATGGAACAGCGAAAAAATAAATTTGGCGAAATGGGATCTGACTCTGGACAACTAATACTCCGCCTAGTTACCTATTTTTTTAAATTTTATATTAGATAATTAGACGAACTCAGTATTATAGCTAGGTACCACAAGGTTAGGTAAACAACGCATATTAGGTTATGGTATTAAGTATATGTATGATTTATATTGTATGTAATTGTATATAATATAATATGATTGATATGAGGTATGTTTGATTGTCTGTATTATATTTTTATGATATGTGCATAATAAATTAACATAATATTATAGTTTAATCGCGTAAACGAATCAAACTTAAATTACATTTGATACATAATAGGTATATGATTACAAATTATATTTTATGCAATTTTCTCTTGTATGCAAAATCCATATTATATTTATCTTAATTAATTTGATTGAATAAGCGCGTGACGGTTACTCAAGACAAAATGCCACTCATAGTTTCTATATTTTTATCGTTAGGTACAATTGTCAGTCGATATAAATAAATTATACTGTTTATTGAAAAATATTCTACGCACTTCGCTGCACACCTTGAATTGGTGATGTGATTCACTTAATATTGTTTTGATATTCAAGATAGTAGTACAAAACATTTATTATTTTCATATTAGGTATGGCGATATAAGTACAGTGAACATTTTAATAAAATATATAAATATGTATATCTTAGATAATTTCTTTTTCTTTTTAATTGAAGAACGAATAACATAACTTCTAATCTTTGACTATAAAGATTTATTCATGTTTCAATTTCATTTTTTAACTTAATACTTATGGATAAAGATTATACAAATGTACAATTTTAGCGTATTTTATTATTTCTGAGATAAATAATTTACTTAGATTGAGTTAATCGTATAAAAAAAAAAAAAAAATATTGGAAATTAGAGTTTATAATCACAAATTCACAAAGTTAATTATATTAGGTATGTTAATAATTGTTAAACCTAAAATTAAACAACAATGATTACCTATACCAAACTTCTATACTGAGTTCTATTATCAATAGCGGTTGCCGTTTGCTTATTATTTAATATTGTTAATTTAATAATTGCCCATAAATATCCATACTTATTTTCAACTAGTGTTTTTCCCGCTAGTTGTTATATAATTACTTAATTTAATTGCATATTATTTCATACAAATTATCATATCATAATATTGCGTCTGTTCAATGTTCAAATTAGATTTAGTCTATTAAAATTGTATTTAAAAATTATTGAATAATATTATTTAATATCTTAAACTTTTCTTTTAAAAATATGTAGATATGTTTAATACTTATAACCTACTATCTATAATTAATTTAATGCAAATGTAATGTTTAACTATATATTATAATACAACCAATATCGTTTATTCAAAATTTGACTCTATTATTTTAAACGAATAGTATTATCTATTTATCTATAGTCTATAAGGCTTAAACAGTTAATTCACAGTAATAATTTACATGATACTATATTGTGTATATTATACAATATTAATCCTCGCTGAAATAACTAACTAGCAACGATACGATTTCTGTTATTTTTTTTTTTTTGAGAGCTTTTTTTAATGAAACAATTAATGAACCACTAAAGGAAAAAAATGTATCATAATGTTAGATATTTTTGTAATAAAACGATTTTCTTAAATATTCCGCACAAATATACAATAGTTATGTAAATGCGCCATATATACTACTATTGGGTAGGTAAATAAAACCGTAAAATGAAGTGATCGCGTTTATGAAATAGTGACAAATTATTTTGCTTTCACTTCATCCGTTATTCTCGAACATTATAAAATTTAAATACCTACTATAAGTATTAAGTGTACATACTGTAATACTCTGCGGGTATTGTTCTATGATTGTAAATAAAAAAAGAAATGTTTACTTAATGTAAAAATAACCAAAAATTGTGTTGCTATTACTTTCTAGATTCTCATTCTCTCAAATATCCATTTACAAATTGATGTGCACATTTGTATAGACAAAGTATAATGAACAAATATATACTTAAATACAATTTAAGCACAGGTATATTATACATTGAACGTTTACATTCGTACAGTTTTTGTTATAAGTCTTATCACGTAATATGTTTATTTGTATAAAACTCGATTTTTGATTAATTTAATTTAACAACAATAACACTATTGCACTGACAGCAATAAAATATTCAATTACAGTCGTTGTTCATTACATTGAGTTGTGCCAACAATATTATTTAACATTTCTTATAATATATATTATTATTTATTATCGTTACATTGCCTATACGGTTTCATTGCTTTTATAGTTTTTTTTTTAATTGATAATCTGATTTATTTTCAATAAAGATAATTTTTTCTTGTTTTAAACTTCAAATATTGGGTTTGAATATAAAATGTATTCTATGTTGTTGTTAATTTTAGTCATGAGGTCAAATAAATAATCTTTTGAGATTATTTTTTGCCGGGGAAAATGTGATAAGTAATATAAAACAACGTAACTATATTAGCTGAATGTTCTTAGTTTCTTATTTATTTTTTATAGTTAATCAAAAATATGTATATTTTTGTTAATTACATAGTTCAATATAAATGATACATACATTTTTTGTAACCATTTTATTCAAGCTATTAATCAATGTAAAATAGTCTTAAAAAAGGATTTTTATAACGTAACTTACTACTTGTACAAAAACGAATCAAAAAAATGTTGATGAAAAACAAGTGACCCTCTATCGAACCCTATTGTGTATTACGTCCTTGAAAACTAAACGATTAACTTAAAAACCAGTTTATTTCCTATTACTACCAGACGTTATTAAATTGTTAAATTATTGGAATAAAACCCTTATTTTTTTTGCATAATATTTTAAAATACTTAATTATTTATCAACCTAACCTAAACATTTATAAACAGATTATGCCTCTACGTTAGTCAATTTATTTGAGAAAAACAACTGAAATACGATTTAGAGTTAAATGTTATATTCTTCTTATGTATACTTGGCTTTGAACCATTTTTATGCACTACAACGTATACTATACAATTTGTTTCGGATGGTAACACAATAATACAATAAATAATAATAAAGTATCATTAGTATTAATACATTCTTTAAAATTCAAATGTTCGTAACGTTTGTTACCATATAAATATTAATTATTAATTTCTGTTTTTACTTTTGTTTGGTTCTTTTTTTATTTTCTAGAATTTATTATGGTATACAATACACAACACAAAACAAATATGTAACTATAGAACAATTTTGTTGAAAGACACCCTATTCGAATAAGTTATTATTTAATCTTAGACATTTAAAAGCCAACTATTGTAATTTATATATACATTTGTTTATGAATAGTAACATAAAATGACGTGTCCTGTATAACAAACTCTATACATAAACATTTTCGCCTTCGTTATACATTGTGAGATGGTATAAAACCAATAACTGATAAAGTAATACACTATGTACAAAAATAATTACACATGCGTGTTAATTGAAAATTGAGTAATTTGTATTTAGTTTTTAATGTGAGACGATACACCTTTAGTAAAACTATCACAACGGCAGAAAACGTCAACAATAGATAGTGGTTATAAACATTATGGGTTCACTGTACAGCTGATTCTAAATTAATATTTATGTTAATACTCTTAATGCTTTATACTTTTGAGTTAATAGTCAATATTATGGTAAATAATTATAATGTATTACATTTCTCTCAAGCGCTACGACACCACCGTATGGTCATATTGTCATCAGTTTAGTAATCAATCACTAATTACTAATAAATATCGATAAAAAAATTGTTGAACAATATAATATATCATCAATCATTATTATTATTTATTGCATTGTCTTGAATAATTGGGATCGAAATAAATATGTACATTAGGGTTGCTATTATCTTCGGAATATTAATAATTAAACTAATAGCAAAATTCAATATATTTAGAGAGCCTTAGGCTATAACACAAGTGCACAAATGTCTTATGATATAATATTATATAATTTTTATCTCATTCAATATAGTATAATATGTATAGTAATTTAAAACATGTTTGCTAATTCAGCAGATAACATTTGAAGTATTTATTATACAACTCTTTTTTAGATTTTAATTTTAACAACAAGTTATATCTTCTGTGAATGCTAGTTAAGTGTATTAACTTCAATTCTCCACAAACTATGTATGAAGTGTGAATGTATTATTGTTATTTTTTCTCATCAAAACACAAGATAAAAATCAAAATAATTAATTGGACAGTGGTTAGAATTTTACTTACATCGAGAAAAAATTTTCCTTTTTTTTAATTTAACGTTGTAATATCATTCTTTGTTCGTCTCTCCGTCGTAAACCTCGTGGCTAAATGTTTTAGAGTAGGGGTCTCCAAACTACTACCCACCAGCTGATTCCGGCCTGTCGAGATTTTAAACCGCCCGACATACCTACTAATGTTTTGATCTTGAGAGTTGGGACAACAAGATTCTAACTATATGTAATATATTATCAGATGTTATTGTAAAGAAATCGTTCGGATAAATAAAATAATTCCTCTTGTTTTCAATCTCGTCAGACATCACTAACCTTTCCCAAAAGATTCCTTCTACCATCAAAAAAAGGTAGGAGAGCCCTGCTTCGGGATAACGCCATACATACTACATCATTGGTCATTGTTTTAAATAGAATATTGTTTTTAATTTTATTGACACTACAATACATTGAATCAATAATATAACATATGGGTGTATTAGTGTATTATAATAGGAATATATATATATATTACGTATATTATTATAATATACTATTGTTTTCATTCATACTACAGGTGCTAATGTGTTAGTCTATGCAATGTATGTATTATTCGTTAGTACGTATTTACTATTAAGTAAACAGTATTATTTAGTATTTATCTAACATGTTGTGTAGTTTAATATTATAATTGTATAATATGTATTTAGCATATATTTTAATATTTTTAGTATTATTTTATATATTATATTCATATATTTTTGTATTTATTTATTTATAAAAGTATAAAAACATTATTTCACTTATAAATCGCGGCAGACATCATTTGATTAGTGCGTATTACGTACATAATTACTTTCCCAATTAGTCGGAGAAAATGTGTACTTATTACTTATTAGTTATTATATCCTAAAATTCAATAATTCAACAGAGACGAATATGAAAACAAAATTTGAACACCAAAGAATAATTGTCAACCTGTATATTTTACTTCTTGTCGCCAAATATCCAGAACCATAGTGTGCGACGGGCTAATAACATTCAAACACCGCGTTCAAACAACCTACCAACATAAATGGTAATTCTCCCCCAATAAACTTGGTAATGAACACGTGAGCGATAGACATAGCCCCGTATGGGTTAGTATCGACTGGGGAGGGAGCGGGGTCATAGCGCTTCGATGATAACCCTTGCCTCGTGGTGGAAAACGGAAAACGAAAATAAATAATAAAAAACTACAACAACAGTCATTATTATTAATTATTATTAAGTCAATAAATGGCTATCAAACACTTCCGTATTGCTCGGGGGGTTGGGGAGTGGCGAGCGTCAAGCCAACGGCGGAGGCGGCGGTAGGCTCCTCGAAAACACGTGACGCGAGACAACGTACATTGTACACACGACGATAATAATATTATCATCTGTGCGGTGGCGGCGACCTTGAACAGGTTGGGTGGGGGGGGACCGAGCGAGGGGTGGTGCGCAATAACGTGCGGCGCAGAGAAAACGCACACGATCGTCGGCGGCTGGTCGGATACGGCGGGTGGGCGGTCGCGGTGCGGCGGCTGTGAGAGAGGGTTCGACGCGAAGACGTTGTCGCGAGCGTAGCGGTGCGCGGCGGCGGGGTGGGGGGCAAACTAGTCCGGCTGTCGGGCGGCGGCCAACACGCCGCGGCCGATCTCAACTGTTCCTCCGCGTACTACGATCGTCAGTCCGAATAACGCGATCGGCACGTACGCACACACGCGTCCCCAACGAGACAAACACGCTTCTTGCACGCAAATCATCACACGGCGTTTTTAGTATATTTTTAGCGACAACGAATGCGCGAGCTTTTCGATTCGATATACAATCGTAATACACAATTGTTTTTTGTACCTCTTGACCACAGTCGTCGATTGGCAAAGTCGTTGTTCATTACGCGAAATCGCCCAGTGTTACGCATTACATAATAATTTTATTATTTTAACAATAATATTGTATTTAAATATACACATAGTATTGTCATATATATATTGTTATATAATAATCAAAGTGTTGTTTTGTTTTCCGATTCGGTTTTTTTTTGCACGAAACGCGCTGAAAATAGCCAACGGTAAATCGATTTATTATTTATTAAAAACGAAATAATAAAACGAGTGCGTCGCAGAACTATTCAAGTAAACAGAAAAGTTTGACAATCAACGTGAAAAATGACCAACTCGTTGTTCAACAGTGGAGAAACAGTCGCCAAGGTAAAAACAACACCGTATACACTAATCAACGATAATTAATTGATAATAATAATACAATTAATAACATGAGTATAATAAAACATTCAAGTTATTATGCCCAATCGCCGCGATAATGATGAAAGTAGAGTCGGTGTATTACGTGCGGTGACGGAGTACGCGCGTAAAGCACGTTGCCGGACGACCATGTGAGCCACGTGCTTGTTGGTGGGCTTTTGTTTTAGATGTTATAATTGTAACGTACGGTATCGTTAGCGGATCCCCACCAACACCCTGTCATCAATGTTGGGTCGGACCTCTTCGTCGCGAGAGCATTGACGTCGAAACACCGCGGCGACGTGCGTCACAATGATATATCAATACAAATTATAAATATTAATATTAATAATAAATACTGAATTTTTGTTGTACGATCGTTTTCTCTGATGCGGTCCTACTGGCACCACTAATCACGTGTTCTACTGCGATAACGGAGTCGTTTTAATTGGCCAACAGGTTAGGTATAATGATTTACAAGTTACAAACCCTATGAATAATAATAATTTTTTTTTTTTTTAAAACGCGCACAAGTATATTATTCTGAAACATATTCGTAGACGTCAAATGGATATTGGCTGTTATCGGCAGGCAACTCATTTTTTATTTCGGGTTTAATTGTTTTAGGCCCATAAGGTTTGTGACCTATTGATAATGTTTTCGGTGCATCTTTGTCTGCTTTTGTGCTGCGCAAACACAATAACGAAAAATCATCTGTACACACACACACACACACACGTGCGTGCGTGTGTAATATGTAAACCTCTTGTTTGTAGTTTTATTCTCTCGTTTTTCTACTCGTTCCCTTATCTACCCAAAGGGTCGACAGAATCTTCGGGTGGTATTAGTCCTTCACAGCAACCACCTGTTCGATCCCCTTTATGTGCTCAGCAAGGGTCCGCCCCCCCTCCGCCCGCTCTCGTTATACTTCGTCTTGCTCACATGCACAAAGCACAACGACCACCGTATGTGCACACATACATCTTCTATTCCAACAGGTTTTTTTCCGATCCCCACACACCAGTACACCACACGGGTACACAAGAGCACACGTGATTATATAATTGATAATGTGTTGTCCGGCTTTAAAGGCCAAGAACGTTTGATTGGTCTCCGTTTGACATTTTAGGTACGCATTATAACATTGTGAAGGCCATCTCGTTTGATTGTATCGTGTTTGTCCCTACTAGTACTGAATGCACTCGGCCAATTGATTGTGTTTACTACGTTACTATAAGTGTAGTAATATAGTATGGTTTATACTTGCAGTACTATACACAAGTTTCTATTACCTTGAGGCTTTGACGATGATTCTCTCCCACTGATTGAAATTTATTTGACCAAAAATGTTATTATTAATATGGAGAAAATCAAATTTTCATATAAAAATAAAAATATATTTCATAATCCGATTTTGTCGTTTGTTACGTTTACAGTAATATATCATATATATATACTCAATAACGAGAGCAGGTATTATACTTTTTGTGTTTCGTTAGAGCGATAAACTCTTAAGGTCACGGTAATACCGAACATTTTGTATATCGTAATTTATTTTTATCGATTTAGATAGCTCATCCTCATTGCGTGTTTACATCTTTGCTATTTACACCGTTTAAGTGCTCCAATCAAAATCCTCAACGAGATAAGATATATTAGAATAATAATGATTTCGAATTGTTGAATAAGTAAATTAACCAGTCGGTTGTATGATTTCATAAAAATCGAAAGTGGTCACGGTTCGAGACTCCTCCGTTATACGTTAGTCTTCCGGTTTTCTCTGTTCTTGGGAAAACCGTTAAGACAATGTTTCACCAAAAACAAACAAAACCAAACAACCACAATTTTCTCATAAATCCTATTGTCACGTTTCAAATCCCATAATCGATGATCAAACACAGTTTTTGATACACTTTAAATTAATTTCAAGCTGTAAATACGAAAAAACTATTATCTTGGATTGATATTGGATTAAAAAAATAAAGATACTTCAAGATCATCATGATGTCATCGACCCGCATTGTTAGCCAGTATAGAAAATATAATACACAAATAATACATAATGTAGTCGTACTTTATGTATACACCTAGTATTTAGGTAAACGAAAAGAGATAAATTAACGTTTTTATTTGGTTCGAAGAAGTACCGGAGTGCGTTGCGTTTCATATAAATAATAAGTGTGTTTTGTCTGTGGGGGACGATCGCGTGTTAAAAAGCGACTGAATAATGTTCAAACACAGACATTAGGTACCTTTATTGGTATATGGCTCCATATTGTTTGTTGTATCCAATGTTCAATACTATTTAGTAATACTATTATATGTATTGTTAATTGTTATCGTGAATTTTAGAAAAAGCAGCAATAAAAATAAGGACGAACGATTGATAGTTTAGGACGTTTAGGTTATCGAACACGTCCTTGCCCCCGGGGGGGTCACACATGTGAAAGAAACAAGAGAAAGGAAATTCGCTGTTTACGACCAGGAAGTTGTCGTCGCCGCCGCCGCCACTGCCATCACCACCTCACCCCGCGCGAACAAACCGCATTGAGACCCGTCGATCATTTATACAATGCGGTTCATGCATGAATAACACGTGGGCAGCTGCAAGCTTAAAGGAATTTCGATTAAATAAAAAATTACCACTGTCTCCCAATTTTTTTTGGCTTTTTAACATAACCTACCTGTAGCAAGAACGATGATGTGGTTGAAAAATGTTAACTCAAATAGGTACTGAATAATCGCTCCTCCTTCCCTAGAGAAGTAAAAACTTGCATATCCCGTATAATTGAATTATTATTATTACCTACTCTGATTAGGTATTATTAAATTATGTATAAACGCTATCCCGGTAGTAGTTACCGCTGTGTACAATATTGCATACACAAACACAGTACACGACCTTGTCACTAAAAAATCGTATACACAAGAAGACGCCCGTCCGCCCTACATACATATAATGTGTGTGTGTATATTAATAATATTATATGTGGGTATGATTTGTAGACGGTGACAATGGGTAATCATTATCAATTCAATAACATTTTGGGTTAGCGCTTAATTTGACTACATCTTCACTTACTGACAATGTGTTGCGTTATTTTGGCGAGCGTATTTTGTGGATGACATAAATTTTGCACTCTGCTATGTCGTTTTTTTCTTCAAGTTACTTGAATATTTTATTTGTTCACTTTCTTCGTCCTTCTCGAAGTTGTCGCGTAATCGCATACATTTGTGTGTGTGTGTGTTTGCATCGTATGTGTGTGTATGTGTGACGTGTTTCCCACGACATCAACATGATCGGCAACGTCTTGAAGGGAATATAAAAATAGATTAAAAAGAGAGAATACTGATGTAATGTATAAACGTCATCGTAATTTTTTTCGGACTTATCGGTGTGGGACACAATAAACGATGATAATTTTTTTCTTTTTTGTTACTACACGTGAAAATATTGTGTGTGCGTGTGTAGTATCGCAACAGCCTTATGCAACACCGTTCAAGACCGCACCGGTTATATTTTCACTTTCTAAACACTGACCGTGTCCGTTTGTTGTAATATCTGTGTCTGCGCATATTTTCGTTATTGGACAAAAAACCAATATAATAGTTAAGAATGTAGTCACGGTATAAAACCAGGCGAAACTCTTACAGATGACAAAATAGTATCATGAATAAAAATTGTCTTTGTTTTGATTTCGTACATTTTTATTTACACGAAACAAAATGCATAGTCTCCATACACTAAACGTATAATTATTATTAATTTTCAATGAAAACAATATATTATTGTCTTTATGAAAATTATATCTTCAGATTAGTGATCTATTTCTGGAATCGCTGATAATTATGTCATATTGTCATAATAGTTGTATTATTTGTATAATGTAAGTTATTATAAACGTCTAGTCTATGATTTATCCTTAATTTGTAAAATATATTAATGATAATTTATTGGGCGATTAATCCGTTTTGTTTACGCAGTTATTCTGAAAATTAGTAGGTCACAAGAAATATGTTAATGTCAAATAAATTAGTAAAATCAAGCCACAACAAAAGGTATCGTTTATTATAATATGTAAATATTACCTTGTTATTCTTTTTTATTCTCCATTGAAAATCATGCATTATACGAATTTCAAACATTAAAAGTATTGGCCTTTTTTTGGCTTTCGTTATTAGAGTTGTCTTGTATTTTTTGATTTTTTTGTTTTAAGTGTACCACGAGGAATGGCAGTTATGAGTTATGAGTAATGTTTGTATACGTTTGCGAGTTATCCTTTTATGTTTTCCATATCTCGGTTTACGACTATCATCTGTTGAAATGCAAAAAAAAACAATACAAATGCTTATAAATTACCAATGTCACGTGTGCAATGTTTTTGTCTGTCTAGACAGTTCTCCGTATGTGTAGTTTGTACCTTATAGATAATGACCGGATGTGCATGTGTATGGAAAGAACCCTCCGTCTAGTATACCGAAAATGATTACATCAATTGCAATAATATTATTGGAAGAAATTTGAAAATAAAGAGGATTTTTTTGTTCATAACAATGTGTGTTTGAATGACGTTTATGTGAAGGAAGTGAATGCAAATAAATCTCGTGTGCGACGCGATGACTAAAAAAATATCATTTTTTTTTACCTTGTTATGTATCTTATTATGTGAACCCGACAATTGATATGTAATATCAATTTGTGTATTTCTTTACAAATGTGTGTTCCTATGTTGAATTGTGATTATATATTTAAAACGTAAATTAATCATTTTTGTCGTATGTATCAAAATATTCGTTTATCACAACACGTGCAATCTACTGATAAATAATTATCAGCTATCTTAAACATATGCTGATGTGCCGTGTGCGGGAAAAATATTATTACAGAATTACACACGTAGTAATTTTACTTAAGCCTAAAAACGATAAAAATGATTATAACAGTACATTATTCTTCTCGAAATCTTGCAATATTCCATTATGGGAATTATCTCAGACCAAATAGATGTCAAAGTATAACTATTGTTAATACAATATTTCATTAGGTGTGTACTACAAAATTTTGAATAAATTCTTCTGAAAAATAAACAATATAGATACAAATATACAATTCATATTTAGTTATAATTAGTCGATATAGATAGATAGTTTGGCGGTCTAGTAATCTGCGTTGTTAATACAATTACTGAAGTATGTATTCTTTTCACTGTTAGGGATTTTTATAGTTAAAATATTATGTTTTATCTGGGAAATTATTAAGCGGCAACCTCATTTAGACACAGATATTATTTTCGTTATTACTCCATTGTACAGAGGAATAACTGCATTATTGGTAAATAAAAAAATCGAGCCTGCTTAATTGGCGTCGCGAAGTATTTTGTTGCATAATAGAGAGAAAAGCAGAATCAAAACTCAACAGGCGAACGTAGGAAAAATCAAAAACACTCTTTTGTAATATTTCCCAACTAACAACTTGATACTGGTCCGACTGTACGTATATGTTGTAACTTGTAATACGATGATCGCGTTATTATAAAATTAAAATAAAACTCGGTTTCTCTTTACGCACCGCATCGCTCGAGTACCTATGTCCTATAATAATATACTTATATAACATTTATTTTATTATAAATATTCTATGGCCACCTCTCACGTTTCTCCCTACCGGGTCGTCCCGCATCGAATATTATGCATTCATTGATCGTAACTTGTAAAAAATCATAATATTATTATACGCGTATTTAATCGTGTATTTTTTTTTTTTGCGCAGACACAAAATCGACCGCGCGCAGTGGCCACGGAAGTGGAACATTGGTGGCAAGAGATGGTGTCGTCGACGGGCAGCAGCAACAGTAGCGGCAGCAACCAGGGATCCGTGTCGTCGGAGCCCAGACGCCGCCAGGGACAGGGTCGTCGCGGTGGCAACGGATCCGGTAAGCAACAGCAACAACAGCCTCAGCAACAGCAACTGCAGCAGGACCAACAGCAATTGCCGCCGCAGGCACCGATGGGTTCGCGGTACAAGACGGAAATGTGCCGCCAGTACATCGAGAAAATCAAGTGCGCGTACGGCGACAAGTGTCAGTTCGCGCACGGCGAACAGGATCTGCGCCCCGTGTTCCGGCACCCCAAGTACAAGACCGAACCGTGCCGCTCGTTCAACTCGGCCGGTTACTGCCCGTACGGTCAACGGTGCCATTTCGTGCACAAGGGAGACGGTTACATCCAGCCGGCGTCGCCCGCTTCGCCGCCGCTGTCCACATCGTCGTCGTCCGGCATCGGCAGCGACGGTGGCTCGCTGGCCGACCTCGGGCTTGGCATGTTAGACAGCATGTTCACGCCGCCCCAGTCGCCCGAGGGCCGATTACCGGTGTTCAACAGGCTGTCCGGCTCTCCGCCGGCCACCGGTGACGTGTTCTCGTTCCACGTTCCGGCCACGGTCATACCGCCGTCGCGCCGCCTCAGCGAACCAGATTTCGGTTTCTACGGGTTCTGAGCGGCTTCCCCTCCGCCTCCCCCCCTCATCCCATCCATCGCCAACCCCTCCCCCGCCCATCGGCCGTTGCCACATTGTTCTAATTTTTTTTTTTTATATAATATACCAAAACGTGATAACAGTCTTGTACATAGTTTAAATTATATTACTCGTTAATTAATTTAGTATTTTTTTCTTTCTTTTTTTTTTTTTTTTACAACTAACGGCGTTCGTTTTACAGACAATTATATGATATTATTATTCTGATGTTCCGAATTTTTATACTTACGCTTAACTTATGTAATATTATTATGTTGTACGTGTACTATATCTATATACATATATAATATACACATATATATATATATATATATGTATAGGTACGCTATATTACTACACTATATGTAATCATTCCTATCGTATTCGCACACACACATATTATACTCGTCTTTCTCTTCCATTTCCCCACTCGCAGACTCCTCACTCACTCTCTCCTGTAAACTACGCGCGCGCACGCGTTATTGAAAGAAAAAGAAACCGATAACCATAATATTATGATACGCCCGTAACGATTTTACACGATTTATTCTTATTAATTTTATTATTATTACTTATTAATTACTATACCCCCCGTATATTATTATTATTATTATTATGTTATTTAGCATTAGTTTTTGGTCCGCGTTAACCGGTGCACCCCGTCGTACAGCGCGGGGTGCCGTTATTATTTTTTTATTATTATTATTATTAATATTATTTTGACCGCGCGTATACGGACGTGATACGAAGTGGTCGGCGTGACCGCGTCGTCGGCGGGCCTTAAGCGTTGTACGGGGAACATTTCTGAAGGATAAAAAACCGGGCGGGCGCCGAGCGCGGCGGCGTTTGATTGCGACCGGAAACTGGCCGGAAGTCGCGTTTTTCCGGATCTGTACCGGTGTACGTGCCGTCAGACCGCTGCGCTCGGCGCCACTTGCGTTTTCCCCAGAATTTGTCCTTTAGAACGGTACTGCCCGCGGACGACCACGCCAGTACGTACGTATTGCGTTCGCACGCGTGCGGCGAACCATTATTATTATTATTATTATTATTATAATTATTACTATACCTACATCAAACTGACTTCAATGTTATAATTATTATTATTTTTTATTATTAATCCTCTTTTTATAACTATTATTCATATAACTTTACTAAAAAAAAAAAAAAAACTAAAAAAAATTGTATTTATTTAATTATTATTATTAATATTATTCTATGCGCACGCTGACCGACTCATAACAACTTTAATATTATTATATTATTTATTATGTACATATATACATGCCTCAATGCACCTACCATACGCGCGCCATCCATTCTATGCAATGTAGTAACGCGTGTAAATCTTAAGTCGTAGATGTGTGTGTGTGTGTACACGCCGTTTTTTTTAATGTTTCGTACAATAAAAAAGAAATATTATCAACCCGTTTTGCTGGAACTCAAATCGATTTAATTTATACATTATTAATGTTTTATGTCTGATCCGCGTAAGTTTGTGAAAAAAAAAAATTACGCAATCTTTTCCAATCCTCCTATCGGTGTCCTGTGCAGAGTTGACTCGACTCGACTCAAACTTTTTTGTGTATCATGTGCTCGTCGTGTGTGACTTATTTATCTTTTTATTTGTATTCGTGTGTTAAGCTCGTATTTACTATACCGTAGAATCGTAATTTATTAATTTATTATTTTGGCAGAACGTACCTCCCCAGTCGTTCTTTTTGTACTTTTAATATTTTTTAAAAAATCGATTATATTGTATTGAGTTTTTATTTATTTTTTTCTATATTTATGTATTTAGCCAACCCTCGTCAGCTACTCTTATGTTGTTCTGCTATTTGATGTATAACAAAAAAATTAATTGTCTTTGTCTTTTGGTAATGTTGATAAAATAATACCTATTTTATACACACATAATGTATGTATCACGTGTGTTCTATCGAAATTGTACTTAATTATTATACCAGTGTCATCTCGACAAACTCGTTTTGTATTACTCTTATTTTTATTATTATTATATTATTATTAATATTATAACGTGTGTTTGGTTGATAGTGAAAACGAAAAAAGTAATAATAAAAATATATCGATAAAAAAAATAAAACCTCTTTTGTATTGTTTTATTCAGTTTGCCTATATAACCTCATCCTCTCAAGTGTTGTTCATTAAGGTATTAAAGCCTTGCTGTCCGGTTATGTGCGCAGTGCCGTTGTAGCGTTACAAAAAAAAATAATAATATTAGTATTGGCCCGTCATCACTGGTTACCCACGCAACGAAATCACGGTTTAAGAATATACGGTGACAACTACCACATACACCTCTGTATATTATACATCTTTTATTAAATAGCGTATAGCATTATAATTATAGTTGGCCGCCGTTCCTTTCCGCCTATATCACAATATTAATATGTATAATGTTATTATTAAAATGGCGGCACACGAACAGTGCCGGTCGTGTACGACCAATAATTCACAGCGATAATGTATTTGTATAATATTATGGGAAAGAGGAAGTGATTTCGCGGCGTAAACAATACGCAAACACGATTCCGGTGGAAGGGGGACACCGGCAATGTGGATACGACCCATACACGGGCTATGATATGTAAGTAGGACTATAGTAGGTATACGCGTGTTATTATTGTTATACAAGTATTATATGATATATAATGGCGTGGTATAGACCGGTATAATACGTGTATAGAGTGTGATATAGTGATATATAGTAAATACTAAATAGTAATAGTAGTAAGTGTAGTAGCAGTGAACGGCTGTCTTACGTAATACGTGTTACGCACCGGATCGCTTGTGCCGGGGAAAGTGGTTTTTATCCCTATTACTTTTTAATCGCATCGTGCGCCCGAGGCTTTCCGCGTTTAGTCGTCGTCGTCGTTGTCGTCATAACACGCGCGCGCGTGCGCACGCCGCGAATCGCAATGATAGCGATATTGTATTATATACGATGATGCTGCGATTTGCCATGTTATATTAAATTATTATAATAATATACGACATACATATATCACACTAGCTTTATAGATTTACGACGATCGTCGCTTAGTTTTACAGTAAAATTCATATACTCGAACACTTGAAACGAGAACGGTCCTCCCCCCCCCACAAACACACAAAAAACTTGTGTTCGAAGCATGCGCGACAAGGTTTTTCGGTCGTTGAACGCGAAAGAACGTATAGGTATTTCTACTTAAAACCTATAAAATAATCCGAAACTGATCGGTTTGACAAATAATGTATTATGATTATGCAAAGCGTAAAAAAAAACGTGTGAATTGCCTGTCAATCGGTCGGGCCCCGATTGCGATATTCGGCCGGTTCTATACGAGCGATTGTAGGTATATTGTGAATTGGCCCGAGTGGGGGGGGGGCAATCGTACTTCACACCTAATAAGAAGAGCTACGCGCTACTGCCGTTGCAGACTCGATTACTAAAATAATTATGATGCAAGTTTTTTAATTCGGGTTTCACGCATAGTATAGTATTAAAAATTATACAATATATTATAATCAGTAAAAATAATATTACCCATATAAATACGATACGAAACCTGTTACTTTTGGTTTTGTCCGTATAACCCACGTGCAATATGGATCACTGCGGGCTGGTCGTTGGTGGAATACACCCACAACGGCACAACAATGATCAACGTCGAATTGCAATAGGTGTGTGTGTGTGCGTGATATTAATTGCATATTATATGAGTTTTTTCGATTCGACAACAAAGCAAATTTCAATTTCAAACTCAACAAATTGCATGCATAAAATTGTATATTTTGTATTGTTTACGCCGACGCCCTTAAAATGTACTATAATATGATGCAAACAGAATATGTTTTCAGTGGAAAGGATCCAAAAAAATGAATAAAATACAATCATTACCAAACAAATTGAAATATTTATTTGATTGAGGGTGACCCCAACCCAAGAAAAAACCTAAATTTACGACGGCCTGCCCAACACTGTATATTCTGGCCGTAGCATTGTATTTTATTTTCAGCGCTGCCGTTGTTGAATTCCGGCTAATTTTTCATAAGAAAAAGCATGTCGTCGTCGGTGTTATAATATTGTTTTATTTGCTAGACGATAAAATTTAATTGCTTACAAATTACAACCATTGCATGTTCTTATATATATATGAGAAAATAACGTTAATCGCCGTTCAATACATTATAATTTATGATATAATATCACATATTATTATTGTTATTGAACCTTAACGTGAGTTTTACGAGCGCACTCGACCTTATTTACCGTATATATACAAGTTGTGTACTTGTTATTTAAATCGCAGTATCCTCTTATAATCTCTTTTCGGAATGACGTAAAAATAATTGGCACGATATGAACACATTGTATACGAACAAATGAATATGTGCGAGTATTTTAAGAAACATACGTGTGTTATTTTAAATATAATTCATTTCGTAGTAGAATATGTACAAATCACCATCATCATCATCATCATCATCACATTATAATTATTATTTATCATACATAATTATTATTGTTACATTATACGCGTGTATAAACTACGCGCAGGCTACAGAAATTGGCGAAAGAGGTATAACCACGTAGAACGCATATCACACAACCATACAGACTACAGGCATTTTTTACTATTCAACGAGTTAATTTTCTATTGTAACAATCGCAAACCCTCAGGATCAAGACTTAAGTCACAATATGCATTGTGCGCTATTGACAAGCTGCATATACCATGTAGGATCTTCTTTTCACATTATTATTTATATTATCACGTATAATGTATATTGTATATGTATGTCGCATACTAGAACTCAATGTAGCGTTCATAACTAAACACAACTATTGAATAGGTAGGTATATAATTTTAATTTTAACATTCAATTAAGGCGTACACAATCTATTAACGGGGAAGAAAACGAATACAGTTTTTTGTTTTATTTTGTTCATCATTATCGTTTACGTCAAATACTCAAATGTGAAAAGACAATTAATAATGTAATCAGAATTTGGATTAATTAATACTTCGTATTATTGTTCTAAATAGTGTAGTACATCATACACCATAAAGGTATTGATTATTAATAATTATGCATATTATAGATTTAATATATATAGTAGTGTATAATAGTTGTGTAGTAGATAATAAATAATAATATGTTATGTACTATGAACTATAATTAAATAGTTAATAGTAGCAGAGGTGATACCATTTCAGTTTTAAAAAAGGTCTCCAAAATTTTCGTTGGATCAAACTTTTCTACTATACTAGACCACAAAAGTGGCAGTAAAATGTTTGGGCGTCTTTTCAATTTTGACGTGAGATAAAAATTACATTTACTTCAAGCTCATCATGCCTGCCCATGGGATTCTTCTTCTTTTCGGTTATAATAGCCAATAGGTAGCAATTGCCGGGGAACTATTTTTTTTTTGATTTATTTAGACAAAGCCCATAAAAAAATTCATGTATGTAATTTAAAAATTACCTATTCCAATACTCAATATTTTATAAAATGTTTATTATTTATTGTTTTATAAAAAATACTTTAATGATTGCTGTATCTACTAGCGTCAGGACTCAGAAAAAAATAGGCTTAAATGTTACTGGTAAAATAGGACTGTCATATGAATATTGAATGAATATAAATGCTTTGCGATCCATCAAAAATCGCTACTGCATTAATACACATTTATAATATTATATACTTAGTTTGAATAAATATATTAATTTGTTGGACGCTATTGTTTCTTATAGGTGAAGAAAATATCAACTGACAGAAGAAACAGTAGTAATTCATAACAATTTAAGCTAATGAAAATATTTGTGCAAGTATAAACATAACATTCGCTTAACTATATGACAGAAAATTATTTAATCATGTATCTAATTTTCGTAATCAAATACGAATTATTATTATTAGTTATTACCAAAAAAATGGAAAGGTATAATAGTTAATGTAGTAATGCCTATAGGCTATAATATTATAACATTGATTATTATTTATTATGAAAATTGAATACATATTGAATACTATTTAATTATTATTATATTCAATGCTATTATTAGATACAAAAAGAAGCTAATAGACAATATAATATAGAGACATACTGAAATTAACATATTCGTGGTTAGAACTATTTAGAATTTAAAACGTAGATAATAATATATATATTGTAGAATATTCACTATAGCATTACCCCCCTTGGGTACGCCCCTGGCGTTTGTCATTTACTCATTGTAGGTATTTCACCTTCATTCAAGGGTTAGCCTATGTAAAGTTAGAAAATTATAATGGACATTATGGATTATACCTACTGCAAATTATAATATATAATTTTTGACTTTAAATTTTTAAGCGGAGCGATGACTACAGTATTTATTTTAATATTTTATTCAATGATGTGTGTTCATACAATTTTGTGTGATTTTGTACATGTACACAATAAGAAATCGATAAAATGCTGTAATTTTCACTTTAAGGGTGGTTATGGATGGAAAATTAGATCTAGTTTGTACTTTAAAGAGATCAGAATAAAAAATTCCTAAAAATATTTTTATAATCTGGAAAAACAAACAAAAGATTAAGGAAAAACGGAAATTTTCATGCAAATCCAATATTATTATTAAAATAATTTTTTTGTAACCATGGTATGCAAAATTTAGACAGTCTGCTTAAAATCATTTTTTGTTGCATACAATAATAGTTATCATTGAGTTCAAATGTTGCAATATCTATTATAGTTATGTACTCAATAACGAGTTCCGCTCGACATCTTATGTACAACAGAGCGGTACTCACCTGCCTATACCTATTTTGATATTATTTTCGAATGATAAAATACGCTGTTTATAATTATATAAATATCGGCGGAGGGATTGCCGTCTACCACTGTTGTGTTGCAGAAGTAGACAAACGTGAATATTTTGGCATACATTTGCCGATCTTCACGTGGTCACGGCGTCACGTAGTATGTTTAACAGTGTAGTTGCGTAATCTATATTTAATTGAACACTGATAACTTATACTATTTCGACGAGCAATACGCATCTTTGAACGTCTTATCTAAAAACTCTTTCTGAACTTATTACACATAATAATCGTTTTGTGTGCTGCTTACAAATGCGTTTGATTGATTCTGTCGAAAAAAAAATATAAATGTTTTATGACTTCATTACGCATTCAAAGTCGGTGAATATACGATCAACAGTGTATTTGACCTCTGTATCTAAAATAGGTAACGATTAATTATTATTATTTATATTAACAGACAACAGTAAACAAAAATATTAGTACCAAACCGCATATACGACACGTTCATTAATAGGTAACGAATAATTTTCAATGTTTTTCACGTATGTCTAAATCTACATGTTAAATTTATCATTTATATTTATAAAAGGTATGATCAATAATTGAATCATTAAATTTTGTGTAATTTATGATCAGTATTTCCACCAATATACGTGGTCGAGATGAGCGCTTCAATTTTCAACTAAAGTAGACCAATATTGGCAATATTAGTCTCGTAATTAATATAAATAATTATTTAAATCATCTTTACGAATATTTAAAATTTATGAATATTATTTAGTTTACTACTCTACCATATATAATTCCAATACTAGAACTATATTTCTTATTAGTTATTTCAATAATTGAAAATAATTAATAAAGTCGAGTAATATATGATGCAAAATTGCATGTCATTTGTTAATGCTTATTTTAGGATATTTATTCGATTATTTACTTACTATGATATTATATGATTTAGAGTTGGTTCACATTTGAGTATGTTCATGACCCGTGTTCATTCGTTGAAACTATAAAAGATAAAAAAAAAAAATTACACATCTGAATAATCTGATTGTAGTCATTGTTTTGATAAACAGTACAAAAATAAAGTTGAATAATTTTAGCAATAAATTATTCAGAACAATCGAATTACGTATATTGGATACATTAATACATTCAATAGAACAAATCTATGAAATTGTTTCATAATATTAACTAATCGACTGACCGGGTTTGTGTATAAGAGTATAACCTACTATCCTGTTTACTACCTAATTTGTAATTAGTAATTACATAAAACATTTTTAATTCACCTCTAAAATTGGTTGTCTGATTATATTGAATTACTGTGAGTTTCTGTGAAATGTGAAAAAGAAGCATAACTATTGCAAAATACTTATTAGTAGGATACTTATAATTTACCTACTTAATGTAATATTTTGGTTAATAATTTACATGTACCTATGGTGTATACCAAATACTACTGCTTAGGTTTTCTTTCGTACAAACATACAATTAATATTAATAAAATAATAAACATTTTTAGTTGATAAATATTTTTTTTCTATTCTTGATTCAGCATCTATAAGGTATAATAAGGTTAACAAAATTACTGAAAATTTAAAATGTTTATGTTTAAAAAAAGGAATGTACAATAATAATGGTAAATTGAGTTATCTATACGTCATGTTGATCGATTTTAGGAAAGTAAGGATTTTTTAAAGCTGTCCTTTTGTGGGTTTAAAGCTTCATATAGATTACTAAGAACTTAAAGATTTACTCTGATTTCGGCAACGGGAATTGGACAATAAAACGTTTAACTATTCATATTAGGCATAACTGTATAAGGTATCTTATACATTACACAAACTGTTTGTGACAAACACACATAATGTTTAATGATTATAATATTATCAAATTAAATCGTCAAAATTCATTTTTTTCCTGATAACAAACAATATAATATTATTAATAACAAAAAAATTTAAATTGATAATAGTATGTACACACGTTTAACTATTTATTTATCAAAGACATGGTCCAACTTCGGAATTTGTCATAAAGATACATTATTGTGTCTTTTGTTTATTTATACTTGTATACTGCGTCATGATGTTTTGTGAAATGCGAATAATAGTCATTTATTTATATGACGCGTATACATGTTTATAATGCTATATGGTATACATTTAAAATTATATTATTTTTTATCAAAATCTACAACCTTTGTAAAAAAATGTTTTCTTACTCTCCAATCAACAAAATAAGCTATATTAATATTAGCTATCATTTTTATATACACTATAGATATTTGATATTACATGTTCCTATATCTTATGATAAAGACGGTCTTTTGTAATAATATTATGTCGCACACTCGCACGTGCAACCACGTGGCAGTCAAAATTGAATACACGCCAAATTATATTTTTTTTTAGGGTTCTCGACGAAATATTTTCATTATGAGAATATCTTTTAATAAAACCAGTTTTATTGCTGATTCCGAAAAAGTTCAATGTAATATCCCACATCTGGAACATAAAGACAATTTTCTATTTTATAATATTCATATAAACATAGCGCACAGGCACACAGGTAATATTATTTAGGTATAATAAATAATAAATATCATGTATAAAATGTAAGTGTATTTTTCCGATAAATTCTGTAAATATTTCTCGTAAACGACCATTGACAATTCATATCTAATAGCGTCGACCTACATTTTATCACGATGTTAGAATGTCATCGGACATGATAATCGTGGACACAGTCATTATTTTTACATCACCATCAGGCTTGAGAACAAAAAAAACGTCGACACTTTCGATAGTTGCGACACGATTTGTATTTTATTTCCGTGTTCAACTTCCGATAAGATTCTTGAATTTATCGTAGACAATACAATATCATAGCAACGGTCATCTAATAAATAGGTTACGTATACGTGCGCGTGTATAAGCTATTAAACGTGAATTAATTTAAATTTGAATTTATTCTTTTTGTTTTATACCTGAAACATTTTGTCATCGGGACTTATGATAATATTTGTATTGATGTCAACGTGCTATAGCAATAAACGAGACAATATGTCTTTTCTTTAGTTATATGATAAAAAAAAAATTAAATGTTAAACAAAAAATTATGAATAAAATAACAGCCAAATACTTTTGACGATAACGCTTACCATTACCATTTTATTATTATGATGATCTTATATATTTTTATCTTATTTCTTCTCAACGAAACGCATAAAAACTTTATTTAAATCCTAAATAGATATTTTTTTACATAAAAAAAAAAAACCGGTTAAATTAGTGGCTATATAGTATTTATATAGATATATAGATAGCTTTTTCATAAATTTATTATAAAAACTTATAGTTGTGATCATGCATCCATTTGTTTATTGTTGTGGTTATTAGTTGAAAATGTTGAAATAATTCAGATCGGTGTTAAATGTTGTTGACAGCATATTAAAAATTATTATGTAAAGAGCAGTTTTATATAATGTACCTATCTTGCAGGTATCTTTGTATAAAAAACAACATTTTAGATTGCTATGAAAATGTTCGTAGAATTCAATGTTTTGTAAGTTTAATATTATTTATACACAAATACGTTATTGATTTATAATATAGGTATGTATACTTATATGTAAATCAAATAATAATTAACATTGAACTGCCTATTCGTATAAACATAAAATCAGAAAATTTTCGTGTGAATGGTTTTTTGTACGTTTTCCCTATACCTGCTATAGCACTCCTAAATACAGTAGGTAATTAAATAATTGCTTATTATTTATAATTCATGTTTATCTACATTCCAACTATATTATAAACTACGACAATTTATCAATGCACTTATTACAACTATGACTATCTTTTTACGTACGTATTTCATATTTTGAAATTATAAATAATCATTTATTTGGCAACAATTATATAAGCTATTACTTATTGTTAATTTGAAATAATACTTATATCCTTTTAGAAATGTTTTTATTTTATCATCGATTCAATATTAAAAAAAGCTCATGGAGGTTTTGAATCTGAAAACCCCCATGGTTATGCAATTAAGTTCAAATAAATGAACAATAATTACAAATTACGTAAAAACTTTTTTTTACCGACAAAATGTCAAAAGCAAAATTGATTTTCTCAAGTTTATAACGATAAAAAAATGTATATATTTATTTCCAATAGGTTGCCTGTTTTTTTGACGTTCTCAGTCATACACATTTAGTTGTTGACAAGTCGGTAATGTAATCTGTTTTACTTCGATACACAAGTAAGCAACACACAGCTGACTATAAAACGACTTTCTATGAAACTCAAATATTTTGTTTATTCGGCCGTGAGCGCAGTTTCGCCGCCAGACTTTCGGTCATAATAGGCGATTTCTGTAAAAAAGCACTATATTATGCTCATTACTTGTTATTCTCGTGATATCTATCGCAAACTATAAACTTGTAAAACTTGTTATTGATATTGTTTACAATTAATATAATACGTATAGCTATATATATATAATTTCATATGGATAGGTAAATAGGTATTTGGTATGTGTTTATAAAATGGAAAAGGCGCATTGGTCACAAACTTACAACTCACATTGACATTGGTATAATAATAAATAACTGTTATAATAGCGTAGGCACTTTCAAATGCATTACCACGTCTGTGAATTGAATTAATTATCAGCGTTTCCTACTAACAGATTTAGAAAAAAATAATTTTAAAAATAAAGCATTTGTTCCACGACGACCTCTCGCTCTATACTTATACATTTCATATACGATATATATAATTTTACCAATTATATAACAGAACCCATAAGATGTTTGATGTTGCACGCCAATACGGATTTTAATTGTTTTTACACACCAATTAAAACAAAGATATATCTATGTGTTATCTTATATACATTATATTTCTTCTATATGCACACACACACACACACACACACACACACACACACACACACACACACACACACACACACACACACACACACACACACACATACACACACACAATATTGTAATATTTTAATTTTTCATGTCTACCTAATATGATTTTTTACACAGATAAATTTGTAAAATTATATTTCTTATATTTCATAACAAATAAATAAAAGTAGTCTTCCGTGTACAACACCTACTACGGAAATATTTGATTTAAATTTTAAATCATTACTTATAAAAGTAAACTCTGTTATTTATTTTAATAACAAATGAAACAAAAAATAATCAAAACGTCCAAAACGCTTTTTATTGGTTTCATTTTATATTCATTATTTGATAATTGTTTTCTCATTGCATTATTAATAGAAAGTGAAACATATATTACTATTGAAAAAATAAACCGGTACCAAAATGTATTAGAGGTTTTAGTGTCTGTGCGTTAGTGTTCATATTTTATGACAATATACTTAAAGGAAAAAAAATAGGGAAGTAGTTGTACTATGTATATTATAAGTTTTAAAATCGTTCGAGAAAATACCAATTTTCTAGAATACATTTTCTACTAGAAGTTCAAAAACCATCTGAAGTTAAGGATTTGAGTATTTTTATGATTTAAAGAAAGATGACGTATCTCGTATCTGACATATAAATTATTGTAAAATAATACATTTATCGCTTCATTCAAAATCTGAAAAGTAAAACACAATAGGTTAATAAAATTAACAAACAAAGCGTATTTCAGCAATCGACCTAGCTGGGATAAGAGTGAATTAATAAGCATCATAAAAACTGAACCCAAAGATAATAAGTGATAAAAAACAAATTTTAATTGAAATACTTTGTATGTATTTTTTTTTTTAAAAGCCATTAGATTATGAAAAAATATATGTATATTTTTAGTAGCTCTGCCGTTTTATTGACGTGCTTACGTTCTCTTCACGTATCAATATTAAATAACAATTTAAAATGTGCTGGTATGATTGACTTTAAAAATGTCTTATAAAGTTATTAACTGTAAATATAATAAAAGTTCTGTGTTAATCACTGTAATAATTCAATGCATTCTAAAATTATTTAGACTATTCAAATTATTAGCCTGGTAGCTAGGATATACATTATTGACGGGGGCTCTCAAAATGGATAACCATTTGACGGGTGACAGGTATAGTATTTTGGCACCTCTATTTTTTCGGGGTCGCCGGTTTCCGCCAAAAATGAACTTTCCATTTTCATAAAAACTTCATACCCTTTTTCGTCGGTTATAAATTATAGAATTTTAAAGTTTGGGAACCCTTACGTAAGGATTTAATAATATTATATTTTTTAGTAATTTCAACCAATCAATCGAGCTATGCCATATTATTATCAAAATTGCAAATATAACATTGTACTCAGTAAATATAAGTAAATACAATAATAATTTTACACAATTATATAATGTAACCTAACCTATTTATTTTTTTATTTTTTTATATATATATAACTAAATGTTAGTTATTTATTACTTTTGAATAATTAGATTTAAATTTATGATAACTGAAAAAAAAAACAGTTTTATAGAAATACAAATTTTTTTCGAAAGACTAATATATGTTGTTATGTGTTTTGTATTGGTCATTTTTTTAATAATTTAAATAATATCTTTATAATAATATTATTGTATGTACTTATATAATAACTTGAAAAAAATCGAGTGTTGTTGGTGATGTAGATACAATTATTATTTAATTGTATATAGTGTATACCTAAACACACATTATAGTTACTAAAAAATTTAATATTATTCATTTTTAACGTTAGGGTTCCCAAACTTAAAAATTCTATAATTTATAACTGGTGCAGGAAAAATAAGTGAAGTTTTTTCTGATTTGGCGGAAACCGGTGATAGCCATTTTTTCCACTGGTTTCTTGTTGTCCTAATCTGGCTTATACAATTAATAAATGCGTCTATTTATACTGTTGATGCATTAAAATTAAAAAAAAATAATCATAATACTTATAATATGTATGAGGGCAATGAATATTTATTACTAATATATGTATACAGTATACACTTACCTATGTATATACATATTATATAATATTGGTATACATGATAAAAGCTATATTATTAACTTTATAACTTTTTAATTATATACATAGTTAATAATTATACTATTACAATATGTCATATAACCAAACGGATAAGATTCTATGTGGTTATATTATACGAGTAATATGTATTTAGCCAGTTGAGTAATTATTTCACATGTTGTCAACCGCTTCTTGCTTATAAATATCGACTCTCTGATATAGGTAATAATTTTAACCAATGCATAATAATTTTACGTCAAAGTTTCAAACAAATTTCCGTATTAAAAGAATTTACAGATTGTAAATTTCACAATTGATTTTGCTTTGCCCGCCTTATTGTATCTCTCTGCAGAAATGATGTATCTATAATAATATTCACATTTGCGTTCGTAATAATGTAATTATTTTATGATAAATGACAAAATAAATAAGTTTTGAGTTTTTGAGTGACGGTCAACAAAAAATATTAAATGGAATGATCTTCTCACCACAGTTAAAATTGTATATATGATTATGTCGTGCTTTTGTCAATAAAAAAATGTCTAAAACACGAAAAGGATCAAAGATTTATATATTTTTTTACGAGTTCCATTTATTGTACCTTTGAAATTTTTTGAAGAGAAGAATAAAAAAATTCATATAGACAAACTAGTTATAAATATAGGTTAATTTAAAATCAGTAAATGCCAAATGGTTTATTAGGTTATTATCATATTGTTCGTCGTTTGCGCAAGTGATTTCAAAGAGATTATTTTCATTTAAATGTTTAACGTAAGCAGTATAAAATAAAACGGGTGGTAATATTATTGTAGTATATATATTTATATCTAATAGGCCGGCAATCGGCATTATAAAATATTTTTGTTTCTTGTTCACATAATACAACAATAATTTGCGGATGGACACTATTTGTAGAGTATCTGCAGGCTATAATTCGGCACTCCTATTTTTTGTGCGTCTTATTGGTCTGCTATATAAAATTTACAAACGCACTAACAGCCAATGGTCGATGCATAAATGTTTAAATATATTTTGAAAACTATAATGTATATTTATTATTTATAGATGCCGGTATTATAAGTATAATTTGTATCATACCGATAGTATGCCATACGCATGACATAAGCTATTTCCAGTTTCCAATTTTCTAATTTTTCGAATCATTAAGATATTAAATTCATACAATACATAGATTTATTATGATGAAAAAAGTCCCTGGTAATAAAAAAAAAATTGGCTCGTCTAAATGTTGTCACCCTTATTAAAAAACTCAAATGGTGTAATTGTTCTCAAATTATTAGTGGTGCCTATGTATTAGTGGACAGCGACCGGAAGCGACTTAAGTAATTATTATACTTACTATATATAGTTAATAACACAAACAAATAATTGTGACGAGGGTGAATATAAGTGGTTTAAAACTGCAGTCTATTATTTAGAACCGGACTGGGTCAAAAATTTCTATCAGGAAAATAAAAAAAGTTGGCCCACTTAGGTATAACTATAAAAACAACTAAAAAAAAATATATTTTCACATAAAATGATTGTACCTATATTATTTTGAGAATTTGAACATTTAATAATATTATTAAAAATTAAAAAAAATTAAAAATTGGTTAGTACAAAGTCTGTCGACAGGATGAGCTTTAACCGATAAACCTAAAAAAAAAGTCCCTACGAGTACAAGCGGCCCATCTGGAAACTCCCGGTATCCCCCTGCCCAGTCCGGCCCTGCTATTATTTCATTATTTGGCAACAAATCATTGGTCATTTTGAAATTGTATACATTAGTTTAACTTACTTACTACTGTATGTTTAATAATAAATAATTTTATATTCATTTTAAAAAAAGTTTGTTATGTAACATTTATCATAAATATTTAATTAATTTTTAAATACTTACTAAACATTTTGTTTCAAATAAAATATATCTACAGTATTTAATAAATTGGAATTTATTTTGTTAATTATAGAAATCTAATTTCAAAATGAATATTACGCCAATAATAATGAATCAATACAAACAAATATTTTTAATTTTTTTTGTCAGGTTAATTTGACCGAAACTCGTAAAACCGTAAACGTTTTATGGAGTTCGTTTCAACATACAATGTATTTTTAATAGAATTCGCTACACAGAATTTAATACAAGGTTAAAATCACTCTCAGTCAGTATAGGTATAACGCGGAAACGGAGAAAATTATTAAAAAAAAATGTATCAATCATTTTTTTTATACAAAAATCGGTTGTGAAATAGTTAAGGTGATCTTTGTCAGAGCATGACATTAGACTTGTCTATGTACCAATGAAAATAAAAAACCATAACTCAGCTGATAAAATACAACAGTTATTATTTTAAGACACTTAGACTATTTAGTATTTAAGTCAAATAAATAAACAATTATTAAGTATAAGCGAATATAATTAAAGTCATTGATTCATTTAGTTAAAACATACCGAATTAAAATAAAAAGTTCTTTCGTTTTTTTAATTTTTTTAAGAAAGTAAAATTAATAGATTTTAAAAACTATACGTTTATTTCTCAATTAGTGTATAAAAATCAGTATTAGATTATATAACTTAAAAACTAATTTTTAGAATTTGTATAAGTTATACAAAAGTAGAACATTTTATTATCCTTTAAAAATAAATAGTTATATGTATAGTATATATATGTCATTAAGCTAGTTAAAAAGTTTTCATTTTTACAATTTTTAATCACGCATATTTTACTGTTCTAATGAAATAGAACTTTTTCATTTCATAAACATTTTTAAAATTTAAAGTAAAAATTCAAGTTTTATCTAACGAAATATTTTCTATTTTAATTTTGAATGCATAATATATAATAATTATCATTCATGTTAAACTGTCAAATGATTTGAACTTGTATCATATAAAATAATAATTTATATATAGTATCGTGTATAATACGTACATGCATACATCTCAATCTATATTATTTGTATTTAAATAGTTAAATTATTATTTATTTTGTTTGATATTTTTTGCCAAAATAATAAAGTATTGTATAAATTATAGAAAATTGTCCTATCAAAATGTCAATATCTAAGGTCTATCAATAATATAGCAGTATTTAAACCAGAACTCAGTACTTAGCTTATATAATATTAGTAATTTTTTTTCAATAATTACTCATATATATCTGCTTATTAACCATTGTGTATATTTATATTTATAAACGTCCTGCAGGTTTAAACAATCAGAGGTATTATACTATTATATTTTTCTAAATATTAACTATGTAAAGTGTATTATTATTATTTATTATTGTTATTATACATTATTCAATAACATTAAAAACATTATATTTTAACGATGTATAGTAGTAATAATTGTGCAAAGAATTATTTTTTATGTATATATTAATAGCATGATGTGTTTATAAAAGAGACAAGATTTTTTGATATTTTTATTCTTAGGATCTCTACAGTATGATATAAATTATCTATTATTGTTGAAATAACTTTTCCTTTTACAATTAGTTTGGCTGACAATTATTCCGATATACATCATTACCCTAATGGCATATTATAAAGATTAGTTTGAATAGGTTTAGATACTTATAACTTGTAAGTATGCCTACTAGTATATCGTAAATGGATATTTATTATTTATGATTAGGGATTGGGAGTTATAGATGCTAAAACTAAGATGGACATAATATGCATGCAAATATGTGCTAAAAATTGTTAAATATGCATGAAAAAATGTTAAATACACAAAATCTATTGAACATACTGAAAAAAAATCTTTTTAAATTGCAATTTTTAAAAAAAAAAAATATTGTAGAATGTTAATCGTGTCAATTTATCAACTAATAAGTAATGAAAGGTTTACGATAAAATATTATTTCGCCATATTAGCGCGATGTAGATTAAAATCAAATCGTATACCGTTGTCGTCAAATAAATATTCAACTGTGACGATGACAATAAATACCTACGTATAATAATATTGAGTTTTAAATTTAATATTATTTGATATACGTATAGGTTAAGAAAAAAATTAATTTTTTTAGAAAATATTATGCTTAATATGCGTATGAAAATCAATGAAATATGCACTTTTATCCAAAAATTGATAAATATGCAAATTATATATTTTAAATATTCGATTTTGAAATTATTATGGTATAATTCAAATTTATAGTTTGATCTGCTATAAATTGGGACCATATTAAACAATATAAAACAACTCATATAACTTTCGAGCCTTATTCATAATAATTAAACTATATGTCGTATAAATATTTTGTAATTTAGACATTTAGAGTTATTTATATTGAATGACGGTTAAAATGTATCAAATTATTTGATTATATTGCATCATTGATTTTGTATCGGCTATTAGAAATGATAGATAAATATATTAAATTATGTATGCATATAGTATATGTAATCATAAAATGATAAAATAATTGCTTAAAACCTTTGATCGAAAGTAACTCATAAGTAATAACGAATGATATCAAATGAATAAATGATTAAAAACCCACCTTTTATTTTTAACAAACATTTTTGTATAATATAGTATACGCACATCGTATGTTTAGGTATTTACGTTAATTGAATCATCTCAATAATTTATTATATTAAAAACTTAATATTATTATGATACTGGACATACTTTTCATGAATTCAAAACTTCATCAAAATTATATGAGCTATATCGTTCAATTTAAAATTACGTTCAATCGTATATCTATATAAATAATAAGCATCTAATACTACAGTTAGTGTCACTACAAGGAAATATTTTTAGGAGTGTTTTTAAATTGTATATAACTTATAGGTACTCTAAACTATATTTCTTAAAATAAACGAAATGGTTTTTGTTATAATTGTATTATTATATTTAATAATAATTAAAAGATAAATTGATATTTTATATGAAAAATATATGAAAACTTAATGACTTGTAGGAATTTTTATTTTGAAGTTTTTTCCATTTCATATAAATTATCATTGTTAAATTGTAATAATCAATATTTATATCCTGGTGTAAAAACTACTAACTAGCTTAGGTTTTTGATAGACATTTTAGTCTCATTCGATATTTAGTATCTATCCTTGCAAGTTCCTGAAAAAATAAATTTATCATATGTTTAATGTGTATTATAATATTAATAACTATATAAATTATGTATATAATATATATTAATACGTTGTATGCTAATGAAGATTATCGTACATTTTAGTTTTCACAAAAACAATAGCTAAAGTAGTAGCAACGTGATATAAAATATGATTGTTTTTTTTTTTATGAAGATAATTAAATCGTATATAAGGTCAACTATGCCATAAAATAGAGTCAGTGATCTAGCCATACTAAACATAGAAAGAAAATAAGATTAATGATAAATTATATTTTAAAGTATTCACTTCAAATACAGGTGTGTTCAATTATATAATATTATATGTGCTTATACTAGTTATACTGTATAGAATAAAAAATATATACATAATATTTTATTTTTAAGTAAATAATATTAATAACGAAGTGGCACCCTTTTTAAACATTGATTATTTAGGAGACTTAGGGTCTGTAAAGTTACACCTATTAGTATTTCAAAGTTGTAAGTTTTAAATCGATGTAATGTAGATAGTCAAATATATTTCCTTTATTAGGTTGGTGTTGACGCTAGTAGTGTAATAAGAAATAACTAATAAGAATTTTTAACTGTAAATTACTTTGGAGTCATCAACACTTTTTTCAGGTACTTGTTTTCTGTGTCATGGTAATAGATATACTTTAAAAGTAGACAATTCACAACATAATTGATACATAATATGGTGAAATTATAATTAAGAGGTTAGCAAACACATTTCGAGTTGATATAAGATCTACTAAAAATGTATCTCTTTTAAATGTTCATGAACACATCATACATAAATATTATATATGTAGTACGTACCTATATAATATTAGATTTAGACGCTATTAGCTATTATTACCAATAAGAATATCTTAATTTGTATTTATAAATGACGGGAATTATAATCTGATAGCTAGACTCCTGACAGTCTATAGTCAGACCAATTATAGCATGTCATCCTTCCTTTTAACCCTCAGTGCCGAGGATACGATTTATTTCAAGGGGGCCGGTGATAATTATAATGAGTAATAGGTAAGTAATAACTAATGAGTAATAATGATACATTTGGACAGTTGTCAACATATGCAGTAGCTATATATATATACTAACAAACTATAAAGTGTTGCAATCAATTGCCTAGGTAATTAACCATGAAAACGACGACGATTGTTGTCAACGCATTTCATTCGTGTTATTATTATTGAATTCGTTTAAATAGAGTATATAAAACCTTAAACCACACATAAATAATACGATACAACGTATACAATAGACGTATTAATGTATTGATATTATTGAATGATTGTACACCCGGTGCCTTATAAAGTTATAACGTTATAACATTGAAATCACGTTTGATTGTCTGATTGCATAAAAACGACAAAATATTTTATGGTTTTTAAGAATATAAAACCATCCAATTAATTATTCATAGTGCCTTGTTAAATTTTCCATTGTTGTAAATTAGCTAATTGCAATGAAATAATTATGTGCGTGATTAGCCAATGGTAAATAAGTATCATGTAGGTGTAAAGTAGTTGAAAGGAGTGTGTTATCTGTAACCGATGGTCGATGGTATAATTGAATATTGATTAATAATAAATGTTACAGATCTATATACTTATTATTATACTGTTTATACGTGCATATAAGTATATAACTAATAAAGTGTATGTCAGGATTGCTACTATAAACAAAATCAATAAATGCAATTAAATATTATAAATTAAATTATTATAACTAAAAATAATGTGACAAAGAAATGAGAATAGTTTTTATTGTTGAATACATTTTATAAGATAATAATATAGTACAAACGAAAATGAAACTGTGTAAATTAAAACTTTTGTAATTTATTGGGCTTATATATGTGAAAGTATATTAGTTTATTAATTGATATAATTTTAAATTAATATTTTATTACTGTTTGACATTTGTACCTATATTCAGACAATCAAGACAATTTTATAAATTTATTTTTGTATTTATGAAAAATGTTTTCTAACTAGTTTTTTTTATTGCATTTCTAAATTTCTAAATTTTTCTTTAGCTTTTATTAGTGATTGGTAGTGTGACTACTTACACTTCAAGAAAAATAAAATATTCTTGGTTGTGTTTTTTTTTTTTTTTTTATATTATGAGTATAAAATTTAGTTTAGATATGCAACTGAACTAAGTTGGACCGAAAACGTCACTGAGTTAGTTTTTATCCTAGTTTCGTTTTTCGTGGGCATTGCAGTGGCGTAAAGCACCAACCGAACCACCGAAGAGACAAGTGTGTTCTGGGCTGAGTACACATCTAAATATGCTTGTATGCCTATAATATAGATTATAACGAGACGTGCATGATAGTACAAGTAAAATGTCAACCGTATAATAATACATAATATTTGTATAGAATGTTTTCATAATAATTTCTTATATTATATGTTCATTATATGTAAAATAGAAACTCGTTCATACAAATACTAGCGCATATAATTTATTCCTAGTCTGTTTTTTTAGGTTCTATTGATTTGTGAAACGGTTTTAATCATTATTTTATTTGTGATATATGTAATATATAATATATATATTTATATTGTTATACGTCAAGGATAATGAGAACCAATAGTAACTAGGCAATTTAACGAGAATATGTCGATAATGATAATTTGTATACTTGTATATAATATGATGATTACACTAATATTTAAATCAATAATATAGGTAACTGTAAATTGTAATACTTTTAAATCACCAAATAATTTTATAGCAAAAAATAAGTAATAACATATTATAATATACTCACATCTTTATGGTGCAATGTAGATTAAAATTATAAAAATGGACATTTTATTGTTTCAATTGATATCATTAAAATACGAAGTTTATCAAAGTCCGTCGGTGTTTAAAATTGATAAATTGTGTATAGCCGTATACCTAGATATTAATATGCAATTACTATATGTATCTATGTTTCACCATTTATGTGCAATGGCATAACCATTAACCATGAAACAGTGAGTCAATATCACTGCACAATCTCAGGTATTAGTTTTTCATTTAATTGTTGTTATTTGTATATCAATAGATATTCAATATCTTATATACGATACATAATAATATTATACAGAACTGGAATACCCATAATGATATTAACATAATTATATGGGTTAAGTGAAACTGAAAGTGCTATTTTCTTTTTCTAATAGACATATTATTCCATAATTTTATATTGACGAACACCATAACATAAATCGTATTTCAAAACTATAAATGTTACTATGATTTTATACGACAAATATATACAATATAAATAAATTTTGTCCACGCGCGCCGGTGTTATTATGTTTAAATTACCTATAAACACATTGTTAAACATAAATAATATTTTACTATATTAAATTTGATATTTCTTCTCAATCCATATCATCGTTGAATTTGGAGTTGTCGAGAGTAATTTTTAGTTCTAGTTTGAAAATAAAATCTCATGGATTAATATAATTGCGTATTTGCGTTTATATATATAAAGATTATAATTTATGTTGTGTTAAATAAACATCTAATAGTGCCAAATTTTACCCAATAAATAATAATATACGTCTCTTCGGTAAACGACTTATAACGTCTATTTTAAGTTTTAAGTTCTAACAATACTATAAATAAAACAAACGTTTCAGTGGTTTCAATTTTCATTAGCGAGTATATAGTCGATTAGTCGGTAGGTAGGTATTTAATTTTAATTTCGTAATACAGCAGCTGCAAAATACTCATAACACTCAAATAATGCATAGACAATGTAAATAAAAAACATAAAATAACAAAATCATCACAGTAATCGATTGAAATTATTAAATCATGTTATTATCATCATATTGATTATTATAGTGATTATACACATAATGTGTGTGCAGAACAATTGTGCGTGTAGCGTAAAACATTAGGTACCTACATACGATTGATATCTTCGCGTAATATCTTGCGAAGTATCGCACAATAATAACTGCTTTGCGTTGTAGAGACAATTACGATGAAAATTAATTTATAAATTAATGTAATCTCACGACTGCATACCGAAAATAAGAAAATACGTGTTGTAACGAGAAAACAACAAATTTCGTTATCGAATTATAAATAATATTATAATTATGCACCAAATACGCGTACACCAGAAGTAGGCCTGCGATTTAATATAGATATGTACTACGCGAAGAAAACGTATTAGACGTACCTATATGCACACATAAATATAACGTGATATAAAACTTCAAACGAGTGGGCAATTGTTTTCAATTGTAGAAACACTAGAAACTAATAATCTGTGGTCATCGATTTATAACTACAAATATAAATATTATAGTAAATAAAAATAATACCGAACGATGTCGCGATGATTGAAAAAAATATATATTTTTATATGACCGTTCGGCATGCCGAAGATTCGTGACCCAATAATATTATATCGTACTTACTTCTACTATAGTCTACTACCTATACATAATATACATTATCACCCATGATAATAGTATTAAATTTCATTATTATTAATGTTACGTCATTACTTTCGCCGAAAAGCTCTGTCGAGGTTATCGTAGCGGACAGTGCGTTGGCGTACGACTATATAATAGGTAATAACAATTATTGAGTGGACGGTGTATACGGTTTACCGGGTTAGAAATCTGTGTGCGGGTCAGCGGGAGTCGTAACGCGGTGGCGAAACAGAATAATACGATAGCTGAAAAGTAATATATAATATTATTATGGAGGAAGTGCACGGACGACGATCGTTACGACGACGTCGAGGAGCGTTGGGTGCACGTTGCGAATGGAAAGGAAAGCCGGTGGAACCGGTGGGCGCGAGCGAGAGCGCGAGTAAGCGGTGGCGTAGTGTGCGCTTCGCGCAAACCGCAAGCATCGGCTGTTGTTGTTGTTGTTGTTGTTGTTGACTTGTTGTCGTCGTTATCACTCGTGGAAGTGTGCACGTCTGAAAATTTATATGCTATTAATGCTAAAAATATTAAAATTTTAAAAACAGCGATAACGGACGGTGATGTTGTTAAATTGATAACAACATTTTATGGAAGTTCATAAAATACAATCATTTATCGATCGATTACAAAATTTGAATTCGTTATTATTAACGTTGCCCGTTTCAAGTAAAAAAGAGAATTAAAAAATTTGTCTCATTGAATTTTTTCGAAAACTGTAGGTGTAAGCAATGTGAAAAATCGGTAAAATCCACGACCCCTCCTTACCCGTTTCTCACGCGCATTGAATCCGGATCAGTGCGTCTCGAAAACGGAACAGGTCGTCTGAATTTCTGTTCTGTTTCTGTAATGTTATTGCGCGCGTAGTTTGATGGACAGATACAACAATAATTATTATAATATCGTCGTACAACACTGCACTGCGATGTGGGTGCACGCGATGGTGACTGGGGAGAGAGAGAGAGCACAGAAGACGTATACAGAGACCGCGGCGGCCAACCGATCCGAATCCGTTCGTATAAATAGGTATCATACTATAAATTATAATAGTAAATTGATACGAGTAACGTATGCGTATAAAAAACACACACGCATGCCACACGGTCGGCACAGCGTTCGGATAAACGCGTTCGCTTTCACCGACCGTCGAACGCATTGTAATAACACGGCAACACGAGAGCACATGGCAGGTACGGGCGCGGGCCGGCGTCTACGTATATGTATATATAATAATAATAATAATAGTAATATTATAATAATATCGTGTATAATAGTAGAAAGCAATTATGACGACACGACGACGACGACGACGGCGGCGGCGGCGGCGGTGGTCATCGCCAACGCGATCGGCCTTGAATCCTTTCGCCCGCCGTTACGTCAACCGCCACACCACCTCCGCGCCCGACACGTACCAATATAATAATACAATAACATTATATTATTATAATATAACATTATATTATATGTTATTATTATTGTAATCGGTCACCGGTCGCGCCTCGTGGAAAGTGGAAAAGGTTAGATGTTTGCGATTGACCCTTTGCAAAACTTTTTTCTCCCCGTTAACGCGGTTTACGTTACGTCAGTAGTTGCGCGCAGCATTGAGCATTATAGTAAATCGTCGTACCGTGTTATGCGGGTGTTGATATAATATAATTTCTACTAACATCGTATATTTTATATTAGATACGTCACGACACACGACTTGAGAGATAGTCCGCGAGATGTTATCTGAAATCTAATTTTAAAATAATTTATTAAATCGTGACATAAAATATAATAAATAATACAACTGTATCATATACCTAATATTGCATTGATAGAATTATTGTTATTTGGCGATTACGATTATTATAGTATTTTTATGTTTGTAGGCTTCAAAGTAACAACTTGACCTGGTATTTTGGGCGTGCTAAACAGTGAAAACTAATCAAGGCGTTATATACGGTTCTATTGAAGGTGATAACTGATAATATTGATGATTACATGTCTCAATGTCTGGAGTGTCTATACACAGTATGTAGACTATAACATATGATATATTATATATTACAATATACATTATACGGGGTACGGGAAGCCCTGACGGCTGACATATTTAAATTTAATACCAATGTAAAATTCTTAGATCTTCGTGATACACACCATATTCATAATATATATTCCCACTCCCTGTAACGATACAATGATCATTAAATCATTTTTCAAACCAAAATAAATAAATTCAAAGCAAATCATGTTAATATGTTATCGTCTGACAGATATATGAATAAACACGAATACACTACGACAATAACTGATTATACAATATTCTGAATAACATTTTAAATTTAAAAACCTTATTGGAATTTGGATCTCCGCAGTGGCGACTAAAGTTCCCTCGTTATCCCTCGACGACATCATCGCCACTATTTACGTATATACAGTTGTCACTCGGCCGTGGTTACAAATGTTACAATAGCTATAAATTATTAATTATTATATTATACACTGTTGTAGGCTGTAGTGTTATAAATACCTACCGTGAGAGCATGGACCAGTGTGAATACTGATTATTAGTGAGTATACATATTACATTGTACATACATACATGTATTAATTTCTATGTGTTATATATTATATATATATACGGAAATCGGAAAAACTGTTTACAACACTATTCTGTAACACTAATTTGTGATATTGTATTATTTTGCGCCCAATGAGCACTACATATATATGTAACTCATGCACACGCGCATTTCGCGAAAATTGGATGTTCGTCGGTATTGTGCAATCCGGCTGTATAATATAACATTAATTCTATTTTTAAAATTATTGTTAAGATGATAAGTCTATAACGGCTAGTCTTTAATTCCACGAAACTTTCTCACGGTCGTATCATCAACTCAACAATAGTAGATACATAATAATATTGTACATTTATGTGATCGCATTAAAACGGTTTGAAATCTACGGATACAAGTGTAACATTCGTTACATATGTATATACATCTAATATACAATGGACACACTATGTGATTGACTGATACATAATATACACACTCAACACTTTTTTACATGTCTGATGAATTATTACTTAATAAATTATAATAAAATGACACACGGCAAGCAGTTCGACACTAACCATCAACACGAGCGAACTCAGCAATACACTATTAACAGCCATCCTCCAAAACAGTAAAGTATTATTTTAAATTTAATAATAATTATAGATATAAAATCAAACGTGTCTAACTATTGATAAAAACCTCGTACATAGTGTTCTAGCCCCCCAGTTATGGAAAACTTATCCATAAGGAACAGAAAACCTTTTCTGGTTAACTAATATCGTACAACAAGGTTCCTCCGGCAATATAAAATATAAGCTTTCTTACTGATCGTTTAAATTACATATTTTGTTTACTAGTAAAATTACAAGCACACACACATGTCGATGTTTTTCTCACTACACGAAAAAAGTTCTAAAAATCGGAAAATATAAATTTGTAGGTTTGGCCATTGTGCTCAGACACACCTATTATCACTGCGAGTGCTAGGTTGCGACAGTCGATATGTCGAATATCATCTCTGCATTGGCTTAGTTTCACATAAATTTAGATAACGTACAAATTCTAATTGATTTATAGCTTTATAGGAACTTACTATAAATTACAATTTTATTATATAGTGTTTTAGAAGACTTAACAAAATGATACCATAGGGTTAAAGGCTTCTTTAAGTTATCGCGCAAGTTTCTAAATAATTTCATACCTACTTATATTGTTTAATTTGTTATGATTTAATAATGTTCGGCCTATAAATAAATAATTAGAAAATTTACAAAGATTTTTATATTTTCAAAAAATATTGAATAATAATATAATATACTCTGCGGACTGTGATTAAAAATACACTTATAATGTGTGTTATAATTTAAAGCTTATTAACATACATAATATGTATAGAGATATTATTTATGGTTTGAATTTTTGATTTACTATAAATAAACCATATTAAAAACAGTGAAATCACAACTATTAGTATTTCATAGTAACTAATTATTTCTAATTTGAAAATAATCGTTAATATTGAAGTATATTGACGATGTGGCATCAAATTGGTTTAACATTAGCAGTTATCAACAAATATATATTTTTAAAAAGTATAATTTTCATTAAGATATTATAATAAGTTGTTTCTTATTCATTAACCTTGAGTTCTTAATAACTTATATAAATAATTTTGACATATTTCTTTACTTAATATAGCATCATTAACAATATATCTGTTAAGTTATTAATATATATTATATTATATTTAAAATATTATAACCCCGAATTTATAAGATTTTTTATTATTAGTTTATTACTTATTACTCATTGAGTATATTGTATACCTAATATTATATATTTATATTTTAATTTAATGTATCGAGAGTAGTAAAATTGTAATTGAGTTGAAAAATAATTGATTATTCTAGGAAAAATAGAAATACATTTTTATAATTTGTATAATCGACGATATGATTTTAAATATATGATATAATCTAGTTTACTTATCAAGTAAAAACTGATGGACATTGATTGGCCATGTTTTATAGTTATAAAATCTAAATGATTTAATAGATACAGATTATCCGAAGGTTTATGATGAATATTATTGAAATATTATTATTATTGATCAATAAATTGTACTAATACGCTTTTAAAATATTTATTTCTAAGTTAATAAATTCCTTCTTAAACTTGAGTGTTCTATGTTATAGAAATTTCACTTCTCCCACATTATATAAACGACCTTGGTCGAGGTTCGAGCTCATAATATGTCTAAGCAAAACAAAATATTATCTTATCATATTATTTGCGGGTTTATATGTCAAAAACACACACATAAGCCATTTGGCGGCTACAATAATTATTAATTATAAATAGTTGATTTTATTAAATGTGATTTATTCATCTTAAGTATAACTACGCTACAAGATGAATAACAGCACAATGGATTAGAAAACGTTTGCTGTATGCCTATATACTGTATATTAATATGCTGTATTATTATTGTGTGTGTGAAATAACATTACGGTTGCGCGGGCGAACCCATTGTCCGTTGCACAAGATTTATACGTTGAATTTCACTCTTTCCTAATGCGTGGCAATTATACACGAGCGGTGGACAAAACTGCGTAAAATTAACTGAATTATATTATTTTCTCTGTTTATATTATTATTTTTTTTGTTTCTCATTCTCTAAGACTATTATTTAGTATCGTTTTAATTTAACCGAATAAAAGGGGAAATTAAACACAATAATAATATGATGCATGTTATTACTTGTTGTGTTACAAACATAAAAACATACAAATTACGATACGATTTATTAATCATTATAATATTATGTCTAAATTTTTGAATTGATAACTTTAAAAAAAAAATGAATACATAAAACGTTATGAGACTATTGAGAGTTTGAGATTGATAGACGACAGTCATATTACAGTTTTAGTTAGAAACAATATTAATATACCTACCATATAAGTTATTTTATCAACAAAATACATCAAATAGTCAAATGTTATTCTCTTCTGAAACCTCAATTTTAGATTCGGAATGAATGAATGTATTCATTTTATTAAAGGTTTTTTTTGTTTGTCATCACTGTTTAAATAAGTAAAAATACTTATAGATTTTCAACTTGAAACTTTCATATCTTTTCTCGTAAGAAAGTGAATCAAGTTGGTAAGAATGAATTTTTATTTCAATTTTTTTTTGTCATAAGTTTTTGATTAGAAAATATGCTTCAATTTTTAACATTGAGGATGGTTTATGTAAGAGAAGAACTTTTTTATCGGTTAAAATACCTGATGGTTTAATATAAAGTTCTTTTTATAAGGTTATTCTCTCATCAATCAAAGAATGTTTTAATTGTTTTATTTATGTTGGAAACTCAAATATTGATAACATTTGTTAAATTACGAATATTTACAATAAAATTATTTTAAAATTTAATTTGCAAAAAATTTAAAATTTAAAAATTCGTTATAATTTATAACATGTATATTTTCTATTTAATATTAATTTTATTATTATAACATAATTTTTATTATTTTTTTATGTACGTAATTGATTATTGAACAGTAAACTAATTTGTGAAACAATTTTATTAATAGTAACTATATCTATACATTTTTATATAATTCCATCAGGTGCGGATCTAGAATATATTTCGGGGGGGGGGGGGGTAATAATACCATGTGCGTACCGTATTTTATTGGTTGACAAAAACAGACATCCTAGAATTTACCTGTGTGGCAGTCTAAAGGGAGGAGGAGTTATCGGCCCTTGCTCACCCCTTGGATCCACACCTGAATTCTATGTATAATTATTGCTATTAAATTTATTATTTATTAGAGACTCATCCATCAAAAAGGATTTTATTCTTAGTAATAGACGACGTAGTGCAGTGTCAATATACGTAACACATTTGTGTAAACCTTAATCCTGCTAAATAAATAAATAATTATATTAATTATGTACAATTACGGGTTTCTCTTACTTAAGTTTTTCTTAAAATAATTTATAAATACATCATCACAATTTTTGTTATAATCACTAAGTAAGTACTCACTTGTGTATTTATAATTCACTAGATGTCTTGAGGCAATGAGTTGTGAGCTATATGCGATAATTCATTGTTGGTATGCTTATTACCATTTATCGTGTAACCATCATTAGCAGTGGGGAAAAAAAGCTCAGGGCCTATGCCACGTTTATGTCACCGTGGCACTGGCCAGGCAGACAATAAATGTGATATAATGTTATATTTTATTAATTTATTTACCATTTGCATATTAACTTATTTATTACAGTTTCAATACAATATCGCAATGTACATTTATTTAATATACTAGTATTATTAGATTAATAATCAATATGTGTATATATTTTATGTTTTTTTTTGTAATTATTGTAAATCATATTTTAATGTTTTATACTTCAATGAATAACCTGAATAGATCGTTCTAAAACGTAATTGTGTTTGTAAAATAATTTTTTATTATGAAGGTTAAGAAAATAATCCTTGCATTTCATAAAAATGTTTAGATAAATCATGTTTTTTGTAGTCAACAATGATCAGTAAGCCGTAATATCTTTCCTAAAAAGGGAATCTCGAAGATGAACTTGCTTTGTATTTATATAACATAGCTACTACATTAATTGTATGATTGAGTGTATGTTATTAAATAAACAAACAGAATTATAGTCTATAGAACATTATAAATAACGAATAAATAATAATTATGTATTCATAATATAGGTTGCGTAGAAAATAACGCAATATATAGGTACATTTTACGTATTGTGTGAATAAATAAATATAATAATTGTAATCTAAATAATTAGGTGCAATTATAAAATGTTTAATCTGCCTTAAATAAGTATAAAAACTTGATACAGCTTAAACATTTTTCTAAAGCAATATATGAAATTTTTTTACATGCCTTCTAAAATTCTAAACCACGGTTATCTACTCATGAGTAGATAATCATGTTTTAAACATATTGTATCTATTTTATTATAGGTTTATATTTTAAACACAAAACATGTAAGGATAGTTGTAAAAATATGTGGTGTTAAATAAAGATTAAGACAATTTGTTTTCATCATGATATTGTAGATTGTGCAGTGTTGAACTGTAGACGAATCTGACACTATTCATTATGTAACCGTTGCTGACGACTTACATTGGCTCTCCTTATATTATAGCGAACTTTCACATGGTGTTAAGTCTTTGATCCACGAACTCGATTCAAGAAAATACGAACAAGTGAAACGCTATACAATGTTGTGCTAAAAATAAAAGTAAGTATTTTAAAAGTAATTATTTCAATAAAAAAATAAAACCAATTGATAGAAAGTAAAACTATAAATACGCAGGCAGTAGGGACACAGGAAGTAATTAGCATAAACTTATTTTTTTTTTTTAAATAACCTGACACAAGATAACACAAATTTGGATCTTTCATAAGTTTCTCTCTCTCTCTCTCTCGCACGCACACACACATTATAAATTGTTTCGTAATTTTCCGAACAAGTTTACGCAATTATGGTAACAGCAGCAACCAGCTACCGTTGACGTCCGATTTAAAGTGTGTATTATAATAGTATATTACTCAATAGTATGCAATGTTATCGATACAATGGTAAAGCATACAGTAAACTATCAAATTCCAAAAACTAGTACTAAAATCTAGTTTAACAAGTTCATATATTACATATAAATTTCTTTTGGCTTTAGAAGATTTTTTTTTATAAATCATGTAAAATAGTGAATATATTAATAAGTAATAGAAAATAAATGTCTCATACTGTAATACAAATTTCATGAGTTCTGGAGAAATGCGTAGATAATTTAAGGCCACAGCAGAATTAATTTCAAATCGATAAAACTCTGATTTTTTGATCAAAATCGGAATGGTGGTTACCGTGTGTAACTAATACAATAATTATATTATGTATATGTCCTCCGGAGAGTGTAAGATTACATTGTCCAGTTGAAATCAAACGTGAGGCGCCAAGTATATATGTATACACATTGTTATGAAACATTTTGCCCGCATGAAAAGTGAATGTCTGTGTATAAAAAATAAATTTGTTTCCGGATTCATGACACACGTTTACTCAACGTACTCTCGATTTCTTATAATACAACACAACCACTCTATCTTTTTTTTTTTGTTTGTCTAATTTGCTTATTTACTGTAACGGTTGGAGAATTATGAATTGAAACGAAACATCAAAAAGGTTAAATCCAACAAAAAATAATGTAATCAATAAATTATATACTAGCTAATAGCTATACTATAGCTAGTAGCTATACTTAAGCATATTTAATAACAACACATTATCTATTATTATATTAAATTGTAATGGTATTCATGACCGAGAGCATTGCATAAAAGTACGTAAAATTACTAGCTACAAACATAAGATTTTACTATAGTAAAAATATCGTTTTCAAATTTTATAATATTTAGTTAATTGTATACATATTTTAATTTCGAAGTAATACGTGGGGATTTTGTGACCCACCACCCACACCATGATTATTATATATACCCGGTTCTCATATGTACGCATACTGTTTCATTTGCGGGTGTATTGAAATTGTTGAGAAGGCTAAGATCTTAATAGTCCTTACTCTTTACCCCTATTTATTCTTGTATTTTTTCAACGATGCTTCCTAAATTTTTGAAATTTGACATATTATACTTGAAAAGTAGCATATCATGATTTAAAATAATTTTTATATATTAAATAAAAACTAATGTTGGCGAATTGAATAATTCCCGCATTCTAGTACTTATCGCCAATGCACCACCACTTAATCAGACATTTAAAATAACATTAATAATATGGAATTAAAAATAATTTTTCTACAACTAAAATTAAATAGTATACAACCATTCTCGCTCCACATTCACCAAAATCACTTCAAATTTCGAAACATTTTCTTATTATAGTGATTTTAAATTTTAATATTTTATTACAGCGCTACAAGGTATACATTACTGTATATATTAGGCTTAGGTATAGATATAAATAGATAACCACTACAATCTAAATACACGTGTTCTATCTAACACGTATAATATTATAATACATAGTACTATATACTACCTAGTACCTATACATACCATAGTGTAATTTGAAAACCGTACAGCTCTATAAATAAATAAATTAAAAAAAAAAAAAAGATAAAAATGATGGCCATCACCGTTGCTAACGCCCGGAAACAGTATTCGAGAGAGCCAACAAGGTCAACGAGTGCGCGAACGTTTGCTAAGTTCAGGGCTGGTTGATAAATGGCGGCGGCGAATTTAACTTTGACAAAGTGCTAGTTTCCTCAAATCAGTAGTATCACCACAGGATTAAAGTAAAGAATATTACACCTAAATATTTTCAAAACAAAACCGTTGACGAAAATAATGAGGACCGTTAACGGTTCACAAACGGATGGCGTTCGTAGGAGTGAAGGGAGTGGTTTTGACGTTTGCTTGTATTTTATTTATTTACTTTTTTTACCTATCAGTCATGGTGATGAACTAGAGAGACATTTTACGTGTAGACTTTCTTTCAGAGATTGGCACCGGAGACGGAGAAAATAAAATATATACGTACACTTATATATACATATAATGAATTTGTATAATATTTAAAAAATACACACAAAACACGCACATCCAAGTGTATACATAATATTATTATGAATGTCGTAGTATAATGTATTGTGTAATTATTTTCGTCGCATATAAAACCTATTAATTTTAAGCAATTTCAAACGGCGTCGGTGGGTGTCGTTTCTATTTTCGGTCGCCGTGATCTTTATAATTAAATAAAAAGAAAGGATTTGCGAACGCGTTCGCGACCTCAAACGGCCCTTTGTCAACGACGGTGCGACGATGACGTTCAAGGATGTCCGTTGTTTTATAGATCTTCGTTTTATTTTTACTACTACAGTACGGCCCGACTGTGGCGATCGCCATCGCTGATCACTGGTCGCTAATGTCTATCCGTTAAATAGACTGGTGTTTCAGGTTAACCAACGTGTGGTGGTGTTTCGATATAAAAATAAATATCGCATATTAAAATATTATTTTCATTCGTATACACATAATCGTCAACGACACTAAAAAACGGATAAATAATATGCATAATATATATATATATATATATATATTATTTATACAATAACATTCAGCGTTCTGACTACGGACTGAATGTGTATGTGCTTAGATTTTCTTATGTAAGTAGTGTTTTTATATGACGGCCGAATAAAAACGTGTTTGGACGCGTTCCAGTCGGGACATGAGCCAAACTATCATATTGGTCTTATTATAGGGTCTCAGTTTGAGTTTGTATATACATGTGAATGTGTGTGTGCGAGTGTGTGTACACCTATAATAGTATAATGGTTTTCCTCTATATAATTCGCTTTAAAGCTTATGCATATTTGCCGAAGGGTTACAAAATACTTAAGTATATATACAATATACAATATACATTATAATACATATCACATATTATGTGATATCCCTTTACGTGTGTCGTTACCAAATAGTCAAAATATTATTGTGGCTCTCATGTTCCTTATTTACATTTCATTTGTATTTAAAAATTCATCACATAATTGAAAATGTATGACACAATATTGTTTATGGACAAGGATTATATAGTTTAGGTGTATCGTGGTCTCTAATCAATGTTGTATGACAATATTTCGGTTTAGATCGATGTTCTATGGCTAACTATCACTGTTGTAGAGTTATTATTTATTTAACTACCATTAAAAAAATCAATTTGAGTAATCATAAAAAGCTTCAAGTTATAAAATATATATAAAAATACGTCAACGGTTTTAACCGAGAATAAGAAACAGTAAATGCACTCAATCTTAAAAATCTTGTTTATGCAATTATGTATTTATATTTTTAAATCTTAGGGCATATAAATTTTACAGTCTTACTGTTTTAGATATTAAATTGTAAATAGATAATACTAAACATATATATTCGCTTCTCAATGTCTATATTTTAAACTTAATTTATTACTGATTAATCGCTAAAAATGCTTACTGTTTAGATGTTTATCGCAGCTCATCATATCAATTATTGATTTGAATGTTCTTAAATGATTATTGGTGTACTTCTAATTAAAAACAGTCACGGTAACTTTTTTTTTTAATCCGTATGCGTGTAATTAATTTGTTTATTTAAATTTCGATAAATATATGAGATCAGGAAATATTAATATTATACAAAATATTTAACTATAATACTCGTATTATATCTTTAGAGTATATCTATCTGTATTTTGCTTAGGTATTAATCCGCACTGTTTTCAATGATCGATATACCAAATTACATACCTTGAAAGTATTTTTATTTTAAACAATAACCTTTCAAGGATTGCAACAATAATTTTAGTTAAAATACCAAGGGTTTGCCAAAATATTTAATATTTAGAATAAAATATTGGATGCACGGGGATTTTTAAATTTCGTAAAGTACTTATCTTACTTCTGTATTATCATCGATATATTAGACTATATATAATAAAAACTATTTATTATCAATGATAGAATCATAGCCTTGCACTTAAATTAATTTGAACCCGTGACATCCTTTATAACCTTATAATACTTTAAACTCAATAACCAGAATGTTTTTTATTTTAAAACATCTAAAATTCTGAATAAACCAAAAAAAACATCCTAGTTTACCCAATTCCTGAATATGTATATTATATTTATCATGCCAAAAAAATCTATTAAAATCAATTTGGATGTACACGTCACGGCGGCGTCCAAATTGGAGGCGCCACAAACAAACCAAACATAAACAAATTACAAATAAACATTTCAAAACGTGTTGACATAAAATGCAGATAATAATTATGAATGGATATAGTCCATTAACCTTGTCGTAAGTTCCTGAAAAAGAAAGATAAATTATAATGATCTAGAGAAGAAGCTAAACCTACCATCAGGGGAATTAATTGTACTATATAGTGCTTGATATATAAATTACAGCATAACTTTCTTAAAATTCACGTGAAAATATTTAGTAAACTTAAAACATTTTAAATTGTATTTATATGGATATCACTGGAATAAGTATTAATAAACTAAGCATTAAGTAAAACATAAAACGTCGAGTACCTAATTGATTTTTATATGTTATGCTACATATAATAATAGTTGTTCACAAATACCTTTAATTATTTTATTTGTCGTTAAACAACTGTAAGAAATGACTTAATTTTATTATGTTATGAAGGTAAATTATAAATAAAATATACAAAATACAATATACATGTATGATATAAAAATGCACTAAATAATTTAAGTTATAATATATTTTGAATATACGCATTTAAAAAAATACCTATAGAATGATTTTAGTTTAAATTTATATTTAAGGATCATATGATTGGTGTGATTTGTTAACATTACTTTTCATTCTTATTCCTTTGTTATTAAATAAACTAATAATAAATTACCATTTTGTATCAGATATAATATTAAATATATTAAACTATAGTTAAAATAGTTAAAATTTATAAATATCTCAATCATACCTATGGTAGTATAGTTATATTATATTTTTTATAGTTTTATAATTAAATAATCAAATGTGTACTACTTATAATTTTATGTACTTAAAAGTTTGAGCACTTGACAGATAATAAAGTGGAAGTAAATAACTATATAGTTTTGTATTTTTTTTTTTATCTTGTTTACTATTTGTATCACTATATACTCGTAGAAATTAAATACTATATTGTTTTGTAATATTTATTACCTAATTAATATAATTTTCTTAAAACGTAGTTATGCTGATTAAACAGGATTAAGCTAGGAAGTATTATCGTTGTCACTGTGTATTGATGACTTAATTATTTTTCTAATTTGTCAAAATCTACGTATCTTAAATAAAACATTACGAGTAGAACTGTTTACAGATAATATATACCTATAAGTCAATATGTTCGCATAGTATATAGTATTATATTGTTTGAATAGATAAAGGTACCATAATAAAGATACCTTGAACTTCCTAAACGTACAACAATACCACTTAACCCTAATGAAAACAGATACGAACTTTATACTACATATTTGCAGTTGATCCTTCATGTAATTCTATCTGCATTAAAACTCTTTTGTTTCATTACGTACATAATGCTCATATAGTTACATTTATCGTTTAATATCTTGCAAAATTGTAAATTATAGTTAACACCTTTGAACAATGGATACGTTTTTCCTTACCTAACTATCAGTTGTTTTTTTATTATAGTTGTACAAAGGTATTTTAATTTTATATCATCAGATGCGGAAATATAATAAATTATACTTTTTAACGTATAAATACAACTGAAGTTACTAGTATTAATATTACTCTTTGATTTCAGAGTTCTGAATTATAAAGAATAGAATTTACTTGTGTTGTTTTGCTACTATCTAGTGACGACGACCCTTCACAAAATCCGAAACAAATAATGATAATATACTTGGTGATGAATTATTTTAAAATATGATATATAATAATTCAATCTTTGAGTTTTTTTAAAAAATTTAAACATCTCATTTTTAACAATTAATGAATTGAATAATTCGTCACAACGCATAATATACTTTTAGAGCATCAGATGTTTATAATTTATACAAATTATAATAATTACTAAAATAAGTATTCCATTTTATAAGAAGGTCCAAAAATATATCATTATTACTTATTTATAAATGGTACTTATACCTTCTGTTATTTAGACGGCAAGATTTTTAGTCTTACACGTGTATAATTTTAAATAACTTAATTTAAATGGTAAATGCTTAATCTATAATCTTTATAAATAAATTCCTAATTTTTAATTTAAAGTTTCTTTAATTTTAGTTATATTTTGTTATGTATTTTTTTTTCAATCAATTTCTTATACTCAAATTGTAAGAGTTTTTAAATTCCAAGTTTCCAATAAATTTATTTTCAATAAATTCACTCATAACTAAAGATATCAGCATAATTGTCTTAAGACTTCAACTATCACACACGTACAATGTACATACTGTATATACATTATTAAAAACCAATTCAATGATAATTACTTTGTATTTTGTAGCTATACCTATATTATTAAATATAGGACCATATATAATCGTTACGAATTTACGATGACATAGATCGATGTACACCAACATATTACTTATTTTTATATTTCATTTTTACTAGGTAAGTTTTTTATATTATATGATACACGTGGCACTTAGGTAAACTAACTCCAACAGTATAAACACATAACATCATAAACTACAAATGTGAAAAATAATTTTTCAAATATAATACAATACTTACATCTACTTTTTAAATGTTTAATTTATAATTACAACTAACGAAAACAATTAAAAATTATTTACATGTACATTTTCTATTTCAAAATTTTGATGATTTTAAATTAATTTTACGCTGAAACTATATAGGCATAATTGAAAATATATTTCATAATGATGAATTAATTTTGTTGAATAATGATTTAGTCCAACCATTTTAATTTTAAGTCAACGAAAAAACCTCGAAAATTGATTTAGGCTCTCGCGAGTTCTATAGTACACCTTACATATTATTTTAAAGGGGATGTAGATAACCAAATACTATCAAATGTTCGTTGTTCCATAACTTACTATTGAAATTAAATTAAAAAATTATCAAATTTCTACTGTCCTACCGAAATCAATAACAAATGTTATAACATACCTACTATAATATTATCTACTGTTTTATTATCGTTAATAATATTACTTAAAACTATTGTAGACTAAAGAGTAAAGAACTACGAATTTGAATCTAAAACCCTATCAAAAAATGAATATATTATATTTACTGCCATCATACAACGCATATTAATATATTATGTCACGGTAAACTAGTTTTTTTGAACTGCGTAAGTAAATCAATCGATACACGATAATACGATATTTATGAAGTTTTTGCGTACGACACGCGAACGAACATATTTTAGACTTCCTGGTTTCAAACAAACAAAATGTAAATACTATAATCCGAATAACCACACGTACACATACTACATACGCATACACATATAATAGTTATGTTGTACGGCATGGACAAAACGATGATCATGATTTTTTCAGTTTTACTTTATAATATTGTGTGCCCTAACAACAAATTACGTCATTGTCTTTTCTATTCAGGTCGCAATAGCCGGTAGTATGTATAGAATTTATGAAAAAAAAACCTTAGAAAAACATAATTTAAAAACTAATACTACTAGTAATAATAATAATAAATAACAATCAGCTATCTGATCGTCTTCGTTCGCCCGTCGTGTCGCGATGTCGATTAAATATTTTTAATAATACATAATATAGTGAACTCATTATTCACTTAATGAAAATAACAATAATAAGTAATGTAAAACAAAAACATAGAGCACTACCGTCGTCGATCCGTTCCAAAAAAAAACCTTGGCAGTAATTATTTTTGACCTTGCGCGTAAAAAACCCGCGCGCGTGATCCGATTTCCGCGTTTGCGCGGGCCACATGCGGACCGGGAAGCGGATCGCACAGTGTTTGATGATGTTTTTGGCCAATTTCGCGCCTCCTACTTTCCCTCCTTCCTTAAACTGTACAATGTATAACTATTGCACGCCAACACTGTAGTTGATGTAGCCTGTAACCATTACTAATATTATCGAAACTAGTAAAATATTATATTTATTTGTTATTTTTTTTCGTTAATCGACTAGAAAACGTTTTACGTTTTTGCGTGTTCCGGTAGGCTATAGGGAAGTAAGTACCTAACTAATAATAACAAAAATAATATCGAAATTAGAAATACTATGTCATCGCTAATCTACACTATTACCGAATACACCAGTCACCGTTCGTCGTTCATTTTTCCGTAATTAATTTCAAATTTTCAATTTAAATAAAACTCTTGGTTGATAATACAATTATTTTTTGAAATTTTAAACGCTTTTTAGTAATTGATGTAAAAATATAATATTATTATTGAAGTATTATAAGAACTTTTATTTGATATTGCCTGTTTTTTATAGCAATATTATTAAAAAATGCTTATCTAAAAATCTAAAGCACTATTTAGGTATTGTAAGTTTTACCTTTTTTATTCCACATAATTGCCCTTTGGAATGTTATAAAATGTCAAACCTTGAACATTTTTCCTTAGGGCTTAGGCCTAAGACCTATGCTTAAAATGCTCCTAGTCCTTACAACAACAACTTAAGTTTTACAAATATATTTAATCTTGTCAAGGTTGAACTATTATTTTAGAGAAATCGCCGTAAGTGAAACGAGTGTTTGTTCGAGAACGTTCATACTAATATCAATGACCTTCGTTAAAAAGGAAGTAAATTATAATTTGTTCATTTGGGATAGGTTAAAATATAGATTATATCATAATAGACATAAGTACATAACATTATTGAATTTATCTAAGGTAACAAATAAGAAACTGTTTGCTGATAAAAACTCGTTATTTTTATGAATTTAATTTCAAATATTTAATAATAAAAAAATACACGAAATAAGCAACAAAAATGTACAAACGTATAGTTCAAACGCCGGACGAGTAACGACCAATGTCCGCATTACTGATAATTTTATTTTACGGATATTGTGATATTTTGTTATTTATGCTGTTACAATGAGATAAACAAAGAGATACTCAATCGAACACTTTCTCCGAGATCAAAATGCCTGATCGTAAAAAGATCTCTTTTTCTGGTTTTTCTAAACCTACATGTTTTGCCAGTAGATCCATGGGCACTGTGTAAGCACTTATACTATACCAGTTAGTATAGAAAAAAAAAGATAAATTTGTGGCATTATAACATAAAATTATATGATCTACCAGTATGTAAATCATTTAATATTGTACACGTATAAGATAATTGTAATAGATAGGTTGTTGCTTGGCAGGTACTAAACGTTGTAAAAAACATTCAAGTATCACTTATGAGTTATGATGATATGCACGCCGTCTGTAAGTATAAGTATCTATCTAAAAGCTAAATGCGGAAATGTTTATTGATAATGTCAGTCTCCCCTCCCCGATTTTTTGTTCAATCTCTCTTTTCACGTTTTATTAAATCAAAATCAATTCCAGAGAATTACATAATGGTACGCGCGATGCATGCAAGGTGGAATAACCGGTTGGAGAAACAGCGGATTTTTTCTTGATGACCGTGAAAACCGATGACAAAAACAACAAAATATTATTTTCTGTGACAAGTAATCAGATTTTTACATTTTCTAGATTTTCACCCAATTCACAGCAATATTGCAAAACACTGTTGTTGCGTTTCATTATAACTTTTACACTGTTGTATTTGTCTACCTACCTAATTGGTGGCAGTCTAATTACACTGTAGCTGAGGATTATTATCGTGCGTTGTATCATGATGTGTTCACGGTGTGATTTTGAAACGATTTCGTTGATTGCTTTGTTTATTTTATTACTGATGATTTTTTTCCCTTCGCTGCAACATACAACAGAGATACTAAATTATGGTATACTTACCACATCTGTGTAAAATTATAGATATATCTAAGTACATTAATTCTGTAGATAAAGCATATGGACCTAGAGAGATGTTCTTAAAAGAAACCTCTTTTTTCTATACACCCCACTTAATTTAAATTTCAAAATTGCATTATTATTTTTATTATTATATTTGTGTAACATCGCGCAACCGTCATGTGAATTGCTTGGGGGTGAACTGCACCGATCGTAGCCACGTCCTCCGGTAATAAGCTGCACCCTCTTGCGTGTTTAAATTTTACCATTCAATTGTTGCAAATGTATAGCCGTTTAAGTACCGTGTACATACACATATAAACGCACTCCAACACATGTTAGCGAATGACGCGACAGTGTGTACGTCTATTGCCAAGGTCAAGGCGAGCCGGTCTACACATGATAACCTGCGTGTGCGTTTTTCTTTCCGTACACACATGCACACAAGCCTACAACATGCTGCGATGTTGGTTCGTCCACGAGCTTTTCCTGATATAGTGTACTCTCAGTTCTCACAAACACGTGAAATCACGCGCGGGGGCATAACTAAACATGCACGTTTTATATGTTTAAAATATAATGTGTATTATACGTAAAACGTAATATATACTATATACACGTGACAATGATATTATTTCGATATACTCCGGATCACAACAATAATATTATAATAGTACCTAGGTTTATTTATTATTATTTCATAAGTATTAAATAAGTGAGAAAAATATCGCGCCTGCGAGTCAGGTTCGTCATCAACGTCGTGGTTGGAAGTTTGTTCCACGTCCGTAATTTTTACCGAATCATGCCACCGAAGGAAATATTTGTACTTTTAGTAAAATTGTGTAACATTGAGTGATTGTGATCGTTTACATTATTATTTCAATCGAAAACCACTATAACATAATCGTCGCCGTCTATTAAATAATATAATGTATTTTGTATTCAGTGTTGGGCGAAGGTAACTCGGGTAAGGAGAAATTCCATCCCTACACTTTTTTTATTTTCAGAATTAATTTTAACACCATTTAGGTACAGTGATTTTCAAGAAGACTGTATAGAGGGCTTAGAGATTTTAAGTCCTGAAAAAAATAACATATGTATAAATATATCATTCTCAAACTTAAATTAAATTTATCATTAATAAAAAGCTGGGTTACATTTTTTTCACGTTATGTAAATATATTAATACTCAACTTGTAAATGTATGCCTTATTATTGTAAAAACTTTTACAGACTGAATGTTTTAGTTATAAAAAAATACTTTTCATACATTATATTTTAGAGAGTTGAACATATAGAATACTTAAAACATTCAATGTCTTACATCCCCTCATTTGTTTAGGGCCGATCCGACCAATAAGTGATTATATTATTTGACGGCGATGGAGGTGCATGACCTTTTCAAGAGGTGTGCGTGTGTTGTGTAACGACGACTACTTTATTGTACTACAGATGACATAGGTGATTCATAGAGCAGCAGTCCTATATAAGTCAGATTACACAAAAACATTTACATTCATCTCCGAACGGACTTCGGATTTGTCCTTTGTCCGTAAACATGAAAAACGTTCGAGACGAAATCAACATAAACGCGATTTACATGCATACGAGATGGCCGCCAGATAAGAAAATAATATTATTGTATTCAGTTTATATCACGTATACATCTACCTATATATATATATATATATATACATAAACAGAGTGAAAACCGTCTAAAAGTATCAATAGGTCGACGCACTTGAACCGATAATATATAGGTTCGTGTACTTGGACGGCGGCGATAGCTGTTGAACTTTCATGTTCAATCATCATTCCAACGTCATACCTACGTTTAAACGAAGCAATGTTATCCGCGTGTCTGCCATTTATTGTGTTACATTTATATACATACATATATACATAAAAAGGTATTTATAATAATATCAATCGCAATATCAGAAACCACAAGACAAAATCAAAGAAACGGTCCAAAAATATAAATGTTCATGTTTTTACCAACTCATTGAACTTTTTCAAAATAATACAATAACTTTTAAACTTATCTATAATGTTTTAAGTATAAACTTATTTAAAAATGAAACCTGCTTTAGCTGATAAACTATTAATTCTTATATATAAATATTAATCAGTAAACTCAAAGTTGCTATACTATATAAATCATAATTTTACCGAATTCTATAATATGTTTTTACTTATTGACTAAACAATAATGTCTTATTTCATTACCTAAGTATCGTATATCTTAAGTTGTATGCCCTCAGTATAATACTCATAAGTATCTCTTTAGCTTATCATTTTTACAATTAATGAAAATTAATTGGAGAACTTATTCATCTAAGCACCTTTGAGATCATATTATTTACAATTATTAAAAAATGTTTAATTCTATCGGTTTTGAAAATATCAACGTCACGTCATCTCTAATACAGACTAATCGTATACGCTAAATAGTTCACGGTGATTTTTGCCATCCAGTAAAAACACTAAAAACCGTTGGGATTGTGTAACTCTCTCACAAATTTATATGTTTATATATATATATATTATGGGTACATAAATTATGGTAACGGAGAAAACCGTTCTGCGACTAATGCAAATCGCTGCAAGGATTTGAGAAAGAAATAATGATAAAATGTCAACTAATGGTTATTATATAAGAACAGGTCACAGCACGAATTATTATTAACTTATTCGAAACTCGATTCGCTGTTAAGTATTATTGTGTTTTATGATTTTGTATTCGAACGGTCGACGAAAGGTAAAAACGATAAAAATCTAATACACCACTTCGCCGGCACGCGCGCATGTCGCTACACAACGCACGTTGCAGCTTATTATTTAGTACGTACGTTCAAGTGGTATGAATTGATAATATTTTCATTTTCCTCGACGACTCGTGCGTATTAAATTATGCGCCGTTAACATCACTATGATATTTAAGTATTTTATTTTTACTATGATAGTGTGAACTAACGGAAATTTCTTTTTGGGAATAAAAGCGGCATTCATATACGATAACGACTGCAGCAGAATATCGAGTACTACCCCAATACACTCCATTCCACCACCATCCATGTAAACATTTTAGGCTCAACTGCAAGACTTATATTTTTCGGTGGTGGTGTGGATGATAGAAGTCGCGATAAACGTAGACAAAATCCAATTTCGTTAAACCAATAGGTATTGTACTTGTACAGTGTGAATCACAATTGAAACGGTATTGGTCACGCGCAAAGAAAACGAGTTAAAAGTTTAATTTATTATGTACAGTTCAACGGAAATGCCATAAAGACAATTTTTTTTAGTATTCTTACAATAGATAAATAGTTTTTCTTTTAGGAACGTCAAAAACAGCACTTTTAGGAGATTTTTTTTATTATTTTTTTGAATATTAATGATGATAACAAAGTATCAAGTTGGTAATAATAATAACAATCAAAATAACTAGGTTTTTACAAGTCTTTTATTGGATTCTGTAAGACTATAACTGGCTAGATAATGTTGATATGAAATATTTTTATAGAATTCGAATATTGGTAATAAAATTTAATACAGATCAAAAATATACAATTAGAAGATTTCGAATAAAAATTTAAAACCATAAGATTTTTAAAAAGTAATTTAATTAAGTCCACTTTCAATTGTTATAAAAACTTAGTTATCATCATAATATCCTCGTCCAAGTGTGAACAATAAATAACTCAATGAATAAAATTATACTGTCTAAAATAAACATATACTTCTAAACATGTTATTTAAATCGCTAATTTTAATAATATTTATTATTTGTTAGACTTCGTTCAACTTTTTATGTTAGGATAAAAAGTGGAAAAAGAAGTACAGATGAAATAAGTAGTCTCATACCGATATGACAAGTGTTTCTTAAATTTGTTATCATTATTATACATCGATATAATTTGGTGGGGGGAGAACATTTTACAGAACAGTTATAATAACATCTCATTTATATATTTAAATACTAAAATACGTATAAAGTATGTACCTACATTCGTACGAACAATGTGATTATTTTCACATCGAAATAATTATTGTTGTAGTACTATAGATTGAATTCCATTTAAATCTATGTTTTAACAAGCTTTTGTGAATTGTTATTCTATGGTCCTTGAGCACTACGAATCGCATAAGATATAATTATTTTGTGCAGTGTATTTACTGAATCGCTTTAATTAGTAGTAGAGATAATATTATACAGGTTATAAAAAAAGAAAAATTATTGCAATATAATATCTAAAGATGTTGGATATTATATCTGTTGTACTTTAAAACGGAAAGATGCGATATGATACACCATCGCTATAAAGATAAGTCTTATATATCTATATTGGTATAGAAATAATCCTATCGTGACCGTTGATCACCTATGTTGTGAGTGTTGGGCAACAACAAATAATACTTTTACAGCGCCTTTGTTAATTGATTGTATTACATATAATAATATTATATAATTTATATACATGCGATGGGTCATGAGGTATCATCGTCGTAAGCCTGACCGTCGGCCAAAATTGATTGGCGGACGTGACCTTGTGGACGTCAATAATGAGACGCTGCAGTTGTCATATTAACGACCTCGAAAATATATGATATGACTAATGAATAATGACTAATGATCTAATGAACTAATAAATAAATATATGAATATTATTATTTAGATATGTCCGGAAGTGAACATAAATAAGTAACTTTCGAATATCATTTTTATTTTGTTTTGTGTTAATTGTGATTTAAGATGGAACATCCCTTCACCCTCTCTCATTTAATTGTATTTTAATCTGTCTTTCCACAGTCTAGCTTCAGACAGAATTATAATAAATTAATCACATTACTTCTGTTCTTCCGAAATTAAAGCTAAAAATATTGGAAGTTATAAGTACTAAATACTCTAAATAACCTTGTTTTTGAAAGAAAATTATTTAGCAAAAAAACATAAGATTAACTTGTAATTATTATATAAGCATAAGCAGTATTGTATAATTTTTTTTTATTTCCAAAAACAAGAAACGGTTGGAAACTGTTAGCCACAATACTACCACCACGTCCCGTATCATTGATTCACCAACTTGTAAAAATGTTATACATAGGGACTTCTAACCACCTTGAATAGCTGGCTTTCGGCAACAGAATTAACCATAGTTAATCTACCCGTCTTCCTCTTGTCTGCCTGACACGCTCTACAACTTCCTTCTGCCCGAGTATCGTCTCCACCATCTTACCAAATTCCAGCCTCAATCTTTCCACCAACGTCTCAATCCGTCGTCTCTTTGACATATCGTCCGGGAGGAGTTCTTGTTCCGGCCCCAGAATGATATCAGGAACATCCTCAACCCGTAACTGGCGACCGATGGCTTGCTCCATATTGTGCCTAGCATCCGTCCAAAACGGGTAAATGAACAACGTATGTTCTGCAGTACTCTCCGGCTCCCCGCAGTGGTTGAAATGAGGATCAGCTGCGTTCCTCTTCCATTGTAGCAGTGTCGCATACCAGCATATCTTGCACACTCACACACACACATATATATACTGTAAATCATTTACTTTTATAGGAAAACTTGTAATTCCATGAACACTAACTAATAGATGTTAATAAAAGGTTCTGACATAACTTTTACTGTGAGTTTACTTTTCCATTACAATAGTAATTTATAATCATATAATAAACAGCCGAACGGCGTATTAGGTAGGCAATTTAGCTTTACCGTGATTGAAGATATTATCTATTTCTTTAATTATTTGTATATTTTTTAAAATATGTGCGATGAATACATTGGTTGAAGATAACACATTATTACTCATTATGCGTTTTTTAAAATTGTATTAAATTGTATTAGATCTAGTTGGTATTTGATACTTGGAAGAGGGGTTAAAACTGGTACCTATTATATTTTAAAATAATCGGAAAAATATACAACACAAAAAAAAAATGAAGCATAATAAGAATATTGACAAAATACCGGTTGTTAACAGAATGGATAGGTGTAATATATTATGTTGTAAACCAAAAAAAAATAACTGTAAAATACTTTAAATGTTCACATAATCTTTAAAATAGAATTTTATAGATAAGATATAATTTTTTAAATATTTTATCTCTTTTTGAGATATTTATAGACTTTTAAATATTTTTTTCTTTGTCAAGCTTGACAATTTGACCCAAGATTCATTAAAAGTTGTTTTCACAGTAATATGAAAATATTATCATAAGATTCAATATTTATTTGGCTACATTTGATATTTCATGTATGGTTACAATAAATATCTCATAAATGGATAGATTTATATTTAAATTTGCTATATATACACCTGCCTATGTATTTTATGGGAATATAAAATTATTATATATTTTATCTATATAACTCATTCTTTCATATCTCTAATCGTTTACAAGATTATTTGATTTCGATATATAAAGCCTATTATTTTTGATCACCTAAATGTAGTTTTGTAATTCTTCACCGCTCTCTTCACACAGTACACCACGACTATAACTTTTGTAGTTTCTCATTTATGCTCGAATTTCTTCGGGTTTTCCACTCAATAATCATCATAACTTGATCATAAGTAAAAAAATCGAAAATTTTAATGTCGAGAATCTTATTTGATTGATATGCAGTGTAACACGTTGCATTTGTTCGGAGTTAACTTATTAGTTAATCGGACGATTAATTTTTTTTGTTTTCAATCGGAATTATGCAAATCATTTTAATTTCTTCGTACTTTCGATTACACTATATACGTTGATTGATAGCAAAACTACAAAATCATTATAAATGAGCGTAAAATAAACACTATACATATACATATATATTATGATGAATTGATGAAACATAAAATATTTTAATAGGTATCGTTCATAGACATAGTAATGTACCTATATTGCCTATACGATACGCCGTGTTAAACTTCATAATATTACATTATTACAAAAAAATGCAGAACACATAATATTTCACAGGCAACAGGCCTCCTTGAGGAACTTTTCTCACTTTACTTAACTTGAAATAAAGTAGTGATGTTTCTAATGTTTCTTATGAGTTATTATTATAAATTAAAATAAATCTTTAGTAATAATTTTACTATTCCAAGTGACAAGTCCTGCTAATAATATTATTGTAAACAAAAATAATATTATATTAATGAACTTTATTTACACATTATTATATCAACATTATAGTATTTATACTCTTTTATATTGATTTTGAACAAACTAATAATATTTATACAAAAAAGGTAATATGTGAAATGTGAAAACAACATTCTATCATATCATTAAGTTATTTTTATAATTATTGATATATACAATGTTTTTTTTCAAAATATTTCAATTTTTCTATTTAATTTTAAAATGAACGAGGAATCATTTAAATAAATATAATTTGATTGTGTTTGTTTGTTAATTATTTAATTATAGATTGATTAATTTCATAAAAACTGGTTGCTTTAGTAATATCGCTGATGATTAGTAATTAGTAAATACAGATTTTTATTATTTTAAATGTTTGATAAATTTATATGTGTTGCTATGTTTTTCCATCAAACTTAGACGAGATACCAGGCATGTTACAATATGGATATTAATATACTTTAATATTATAGCATTTAAAAAAAAAATATTTAGTTGGTTGAAACAGTTAATTAAGTAAATTATATACATGTATATTAGTATTTATATCACTAACCACTATAGTATAAGATCAAGCAAAAGTTAAATTATTCTTTAGTGGAAAATGAAAACATTTATATCATAAACTTCAATATCAAGTAAGTATTTGCTATAAATATAGATTATAAATGAAAAATGAGACTTCTTTCTTAAAAATAGACCTATTAGTGTTTGGTGTTATATAGACCATGATCTTATATAAATAAATATTTAATTTTAATTTTTTGATTGAAATTATAAAAATAAAAGTATGAGTTCAAATGACATTTGAATTTAACAAAGTTGTTAACAGTTTAGAAACATTAGAGTTGTTTCGTTTATATTGCACCCATTGTATATTTGTATCCAGATTCCAGATACAATACAAATGCTCACTGTCAAATGTGTGCCATCTAATTTGAACTATAAATAATATAGATATATTTTCTGTAGGTTACAGAAATAACTTGGTTACTAAACGGAAAATGAAAATAAATAAAAACGAATTTTCCCATATTATATTTACCTAAACAAAAAGGTATTGCCCCGACATTACAATTAGCAATTGTTATTATTATTTTTTATTTCGGGACGCAATTCGAGTGTTGTGTCAATTTAATGTTCATTATTTATCGTATATACTTATTTTTCTCTATTGTAAATATTGTAAATAATTTATCTTTAAATAAAAAAAAAGGTTACAAAAAAAATCGTATTATAAGTTTTTGATATGAAGTAAAATATTTTATACTATAAGTACTAAAAAGAATATTTTTTTAAATGTTTACATAATTTATGTACCTCTTATTATATAAATAAATTTTTGTTAAAAATGAATTGTATAAGAAAAAATGTTTTTTACTTTTTTTATTTAAAAAAAATTTAATAGCACGATGTTTATGATGGCTTACTTATACAATTCATTGTCAATGATTACTTGTACTTTAACTTGAAGAAATGGATAGTCCAAGTCGGCTAAATTGGTGTTGATCATTCTCGGACAAATCGATTGTTTTAAAGGTTCACCGATATAGCAATATGCAAGGTTGGGGGATCGGTTCTTAAATAACCGGTATTCAACTTATTATGGTGTGTAATTTAAATTTCTTATATTAATAACAAATTATAGTTAATGTATCATTTCCAGAGAATTATAATAAAATATTTCACTTATAATTTGATAAATGTGAGTTAGGGTATAATATTATTGGGTCACATAAAATTATAATAAAGTTTACATTTTACTAAAACAAACAAACAAATCTATTTTTTATTTTCTGTAAAAATAGAGCTTAAAGTGCACTTTTACATCTATTATGTATATGTATATCCTAAGTAAAGGCTGCATACTAAGCAAATTATGAATAATTAGTATCAATGTCACGCAAACGACAAGTGGACAAACGGACAACTCGTAGGTTTATTAACAGTGTTTGTCATTCGACGAAAGCAGTAAGTAAAAAACTTTATGCTTGAAATGATAATTTTTGAATGTGTATGGTGAGAATAATGTAATTGGATCGACGCATTTTAAAAGATTCAATTTTGATTCTTTAGTAACTTACCCAACGTAAAACTATTGAAATTTATTATATAATTTTATATATTTATGTAAGTAAAATCATTATTTAATAAGTATAACTTGTTAAAATTATTAAACAAAATGATAACATTATTTTCAGTTGAATTATATCTATAATAATACCAAGATGAGTTCGTTTGAAGTTCCTGACGTAGCTATTAATATAGAATTATATAAGTTGTCATGTTTTTATCATGTATTTAATCCAAATACTACAGAGATTTTCGGTTATCATTTTTATCGTTTTACTGGAATTTTACTAACTGTATGTATACAATTATGTGTATTATTTGGACTGTTGGGGTGTTGTATGGAGATGGAAGATACAATTAATTATATTGAACGATTTATATTCATTTTTGTCAATTCAAGCAATTTTCTCTCTGTAGTGAAAATATGTGTATTTATATATAAAGCAAAAGATACTTGGGATTTATTTGATGTAACCCGTGTAAATTTTCTAAAAAGTGAACAATGTTGTAAATTTAGAAATGAAATACTAGAGAAAGTCCGTAACAAATCAATACGACTTACAAATTTCATTTTTGGATTTGCAACTATGACATTTATCATTTGGATAATATATCCACTTGTTGTAAATTTCTTTTTGATTGCAACTGATCAAAACAATCATCAGCGGTATCAAAATATTTTTAATATGCGGTACCCAGTGTCTATAAATACTTACAATAAATATTTTTTTATTTTTTACGCAATCGAAGTGATAATGGGATTGTTTATTTTGTATAATTCGATATTAATAGATACTTTTTTAGTATCTTTTTGTTGGGTTTTTATAGCTCAATATAAAATACTTTCGAAAGCATTTGAAAACATCGAATTAAAAGACGGTAAGTTTATATTGAAACATTTTCTTCCATTAGTATTATTATTCAAAAACTTATATTTATAACAATAAAACAAAAATATTTAATAATAAATAATTATGAGTATATTATTATGTATTACTATAACACATTTTATATTTTGATGAATCGATTCCATGAAATGTATAAAAAATTTTTTCGTGATTAAGGGGAAACGCTTCAATTGCTCTCGGATTCACAAACATTTATCTTTTCCTAATTTTTCTTTGATTAATTGTACCATCCTCTTTAGAATTTGTATAATATTCATAATTCAAACAAAGAGTAAGAATCTTACTTTTTTTTTTACTAGTTCAAAGCGAAGCTTTATCAGTTACCTATAATTTTATAAATGTAGGTACATACATCATTTTATTTTATAATTTTTCGCTTTTTTGAGTTAATTCACAGTCTTATCCTTTTTTTGTTATTTTCTATTTTTAAGCTAAAAAAAACATAATAATAAACTATTAAATGCCATTCTATTGAATTTAAACATCCAAGCTTCAAGCAGACATATTCTATCGTCTTTATTACTAATACTAATTGTTTATATTGAAACGACAATAAACATGAAAATATTATCTTGTTCACAAATAGATATACAGAAACATAAATTAATACTAATTATAAAATATTTAAAACCCAATTTTATAGTTAATATATTATCAATTTTATAGTACCAATAATAAATAAATATAATGAGTTTCTTCTTTTTATTTATTTTTTTAGTGGATAAACTGAATAAAAATTGTTCTATTAATGCATATAATGATTTAAAGTTAATATTAGGTGATCAAAGAAGGCTTAATTCGTAAGTTTGTCTATTAAGTAATTAATTATTTTAGTTTAATTCTTTATTAAATAAAAATGTGATTTATGTTACCATGAATATTAAATAAGTAATTTTAAATTTTAAAAATAATCTTAACAGTTATTTTAATTAATATTTTTAATGAAGTTAAAATTGTAATAGATAACTGGTAAAATTATAAGATTATTTTTGCTATTTAGATATTGCTAGTGATATATTTTTTAATAGTCTATATAATACTAAAGCTAAATTATTGTTAAAACGGTTCGTTACAAGAATTATCAAGAAAATTATCATTAACTTTTAATAAGTCTTAAGTGATAGCTTATTTTGTATGGTCTTTTAAACTTTGTTTTGCCATTAAGTAAAAATGTAACCAATATTTTTTGAGATAATTAATATTTTGGTTATATATTGCTATATTGGTTTATTTTAATTTCTAATTGTATTATATTAATTATTTTAATGTTACAATCAATATTGATTTATTTAATAATATCTTCTGATATATACATAATAATGTGATTATTGTTTATAGAAAACTAAAACTATATTATTCCATAATATGGTATATGGTCTTAACATATGTTGTATTTTCTTCATGTTCAATTATAACATTGACTTATTCGTTCATTATGGTAATAGTTATTATTTTATAAAAATCAATTCTAGAGTTCGACATATATTTATTTATAAGCATAAGCGCAATTGGGGGGGACTAAACCCCCTCAAAATTAATCATAGCCCCCCCAAATGGTTTGTATATATCCCTTTCCACCTTTATGTATCTCAGGGAACATACACATACATGCAAATTATAATAGCCCCCCAAATTTAAAGCTCAAATTGCGCCTATGTTTATAAGTCATGCTATAATACATAATTGATACATTATTGTATTTTAACATACAGGTATGTATCTCGACAACCAAATCGTTACCAGTTCTCAGCATAATTAAAATCATAGCTCCATTTATAATAGTTTCATTTCAATTATTTTTACATTGCTATTTTTTTGGACTTATAAACTTTAAGGTAATTTACTAAAAAAAACATTAACATAAAAGTAATGTATAATCGCTTCTTGCTTTATTTTTAAATATAGAAAGAATCCGTCACTTATGGAATGTATTCTTGTGATTGGACATCAATGGACTTAAAATTTAAAAAGTTATTACTTTTATCAATGCGGATGAATGACGTTGACACATTAATGATTAAAGCTACGCCAACTAAAATTATTAATTTAGAATTTTTTGTTAAGGTAGATAATAATTTACTACTTTCAGATATTTTACAAATAATCATTAAAATAAAAATATTATTATGAATTAATAGTTAAAAGATTTCCAGTGATTGTCAAGATACTATAATATACTTGTTAAAATCTCATTAAATAAAAAAAAAAAAAACCATTTATATAGTTATTAGGAGATTTAAAGATAAAATATGTGAATAATATTGAGATAATGAGATATAAATTGTTTTCAAATAATAAATAATACCACAGACGCGGATTCAAGAGGGGGCAAGCGGCCACCCCTCCCTCCAAAGATTCTGCCACACTGGTAAATTTTAGGATGTTTGTTTTTGACAGCCGATAAAATACGATACGCACATGGTATTGCCCCCCTCCCCTGTAAATATATTCTGGATCCGCGCCTGTAATACCATAATCATAATGATTAGGGTATCCCAGTTATAGGTAGTATAGAACACAAATCATTGATAGACCACATGGCGCATACTGTTATACTCATATCTTCAGAAATCAAAAGTTGACAATATATTAATAGATAGCTACTACTTAGATAATTATAGTAAATAATATTTTGAACTATATGAACAATAATATTTAAAAATATTTTTATTTCAGGTGATGATAACAACCTACAACATTGTGTCTGCAATGCTGAATACATTTAATTCGAAAATATGATTTGAGCAATAATAAAAAAGAGCACTTTTAGTCTTTGCTCAATTAATTGTAGTCATTGTTGAGTTGTAATATAAATAGCACGTAGCTATATTTATTCCTGATTAACAGTTAGAAATTATATTACCATATTAGAGTTATTTGTAACAGTGTTTCTAGTGTGCTAATGGGAACTATCTCGAAACTGGTTTAAGTTTCTTATTAAAATTATTGTCGTTCTTTCGATTTTTTGTTTGTTCACCTAATACTATTCATTTATAGACAAAACACATAACAATTAGTAATTTCTAGGAGTTTTTATGTAATATTATCTAAAATATAGCTAAATAATTTACAAATATGTTTTATAGCTGCAATATTTGTTTTCATAATTAAAATTTGTAATTGCATATTTTGCATAATTGACCATTTTTTTATGTAAAAGTGAAAGTTTTAAAACATTTTATAAAAAACTTAATTTTAAATAGATTTATTGGTCCTGAGATATTAGTGTGATGGGTTTATTTTATCTTTTTTACAGAATACATTAAAAGTATAAGTAAAACTATAAAATTAGTGTTTGAGCTTTACTCGCCGATAATGCATTATAAATTATAATATCAATATGACACATTGTTACTTATCGATAGGTGAAAAATAATTGTTTCTTATGTACTAATTTTGTTTTTATAATTTTTAAATATTATCTAGACATTAAATATGATTTCTAGTCAAAGTCTACATGTGTTTTCTTTGATTTTAATAAAAATAAATGTGCATTATTTTTGTAAACACATAATTTAATAGCATATTTTTAAATTTTTTACAGCTATAATGTATATATATTGTCATATTGATTAATCCTAATTTCATGAAGTTCGTAATCCTTATCTATTTTAATGGGAAAAAACTGGTCAATTCGCTACAATGAATTGAGAATGAAAAAATATTGAAAACTGACAAAACTGTAGGTATATGCATTATATCACAAATAATTTGAATATCGAAATCATAAAATTCAACTTTTATCAGTTACACAGTTGATTTTATAGGTATAGCAATAAAACTAAACGCAAACGTCATGTAAAAAAATATATGATATAAGTATATTGTAATAACTTGTAAACCTAAGAAACTAAGAAAGTGTTGTCACTACCATTATCATTGACGACTGGCGCCGATCCAATCGATCCATTGAAATGAAACATACGGATTTTATTTAAACGAAACACATATTTTTAAGCTCACTAAACGGATAGAAGAACGATGGTTCTTACTAGCTGGCACAGAAATTTATGAACGTCGAACGATGAGGCAGATTTCCACTATACACGTTCGCGTGTATAAATGTGCACAAAAATACTCTGCTGTGATTGGTTAATATCCTTGGTAAGTTTTTGATATACCAGAGTGGCACAGTGGTTATACAATTTTACCACACGATTAACTACGTTACCGTACGGACTCAAAAACGTATAATAGAAAATAGAAACCCGCCTATACAGAAACTGACAATTAATCGAGTGTATAGGAAGAGACGCAATGATGTTGTGATCAATTTTATGCTGGTTATGTTGGCTAATAGATTTTTATAAATTCATAAATTTAATATCAACGACGAGGGTCGTCGTCATTCGAATGGTGTAGACGTTGCAGGGGTCGAATTTTCCATCCGTGATGTTGTCGAAATTGACGTCGATGATGACCGCTGTTCCAGTGTTCTCAGTTCCCACGCCTCTACGACTATAAATATAAAGTATTGACTCTACACTGGGCGTACCGGTCGAGGACTCAGTAGATTTATTTTTCCAGTGGATATACTTTAATACTTACAGACTCGATTGAAGAGCGTAACGCGGATATAAAAGTGTTCGCCGTCTTATTGGAGCGTCCGTTTATCCAACTCAAATAGTAAGACAAAATGTTTAAGTAGGTGTACTGCAGGAATATTTCGATGGTGTATATTAGATTTAAACGTGTTACGGCGGCCCATTAGAAATGTAAACAAATAATATATTCCTTGCAACGTATGAATGTTATGACATTATATCCTACGCATAGTAAGTTATATATAATATATATATACACCATATACGGATTATATTATAATAAGGTCACGGTATGTGTTAAATGTATAATGCAAATATATACCTGTATACAAATCATATACCTACCGTCGGCGCTAGTGCATTTTTAGTGAGCTAGCGGTGAAATTCGCGTTTAAATAAGTCACGCGATCCGCAAACGGTTTTTGCACGAGACTTAGGAAACCTTTCAAAGCCCGCACATACACCTAATATACTTCCTGTAGTCCTGTGTACTGCAACAATAGTCCATGGTGTTTACTAGATGTTTATGCAATCGTCCCATGAATACAAGTATACGTTTTGCTCTCGAGTTCGCAGGCGAATCGTCGTCGTTCTATTACTATATATATAACTAAATAAACGAGATAATGGCGCGATATAATATACACGCAAATATTAAATGAATATCAATTAATAACGTGTACTAAACAGTCAAGTATAACAGCTAGTTACAGAAGTATTTTTAGATCGCATTGCTTGCTTGCTGCGGTCTACTGCACAATATGGGACCGAGTGCTTCCTTATCATTAGTCGCGTAAGCCAATTTCATTATTTCTTTATACAATATAATGTTATTGTACAATTTAAATACTATAGTTTACATGTACTAGGTATATCATCATTTCACATATAATATTATTTAATTATTGCGTCAAATATAGCTTCTAAACTGTTAAATTTAGCACCTTAGCGGATTAGTATGGATATGAAGGGGTATTCATATCCGCATAAATTATTGGCCACCTCGTTTCTATATTATCTATATATTATTATTTTATAATATTTTATAACTATATAATAGATAATCGAACGTTGAAAATAGGTGGCCTATACCGTTACTATTATGTACTGTGTTATATGTCGTATGTGACAGAATATATATATAAAAAATATTTGACGAGCAATTTTTTTTTTCAGAATGTTTCATTTGGTACGTTCAAAGAACTTTTACGAGATGGAAACTGAGTACAACAAAAACATGCTTCCAGGTTATTTTCCATTGTACCATTTTTCTAATTGCACAGCCACTTATACTCACCACAACCTTGACCTAAATATAATATGATATATTAATTTGCACCTAAGCTGATCCATTTAATTCACTATATTCATTGCCATTTTTTACATATGCAAAAATAAAAATGAAAAAAATTATCTTGTATCAACTAAACCCGATTGCGGAATTAAGTAACAGGTAGTTTTGTGGTATGTTCATATAATCAATAAAATAAATATAGTTTTTAAAATATTTCTAACAAATGTTAAGAAATTTTACTCACATAGGCATGGAAAAGTAATTTAAGTATAAAATATTATCATTAAAAGTTTTTATTTTTTCACTATAATAATGATCTATGACTTTTTTTAACGAATCAAACTATAAGTAAAAAAATACGATAGAATTTTGAAAAAAACTGAATATTTAATTCGTAAAATTATTGAGTATATAATTTAGTTACTCTTATTATTGTCTTTATTTTGATAATTTTTAATTTGATATGCAAATACCTAATATAATACAAAAAAATAGATTTTATTTTAATCACCTGATAAATTATACTTTAAATACATTTATGTATAATATTATTAACATATGTGCTAGGAGGTGGAATTTACAACATACACCTTAGTTTTTACGTGTGTAGTATGCTAATGGATAATCATACGATTTATATATAGACGATGTTGCATTATATCATACATTTTACATATTTTATTTGATGTATGTCAACTTACCCCTGTAACCAATTTGCTTACACGGTCTCCCATACCTACATAGGTTTCTCGTATGCTCAGTACCGAAAATTTGTTTTAAAATCACCCATCCTTCATCAATTATTTTTTCATGAATTTTAATGGTCAAACAAACTTCTTAAATTAAAAATATGGCTGATAATAGCATTTTAAATGTTAAATATAATTTACATGTGCAACGTCTGAAATTAATTATTTTAATCAGAATAATTTTTGAGTTGAGTTCTCTTACTAATTTCTCATATGGTTTTTTTTTATTGTACAACTTATGAATAAAAATAAGCAATATTATTAATAAATATTTAAAAATATTTTTTTTAGATTATAAAAATAAAATTAATTATGAAGTTATATTTCAATATTTCAAGAAAACATTAATTGGGGTCATACTAAATTAAATTAAATTAATTGTTCAAATAAAACTAAATTTTATGTTTAAAAGCAAAACTTTGATTATCAAAGTGAAAATCTGTATAAACACTGCCCTTTAAAATGCAATAATGGTTCATATTTGGTATATCGTATGATGTATATGTAGTTATTTCTCTATATAATGTATTCAAATTGTGGTTAGGAATTTTACTAGTGTATATATATTATAGAATAATATTTTCAATTAAATTATTTATAGAATCGCCTGTAATGGAGGACGACTTATCATTGTTTACCGATATGACTTGTTTATAAATAATTCAGTTAATAAATATTTAAATTTAGAAAAACGCATATCTTTCAATCTAACAGTTACTACTTTAGATGCATATAGGTATAATGTATAAATAATAAAATATTGATTTTATTTTAATATTTGATACAACAAAATATAAAAAAAAAAATGTTTCTTGTTATTATATACAATGCATATAGTAATACATATATGATATACTACAGATTACAGTTCATCCTAGCTATATGTACCTACCTACGTATATTAACATTATACGTATACCTAGGTAGATACTATTCAAGTTCATACATATACTATAAATTATAATACATCTTTCTATTTAACTTTCTATGTCCTGAGTGGAATATGGATAGGTACATATTATATAATTACAATACCACCTATGGCCATACACATTCTATTAGATGATTATAATTTATACTATATATGTAGTTCGAAACCTATTTTTGTATCTTAAAAAGGGATCATCGAGTTTCGAATAAAAAAATATTCAAATAAATGTCACGAATGGATCATTGAACCAACCTATCAATCGTGGAGTGTATATAGTTGAAGTGTACGTTAAATGTCCAGTTAGGTGTATCTGTAACACATACTTTTATTTTACCTATAATATTGTACAAAATTTCAATGGAAAGCCGGAAAACTATCCTAATATATATTGTTGTAGTCACAATGAACTGTGTACCCACATTAATAAATTAACATATATTTGTTAATTTATTTTTTCTTAACCCAATCTATACTTAGTGACTAGTACTTAATACCTACTATATGAAAGGACGTAAAATCATTATTTTTTTGGTTTTTTTCTTATAGGCAAAAACGTAGATGTATCACTATCATTGCACATTAATCGAATATCTGGCGTGGACGAAAGCAAAGAGGTAAACACTTAATAAATACAACAATTGTATATTATATATATATATATATATATATATATATAGTGAAACATCTCTTAACGGACACCTCCCAATAGCAGCTAGATGAATTCTTGGCACAGGAACATTTTCATTATTTTTTTTAAAAAGTAGGAATGACAAACATTTTTACGCAAAACCAGTAATTGACAAGATTGATTTTCTTCTTTTAGTATAACTTTAAAAAAATAACCATGGATACTTGAAATTTTCAAAAAATATTTTCTTTTTAAGTTATTTTTACAGGTATTTTGGATTTTAATCTTTTTTCTTTAAATGTTGATAACATTTTTTTGGTTCAAAATACTTGAAAAATGAATATTAGTTATTCATTTACCAAAATTTCATATAAAATTATATAACAATAACAGTTTCACTATTCAAAGGTTTCACTGTAATACACAAAGAGATTCTCCATTCTCAATCATGCTCACTTGAATTGTATTTTTTAATATTAAAATATTTATGTATTTGTTCAATGTCCAATGTCTAGAATTAAGAATTCAATTATAAAGAACTTATTTTTTAGAATTTTGGCATTTTTATGAAATTTAAAATATAATGGTCCTGTAAGTTGTGAAAGTGTGACTATTTTCCAAATTAAAACTTTCTTTTTTATGAAAAATAAATTATTTTGTGAAATTCAGGACACTTATATTAGGCGTAAATCTATAAATATGATTGAAAATATGATCTTTATGTACGAATACATTGTCAATATTTCAATAAATATACTTATAATTAAACCTGAGTAGGAAGTATGCTAGTATGATTTGTTACCTTGTATATTATTGTGTCTGATTTTACGTATACGGCTATAATATTTTTTTTCAGGAAATAGCGTTGGACGTGTTTTTGCACGTTTACTGGGAAGACCCACGAATCTGGATTTTAGGAAACACGAGTCAAGTGGAGCTGACCTGGGACAAGGACCCGAAATTTTGGATCCCTGACCTGTACATCAGACAACTGAGAGAGATGAAGGTGTTAACTCTATTCCAGGACTTAGCGTCGATACGTTTGTACGACAACAGCACGCTCCGGATTAGCATTGGGTAACGGACGCGAACGGTATACGAAATACTGACCATCCGAATCCCTTTACATGCATATACTTATAACATATATGTATATAAATAATATACGTGTGTTGTTTTATATTCTATAGAGCGACTATAATAATCAAATGTGACATGGACTTCGTACTTTATCCGTTGGATGTACAGACTTGCGCTGTAGACTTCGGCAGCTGTAGGGGCAATTTTATTTATATTTTTGTTTTTGTACTTAACTTGCATATTCTGGTATTCGCAGGGTTGTCGTATTGCACATTTTATAAATTACTATTTTTCTATGTTGATAGTCTATAGGTATTGGTCTTTATTTAAATATAATATAATAGAGCAGCTGAAGTGTATTGCTATACTGTTTTGTCATTCTGGATATATCACCTAATACATGTACCTACATTTATGTGGGCAATAAAACTGATAGAAAACTTTATAAATAATTAAAATAATTTATCATTGACTTATTTAAAAAAAATACTTTCATTAGGGACTAATAACTATTGTTTGAAATAAATTATATTTTTACAACTAAAATAATACCAACTAAATAATTACCTAAGTTCTAAATGATCACTAGTATAATATATATCAATATAATAATATTAAATAAATTATCATTAGTTATTAATATAATTTTTATCGGATAATATAACATAAATGACATCTCTTTGATAACTTTTCATAATATTTAAAAAATAAATGTTTTATCGGTAAAGTTATATTTGCAGCCTCCAATTAGACAGACATTATAATATATAATATATTCATTCTATTATTATATATTAGATAGTAATGTACACATAAATATTATATTATTTTATACACTTTTTTCTAAAATTAAAAAATACTGCAACCCTGTGCACTCTTTTGATGTATTGTATATCTGTATGATACATTAATATTATAACTTAACGTTATATAAATATAAAATAATTTACTTGAAAAATTCGTGTAGGTACACATATTATTTTTATTGTACCGTCGACACGCAGTTATTTTAATACTACATAATATTAATAATATAATAATATAATAAATACGTTTACAAAAATAACTACCACATTATGTATGTAATTTGTCTTTGTTTTTATTTTCGGGTTTTCCGTTTGATGGCCGTTAGACAAATACACGTTGACAGACATGAAATTCCATTGGAGAGACGATCCATTGATTTTCCCCAGCGATTTTGGCGATGGATTTCGATTGCCTCGTTATGTTGTATCGTTTGTCACTGATAATCGTTTGAATGTGATTTATTACGGTGATGGTAAGGCTAAATATTGTTATATACGAGTATATATTTCCGCAAAATCACACATAGGTATAAATGATTAAACATAATATCATCAATTTTATTAATCATTTTTGTTCTGAGATATAAAATTAAATGCTGGCGTTTATTGTTTATAATAATAGTCATTAATATAGTGAACTATTGAAACACTGAATAATGATAATTAATATTAGCAATTATTATATAACATTAGAAAACATTTTTGACAATGAACTATTATAACATTAAAAATCTTCTTCAATGATCTATATAAATCAGAAATAATTTAATTTGCTTCAAAAATATTCCTTGTAGTGTAACTTATAAACTATAAAACTTTATAATTTACATCCAAAATTCTATTGTTAATTACTAAACAATTTTTAATTCCTATTTAAATTATAAATTAACGATAATTACATGTAGATAGGTAACCTTATTTTCCACATTTTTTCGTATCGATTATATAATTGCTACAATAATGTAACGATTATGCGACGTGTTTATTAAACAGCCATAATAACTTAATCAATATTAGACACGTATAACGCTCCAATTAAATTAATCTTCTGTACAAAATATTCAAGTAACAGATAACAGTTTGATCAATAGAGTACGGTATACTGTAGGGTTGTTTCAATATTTTATGAAGTTAATAAATTACATATATCATATTAACTTTATTGGATTTAAAAAAATTAAAAAATTACATGATCTTAAATTAATTGGTGGCTTTGCTGGAAAAATGTAATAATAAAAATAAAAATAAAAATATATATTTTTGTTATAACTTTTTACATTTAAGAGGCTTTATTTATTTATAAATTCTATACGTAATAATTAAAATTTTTTACTGAATTGGTTGGTAGAATATAGATGAGACAATTCATTAGGATAACTAAAGTTTTCATTATATTTTCCTAACCTAATAATAAAAAAAATGAATAAATATTTCATTGTCCTCTGCAATTATTCTTAATAATCCACCTTAACACCTCAAACGCAACTGGTATCATGATTTATTCCTTTAAAATAGCATAAGAAAAATAAAATAATAATAAACAAAACTAGTTTTGAAATAGTATTAATAGCACTTTCTGTCATGCTACCACGCCTATTATACTATTATCCAATTTTGTTATTGTATTGTATTATTATTTATATTGTTTATAGAATACATATTGTAAATTTTTTATTATTTTTATATTCTAGAGAAAATAGTAGATGTGTGGCAAGGGCGGGAAGTGAACCATTTCAGTCGCAAGCGTCGTGCGCGGTTTCGCCTGCGACTCGTGCCGCATTTCGCCCAAGACTGAAAAGGCCTTCCCGCGCGAGCCACACATACTTTTTTTTGTCGCGCCTCTGCGTTCATGGAAAAGGTTATGCAGGTAACGCACTTATCTAGGAACAGTGCATATTAAATATTTAACTGTTTAAATGTTTATACGTCATGCAAGGAGGTTATATTATGAATATAAGATGTAACCAAAAGTTTATGTTTTATAAAGACCGTGGTATACATTTTAGTTTCTGGTTGTGCAGGGGATACGTGCCCGGCACTTTTGGGGATTTCCTCTTTTCCGCCCACTGTACGAAAAAGGTTGCTTTCCAGCGCTTCAACCGTGGTCGAAAACCAAACTTTCGGTGCAGGCGTGACAGAAAAAATATTACGTTAAATTTTAGTTTAAAATTCAATAACATAATCATAGTAATCTTACCTACGTATTAAATTCTTAATGGAATGATGTTTTTAAAGGGGTTGTTATTATTATTAGTTTTTCAGAAAGAAGGAAAGATTTATAGTGGAAAAAATCAAAACGCTTTGATTTCCAAATTTGAGAGTAGTTTCTGATAAAAAATAATAGTTATAATTGATGATTAGATTTGGTTCAGATATATGGAATCCTCATCAAACTGGACCAATTAATAAAATTGAACAAATTCAAAAACGATTTTTGAGAGTATTGGCCTTTAAGTCCAATAAAACCTAAGTTTCACTTGAGGAACTAGTTAACGAGATTAGCATCAAGTTTCTCGAAAATCGAAAAAAATATGATCATGTGTCTTGGTCATATAAATTACTTAATTCTCTTATTATATGTCCCGAATGACTTAGTAAAATACCTCTAAATGTTCCTCAAATTCGTATGCCTGAATCATTCTACTCACCCATTTATCGCCAAAATTGCAGTAAATTAGCAACTATGAACAGAATGCTAATGTCAGGTAACACAATAAATAACTTGAAATTGTTCCATTGCGACTTAGATTCAAATCATTAATTTAATTATTTGTGGTACTATTAAAAATTAAATATTAATTATTAATAATTTATTATTATTAAGATTAAGCATACTATGTTGTTATATTTTATATTTATTTGTACTAATTGGTAAAAAAAACTGTTCTGAACCCAAATTATTGGGCGTATACTTATTAAATAAATAAATAAAAATCTATAATTACATTTTCAAATACAATATTTCTGATAAAAAAATCAACTGTATTACTTATACTATTAGTACTACGTTTTAATTAGTCTAATAGTAAACTAAGTTACTTTAATAACAACATAAATATATCATAAAATAAGCTTAATAATAGAGCTTACTGGTTCTGCGTAAGATTTTCTGTTTTTCTTAGTTTGAAAAAGATAGAATCTTTATAATATTTATATTTATAATTTTCTACCAAAAACCACTTCAAAAATAAAGATCTAACCATTTTTTCTACTATGAAAGATTTATACACAAATATAAAAAAACGAAAGTCTATTTAAAATTAATACATCCATCGCTCCACTAGGAATCTAAAATTCTACGCGTTACCTGATTTAAAATAAAAAATATAACAGTGTGTATTTCGTATGTCAAGATTACGTTAATCTTGTACAATTCAAACCATTTTGGTGAAATATGGTTTTTACTGTTTTTAGCATCATCTATTTATTGTATACATTTATTTTGTATACAGTACATAAATATATCAATAAGTGTCATCATATAATATATTTAATTCCTAAACAGGCAATCATTCCACGGCCAGGCTTGTAATTACGCTCAGTCGTGAACTCAGAAGTCACCTGCTAGAAAGCTACTTGCCAAGTACTTTATTCGTTGTCATGTCTTGGGGCAGCTTTGTAGTAATGCCCGAAGTTGTACCTGGTAGAATGGTGCTACTGGTCACAACACTTCTGTCACTGGTCACTATGTTCGATACCATAAGGTATTTATTATATTTTATAGTTAACAAACTACTAGGTATTAACATGTTCAGTAATAAGTATATGCAAATGCAATATTGTGTACAACGCTTTAACATTATACTTTATAACGATCGACTAGAATTTATTTTAAAATAATTTTAATATATTCATAGGTATCTGGTATATATACTACTATTAATTACTTAACCCATCATGAGAACATTGAGAACCAATTAGTCGAACGTGTTCTGCACTTAGGCTGGTATCAGTAATGTAAAATTAAATACAAATACAAGTTTTTTTTTGATTATTTACTATATAATACATATGTAATATGTATATTGTATTTGTATATCAGTTAAGGTACCTATTATGTTACTATTTACCATATATTTTAATAATTTCACAAATACTATAACATATCTGACTGTATAGAGATAAATACATGTTCACATATTTCATTAACATATTTTTCAACTGATATTATAAAATTATTAGATTTTAATTTTTCTTAAAAAATTCCAATATAGAACCCTTTTACAATAGAATATGGCATTTTTTAATTTTTTTAATTTTAGACAAATTTTTGTAAAAAATAATTAATAAAATGGTATTTAAAGGTTGTTTAAATAACTTTTAAAAAGTAATCAGAATACTAACAAAATACTTTAAAAACATTGTATTTAGAATACCATAAAAGACTTTCAAAAGTACTTAAATCCAAGTACTTTCAAAATACGTATAAACTCAAATACTTGTATTCGAATACTTTATAAGACTGGTTGTATATCAATAATTTAATTTCTGTTATCCGTTTTTCCGATATTCAAGTATAAAATCTCATACATTTTGCATTTATGAACAGCAATATTATTTGAAATAGTTCATTATTGTATTAAAATAATTATTGCGAATACAAAACGCTAGAGCTACACTTTATGTTCTGTGGTTTTTATTAAAAGTCTTACAGAAAATGTTTGGTTGCGTTTCGTTTTCTTTCAAATAATAATATGTAAGGACAACTTAATTTCTCTACTTTTTTTCACTCACTCACTCCCTTTCTCATCACTCTAGTACAAAACGTACAAAATAATACCTATTTTTGAAATTATTTGAAATAGCATGATAAGTTAAAGTATTCTCTGAAATTATGCCGTGTTCTATGCTATAAAAAGGGTGTGTTATGAATTTAAAATTATTATATCGACCCAGTTTCTGTACAACTATTAAAAATAATCATATTTTAGAAAAAAAAGTTATATTAACATGCAATCTGAGTTGATTTTTTAAAAAAAAAATTCCTGTTTTTATAAAATAATAATTATGTTCCGTTTACATTATGTGGTACACGAATTATTGTAAACATTCACTAGTGGTTAGTTCGTTAGTTTAAACACTAAATTATAAAACATATACTATAAATTATAATTTAATAATTCAATTACACAGTTCTAATTATATTAGACAATTTTAATTAATAATATCAAAGAAAAAACTATCACTGACAACAAAAATTGAAACTAAAAAGAGTCAAAAATATATAGCTTTCATAAACTGTCAAATTATTTTTAAAACTGTTTAAAATTTATATTATCCATGATTTACTGCTATTCATTTTTGAGTTTTAACAAAATCGATTTTGTCGAAAATTTGTATTGCGTATATATTTCTGCGTCCTGCATTTTCATAATTTATTTTTATTTTTTCCTGATTACTTAAAAAACTGGAAATTTTTCTTTTTGAACACCAATTCCTCTTCCCACTAGATATCTACTAAATACCACCCTAAAAATTATGATTGAAGCATTTTTTTTTTTTACTATTTCAAAATATTATGACACAAAAATAAAATTAAAAACATTATAAATCAAATACTTTTATCGCACAGCTATAAAACTTAAATATACGGTCCAAACTATGCAGGCACCACTTTCCCATTAGGCACATTGAGCAGGTGCCGGTGATACCCCCCTAGTTCCGCCAGATCACCAACTGATAATCGATATTTATTACCGATAATTAAACTTATTTGGAAAAATATCAAAGAATAATCACTAATAATAATAATGAAAAAGTAAAAAAATTAAATTAATCTAGACCTAGCTTTTCTTATCTACCACCACCCTATTTACCTGTTATAATAAAACAGTACTGTCAAAATCGTAGGGGCCCCAATATATAAATGACCAGGGCCTCAAAAAGGCTGAAAACAGCCCTGAAACTATGAAATATATAGTTTTCGATAATATTATAACCTGAATTTTTAGCATACATGGTGCTTTTGTCTACAAATGGAGCAATGTAAAAAAGTTAGTTTCCTTGAGAAATATTAAAAATATTGTTAGTAAAGTTAATAAGTCATGCCTGTTGCACGTAATTCCCAAATGTAATTTTATATACAAATATGTATACCTATTTATATAAAAATGTTTATCCTAACTGTTTCACCATCCTACTATCCTAGGTTATGTATATGTGATTGTCATAGATTATTGTAGATATTTCAATATGCTATTGCTATATATTAATATTTGATATGTAATGTTTTATGTACTAGTGTTACTATGTATAAAATACTTAACAGTACTATTTTATACGATGTGTGTATAGTGTATACAATAATAAGCTAAAGTGATTCTGAGTTTAGTAAATAAAATAAATAGTAAAGGATTTGTTTTCCTAAAAAATATATGATGGATACTTCCGGAGATGTATAATAAGTATCGTAATATGAAATTGTAAAATATAAAACTAATTACCTTGTCCATAATTTTAATGTTTTTTTTTTTAAATTTTTTATACACAATCTATTAGATACAATATTTTAATGATAAACAGATGCGAGACTAGATAAATGCATATGTTAAACAATTTGAATTAGACTGCATGCATCAGTGATACTTCAATATTTATTTATTTTTTTAAATTTTTGATTTTAAATTAAAAATCATCTAACTAAAATTTTTAAACAATATTCGTATTTTTCTTCAAGTTTTATACATTTTGTAAACTGATTTTATATTTAAATATTTTGGCAAATACTCAGCTACCCCATCCTCTGTAAATATGGCTTTTAATACAATTATTATTAGCCATTGATTTTATATTTTGATAGATTCTCCAACAAATATTACGAGTATAACAATGTAGTCCTATGAGCTACGAATTTATCAGAATATTCAGAATAGTCGGTACCTAATAGTATACCTACATGTATAGTATATTTAATATTAATGTAGGTACTTATCTATTATAGCATGGTTTAATGGTTGTATGTACCTTACATTGTTACATACGATTTATCACAAACTATAATGTGAACTCGTAAGTTTCAAAACGTTAATTCTCTCCAACAGTGATTTTCTTTTAAGTCGATCGTAAACAGCTTGGTTTTATAACTTTTGAAAAGGCTGCTATAAAAACTAAAATAAAATAATATGTATAACATATTACATAACTAATCATATCTTATCCGCTAATAACGAATTATCGATTCATATAACATAAAGTCCAAAATTAATTATTTTAATTTTCTAGCTGTTCTGTTTTATAACTAGCTTATAATAATTTGTAAGATTTAGGTTTACCACCGATAAATTATTGGTCAATCAATCTGTTATATTATAATTATAATTGAAATGATCTTAAATTCTTTAAAACCAAAATTGTTTAAATCGCGTGGTCACGGCGGTTGCGTGTGACGTGTTCATGACAAATATAAATAAAAAATCTTTTAAAGTAGTACAAACGTTATAAAATATAATAACTAATTTTCGAATGTTTTTTTTTTTGTAATATTTACAAATTTAAGAATGAATATAACTTAATGATTTTAAGGGATTAATAGGAGAAATTTTAAGAAAGTTTTTAAAACCTTGGTTATTCATATGTTATACGTACAAATAAAACTACTATGACCTCGGTGCGACAATGTACAGTACATTATATATGTACTTTATGTTATAAAAACCAAAATAAATGATTTCAGATTTATTGAAAATCTTTAACTAAATATAAACGTAGTTAAATTTTTTTTACATATTATATAATTTTAATATTTTATAAATGAGCATTGTAAATTTTAGACAAAAATTATAAATATAATATTACAAGCAGCGAGCTTCACTAAATGCATTTAGGTATAGTAAAATACTAAAATGTATGGTTAAACCATCATATTTAAGCCATGATGCATTATTTAATTGTCTATATGCATATTAAGCCTAGATATCACGAATATATTATGAGATATGTAGAGAGAGATACAAGTATTTCCATTAGAATATATTTGTCTATAGATAACGTGATTTTACCCTAATTATAATTAGAAAAGTCGAAAATTTTGAATTTGAATCATTATAATGTTTTTTACGTTGCTTATATTATAACATTACTGGTATAATTGACATTGAAATCAATTTAATCATGATCTCGCGATGCTATGTTATAAATAAATCAAGTAGATCCACCCGTAGGTACAGGAGATAAAACATAAAAATTATTTCCTATAATATTCAACTATATCGTAAAACAATAACCAATAAATAAGGTATTTCGTATAATGTGAATGTCTGAATAAAACATCCGTTGATATAATATGATACCGAATGTTCCAATAACACTAAGATTGCGATAGTTTTTATATGCATGCAATCTTTTGTCATGTAACGTTGTCTGATCGTTTTTTCTCTACAGTTTCATCATATATATTTGTGTACAAGAACCATGATGGTCTATAACTCTATAATTAAAACAAAGGTTTTATTTAAATAAAATATTTTCAATTCACCAAGACTTTATATTAAAATTAAACAACTTATTTAATTTATAGGTTTTAAAAACTACACTTTTATTTGAAATAAACTTAAAAATATGAGGTACCTATTTGGAACAGTAAATATAACATAATTATTTCATACTTAAGATCTTCGTACATAGATTCAAGATTGATATTACGTTTTTATTATTATTAAATTATTATGTGTAAATATAATTATAAAAACATATAGTATTATATACAATAGACTTATAAACTTACACTTTTGATTATTATATTTATTACAATTTAGCTAATTTAACCAAAAAATATTTAGTATATTAAATGGAATAGAAATTAACTTATACATTAAAAAATGTTAAAAATGCTTCAATGTATGTTAATTAAACCAGTAACTTTAATATCACTTATTATTAGTTTAATATCAATAATCATTTTTTAGAACCTACCAACGGGGAAGAGAGCTTCCATCAGACATACAGTAACTTAACCTAACTTATACAACGCTCCTTAACTGTTACATTCCCCGTCCACAACACATTTAGCGGTTTCGGTTATAACAGTTTTAACACTTTTTTAAACTATTATTCATCGAAAATGATTTGACCACGTCACTAAAAAATATTCACATTTGTTTTTAAGCTAAAAAAGTTATTTTGATTAACTTGCAATCGTTTTTCATCAAAAATATCAACTACTCACCTACAAATAATTTCAAGTCAATTAAATTATAATGAAACGTCAATTGACTACTACTTAAGTAGGTAATATCATTAGTACTTAGTATATTATAACTACTTTTTGTAAAAATGTTAGCGTGCAAGTTAATAATTAGCGGTAGAGAGTCAGTAACGACTAACGATAATATAGAAATATGAATAGTAACAAACCTCATTAAAAATTATACTCCTCCATCTCCAGGAATAAAAGTTTATCCTAATATAACCTTGATGATTCCAATATTTGGACAGGTAGGGTAAATTAGGGAAAAATTAAAAAGTTACGGCAAATATTTTTTATTGGTCATAGTTTTAACAGCGTAATTTATGAATATCATTAATTTATTTAATTTTGTGTAAGTTTTTAACACATTACTTAGTATATTATATATATATGGAAAACAATTTGCGCTTTTAAATTTATTGTATTGCACTTTTAACAATCCCTCATCGCTCGATTTATAGGTATATATTTTTTAACGTTATATAATTAAGTAGCCTAGTGGCAGACGCCGCACTAACCCGCTTAGACATCCCACAGTTAGTTAGTGTCTCGTCGTGTTTGCTTTAAATCTATAAAATACGATTTTCGAAAACATTAATACTTGTAAACCGCAAAGATCTATGACAATATTTAAAATGCAAAATATTTTATATTGATTTACTTAAACAACAAAAATCATTCTATGACTGCAGTTGTCAGTTGCTATAGTAGTATCTACGATAGTACGAGTATAGTACTATAGTAGGTACTATAATGGTTGATATATATAAATAAAGTTAGAAAAGATAAACACGGTGGACACTGTATGCCTAGCTTATATTATATTGTCGGAAAGTCGTTTTACTAGACGTTTTTGCTCCGCAACTGCGCAGGAACAACTCGCCGAGCGCGCTTGAACTGAAATGCATTGAAGTATGGCTGATATCATGCACGCTGTTTGTATTCCTGGCACTGGTCGAGTACTTTATCGTGCTATTCGGCATGCGATACGATAAACATTGGAGGCATAAAAAACATGATCTAGACGGCGGCGGAAGTGCTCCAAGCAGACCGCCATTGTTTGGGTCCAACAAAGTTCACGCAACATCCGGAAACGATGTGACTGGAGACGAAGATATGGTAGGTACGATTAGTGTAAAAATACACACACCCTAAGTAAACTCAATCAATAAAAAGAAACGTGAAGATAGTTTTTCTCGATAAATAAATTTAAATAATATTTATAAAAAGTGGCGTAACTGAGGACCCATAGAGACCACGCGTTGCGGGGGTCCCACGGTAATTTGGAGCCTTTGATTAAAGTAAATTTAATTCCCGTGAAAAAAAAAACGAATAATTGCTTTTTTCAAATTAAATTAGTGTTAATCTATGTTTATAATAATCTATTATTAATATAATATTTACATTAACATCGTCTTTAAATTTAAATAAAATAATTCAGTGAAATTCAGATATTTATACATTAAGATATAATTGTATAGTAAATTAAATAAATATTGTTATTTTTTATTATATCATAACAAAATTTTAATTAAAATAAGTGATTTACCTATATCAGAATAATGTTTTTTAAACTAATAAACCTACCTAAACAATATTTTAGGGGCCCATTTTTCATTTTTGCGGGAGGCCCAAATTTTTTTGTTACGCCACTGGTTAGGTAAGTTAGGTTACTGAACTTCAATGGTATCCAATATCTATACAGTGGCGTATTTAAAAACAATTTATGTTTTGTGTAAGTACCCTAATATGTAAAGTATCCTGAGTCTTCTTATCAAATAAACCACTGCTGCCATAATATGTATTATATAAATTGAACTTACACGCTGTAGACAGAGTATTTCTTACTTTTTTCGGACATAGTCCACAATTTTGGGTATATTGTGAAAATTTACCTATTATTCATAATATGCAATTTATTCAGAAACTATCACATCGAATTTCGATTTATATATTCGTGTATCAATATTTTCAAAAGTAATTTGCCTAACAACTTACAGAAAAAAGGGAAATCCTCACTTGAGAAAGTTGGTTTCACCTTTCACTTCAACTAAGACACTTCTTTGAATGAAAAAATCCTAACATTTAAAATATAATTCATACTCCTTAAACTCTTAAAATTCTTAACCTATTAAAAGGAAAATTAAATTTTCATATTTTCATCTTTTACTATTATTATTTTTTTCATATATATTTGGGTAGAAATGCAATAAAATAACAGCACATACTTTTTACTGCCTGTAAATCATAATATAAAGAATTTTATTATTTAATGATAGTTAATATATATTTTTTCGTGTTACAATGTTTTAATTAACTGATACGTGGGTTGTAAAGGGGTGATGATGAAACCGAATAAAAAAAAAATATATTCATTCCACAATTTCCTATGTTTGTTTTCACTGTGCTACAGACTATAAAAGCTCAACTTCCTACATCACAGCAACAAGTATTAACGACGAATAACGGACCAGTGCAGGTGGTTACATCCACTGGAAAACTACGATTCCGGTTGGTCGCCAGACATGTCATATTGTATTGCGGATCGCCAAGAGGCACCCTGGACCAGGTGTCATTAGCACTGTTCCCACTGTGCTTTATCCTTTTCTCCGTCTTGTACTGGATATCATACATTACCGAGTCTAGACGAAAATCGATGGCGGCGATGGTCTGAGCGTCTTCAAAAAAAATATTATGTACGTATGATCGTGATGATGATAATGATAATAACCTAACCTACATGTGTCAATAATCTTTAATGAATTAGGTATGGATACGGTATAAATATTGTAAAATGTAATATAATATGTATTAGGTTATGTTTAACTATTAAAGTGTATTAGGCGCGGATTCAGAATATATTTACGGGGGGCGTATCGTAAAAAAATATATATTTAATATTTTCGATGTTTGTGGCTAATTTTTAAGCAATATTAAAAGTAAAAATACAAAGTATTCATTGTCTAAAATATCTTCCCAAGTCTCAAACCAACTGCGAAGTTGTTAACATTTGTGGTACCATTTTTCATATTTATTAATGAATGTCTATACTGTAATTTAATACATTTTAATATTATTATTTATTATATATTTAATAAATTATATAATTAAATGCTATCTCTGGAAGACTTCTTAAAACTATCATCCTATAAAATAAAATTGATCATCACTTTCACTTATTATTCTATAGATTGTCAGATTGGATTATATATGAAAAATAAAATTTACAATACATAGTAAAAACCCACTACCCATATTTATTTTATCATAGTTAAAAAATCAATAATGATAAATTATTATTTTGTAAAAACATTATAAACCAACATTTTGTTTCTTACAGATGGCCAGTGTCAAGTGTGTACCGACTACATCATACTACAGATATTATTTTATTATATGTTATTATGATGTTTATTTTGTATTTTTAAGAATCGTTTTTCTTTTATACTTATCTATAGAGTTAGTATAGCATCTAGATATTTAAACTTTTTTAAGTACATTGTATGCATTGTGAAGTTATTTATATCAGTTATATACATATGTCATTGAGTTAGTATAAAAATGTACTTACTATAAAAATAACTCTTTTATACTTTCAAATCTTCACAGATGTTGTGTTCACTTTCTCATATTCAACATTACACTATTTTACTGTTTATCGATATAAAATTATGGCAAATAAATCAATAATATTATATTGAAAAAAGATTTTAAAGTCCACGAGTAAAAATATCATCTATAATATTTATGTTTTAATTTTTAAAAACATTTTTTGTACATCTAATATTTTTTTTATTCTACACAATAACATAAATAAATAACTATTAATCATAACCCATTAAAAAAGCTTCAGCATATGCAAGTTCAAAATCAACTGATTTTCCTCTAATTCTTCTTCCGATAGGTTCTAAATCTGCATAACAACGATCAAATACCTTCTCGACTGCTCCTTTTGCTTGTTCATACGTGACATTTCTAACAGCCAATACAGAAACAGTGGCTTTATGTTTAACACAGTCCTAAATAAAAGAATTGATAAATATAATAAATTATAAATGTAAAATATAAAATCAACATAATATAGTTTAAAATACATAACATACACTTTACAGACAGTACAATATTGTCAATTAAACATTTTATAGCTATAATTCTATCAATTAAATAAAATATATTATTAATAACATAATTATTTTGTTTTCTTATTTATAATCTTACTTTACAATAATTATGGATACAAATTGAAGAATAAATATTGTTAGTTAGCAGTCTGTATAACTACCAAGCACAAATACAAGAGAAGGGGAAATTGTATAAAAAAATGTTTGAACCTTCCTCCCTAATTTTGTTTTCTTACGTGCCTGACAACCACTAAACATGTTAGTTGAAAGTCTATGTTATACTATACTAAAACCCTCGATAAAAAAAAAAGGAATAAATCATAAATATTTAAAAAAAAAATGGGCTGAATAATTTACTTTAATTTTAGAAAGGAAAACAAATATAAAGAACATATTATATGAAAATAAAAAATGATAAATCAAATAAATAATAAAAATATACTTGAATATCTTGATATCTATACTTTAATTTATTAATGATATACTTAAAATGTTGTATTACATTTCACAAAAGTAATAATACTAAGATATTAGCAATCATCTATTGCTAGCTTATCAATATTGTACTGTTGAGTGTTAAATAATGAATGATTAAAAATCTTACTTGGTGTTTTTTTCTAAAATTAAATATTGATGAATGACCTTCAAGAATAGATGATACAAGTCCACAATGTGTCAAATTTGCTGCTCTGATTTCTGTACAAGCTAAATGTTCAATATTCCTGAAGTCTAATTTACGTGTACAATTGTCGAACATATGTATAAGCTCATGTGTGAGCACTCCCTGTATGGTACCCTTTGAAGTAGCAGTGTTTTGACATATAACAACCTATTTATATAAAACAAAAATAAAAAAATGTAAAAAAAATAATAATAATAACCATATACTTGATTCATAATTGGATCATATCCCCCATGGACACTTGAATCACAAAGTTCACAAGCAATATGACGAGAAGGGTTGACTTCGCTAAAAACATAAAAATAATGCATAGTAATTAATACAAACAATAATTCTTAAAGTGCCACAAACATATATGATATGAATCATACTCTTGGTTGAATTAGTTTTTGGAAGATAAGACCTGTTTGTCAACCAACCACGCTAATCATCTGTATATCTACCGTATAAGAACACGACGGACCTATGCATAAGTCATGCCGAGCATGGTTCCTTAACTTGAAGAGAGTGTAGAATTTTTATGTAGTACAACAAAGGGTAATTTAGGGCCATCAACTGTCATTAGTCATTAGTCATTACTCATTAATAAAGCCCAGAATTATACCAAAAAATATTCTTTTACAATTCACCGAAAATAATTTTAATTAAAAATGTTGACGGTATGTATAAATTTTTAAAATTTCTTTAAATTCTTAATTTGTTAAAATGTTTTAACCAAAGAATAATGTTTAGATCTGTTTCTTTAAAAATAATTTTTAACTTTAATTATCAAAAGTATTGAAAAAAAGTTAAGCTAAATACTGCGAAGTATGTATTTATTCAATTAAATAGTTTTAATAGGTTTCATTGTTAATTATTAACTTATAAGAGAAACAATATTTTGCTTTAATTACACCCAAATTTTTACAGTGGAAATTTAGACAAATTATATACTAACTTATTTAGGTTTGAATTAATTATTTGACAACATCTAAGTTTTAACTCTGTCACTTTAAGGTATATTTAACTACACTATTATTGATTATATCTAAAAATTTACAACTTACCAACCAGATCTGCGCAATGCACCCATCATGATCTTTACCAATGGACCTGTTAAATATAGAATACAGATTAAGTTATTTTTTTAAAACTTTTAATGTGTTTCGATAAATTTAACTTTGTACTGTCCATACTTTTGCTTAAACAAGAAGCCACTTTTCTTTCACACTTGATCCTTTCCAAGTTTTCGTTTCCACGTCCTTGAAACAAAACATTTTTTAAAGTTGGTTTGTATGTACCTCTCCTCTCAGGGAATAAATCAAATCCCCATCCTTCATAGTTATCTGAAGACTGTGAGGTTGTTTGGTCTTTGTTTTCTTTATGGTCGGCCATGAGTCTTATCTAATACATAACATTAGATTCAAAGAGAAAAATTAGCAATGACAATTATTAAATTATATTTTATGTTGTAAACTTACATAGCACTAGATACCTAATAAATATATATATATATCAGGATACAAAGACGAATTGCACAAACCAACAAATCGTTTAATTAAACATACAATTATTGTTGAGAATCATTACTCTGTACTGTTACTCCATTAAACGTGTTAATAGAGTAGTCATCAGTCGATTACTGACTACTGTTGATTTAAGTTGAAATTTTTTAAAACACATGTAATTCGTTTTTGATTATTTTCTTATCACACCGACTGAGCCGTGTCTGACAAGAGCTATCGTCTTCGTCTCGTGTTAACTATAATCCAAGGTGTATTGATAACCTATCTCAATACACCTTGCTATGATCATACTAACCGCAATATTTTTTTTACTTTTACTGTTTACTGACCATCATTATTTTTTTATAGGTTTATTGTAAACGCGTAACAGAGATGTGAGTTTATCTCAGTTCGGCTGTTCGGCACCGTTCGTCATTTACACTGTTCATGGTTAAGGTCTTGCGTCATATTATGCATATTCTATACCATAGTAGCACATAAACATAGAAGAACATAATATTAGGGATACATTTTAAGAATAACAAGCATTGTTTTATTGTCACATCTCAATGTTTTATCGTTGATGAATTATCGTCTAACATTAAAAAATAATTATTACTATAAATAATTATTTAGGCATTTGTGTCGTCAAAAAGCGAAATCTTCTACTGGCACAAGCACGGACTCGTCACGATTGGTAATCGGTTTTCGCGGTGGAACACGAATTTAACTTCGGCTTGACGATCAAAACGTGTACGTCCATCACGTTTGTGCCGGTGTGCCCGATTTTCAGCAGATCGCCAACACCGCCGCCGTCTAGTGCCGAATAAAACCCGTAGCTGTCGTTGTCGTGGACGTACAGCGAGGGGTCCAGGCCCCGGGACAGCGCCGCGTCCACCAGTGCCGGATAACCGAACGCCCCGCACGCGTCCGTCGGACCGTCTATGCCGTCGGTGCCGCCGCTGAAGAACAGCACGTCGAACCGGCACAGGCTGTCGTGCCGACGTCTCGCCGTGCCCAAGTCCAAGGCCACCCTCAGCGCCAGCTCTTGGTTTCTGCCGCCCAGGCCGCTGCCCCGGACCACGACCGTGGGCTCGCCGCCGCTCAGTATGCACAGGCCGCGGCCGCGGGACGACGCTTCCACCACGCTGTCGGTGAGGTGTTCGACGTCAACGCCGCCGCCGCCGCCGCCACCACCGACTACGGACGACGACGAAACCTTCAGCCGTTCTTTGCGTTTCGCGTCCGTCGCGCCGTCCGCGTACACGTCGCACACGTACGCCACGAGATCCGAGTAAAACGCCGACACCGCGGCCACATCACCGCGGATGGACGTCGTCAGCAGCACGGCCTCGAAGTCTCGGCCGGCGTATTGGACGCCCGCCCGGAGCGCGATCGCGTTGTTGCCGATGACGTGATTGTGGACCCGGTCGAATCGCGCCGCGGTGCCGGTGAACGATGCGTTTCGCAGGAGCGCGTCGACCACGGTCTCAGGCATCTCGTCCCGCAGCCCGAAACCGTCGACGATGCTCATCGGCAGGTGGTCGGGATCGCCGTTGGGCACGGTCGGTCCGCTGGCGATGGCGGTCAACGGGTCGCCCACCACGTCGGACAGGATCAGCGACACCACGGGACACTCCGGCCGGACCGAGCCGATCAGTCTGCCGCCCTTGACCCGGGACAGCGCCTTCCGCACGGCGTTCAGCTGTTCGATGGACGCGCCGGCCGACGACAGCAGCTTGGTGGCGAGGATCTTGTCGCCGAGCGGCACGGTCGGCGAACACAACAGCGCCGAGCCGCCGCCCGATATCAGCACGACGAGCAGATCGCCAGCCCGCAGACGCGAAACGGTACGCGCGATGCGATCGGTGTTGTCCACGGACTGCTGATCGGGCACGTTGTTCTTGGCCGCCTCCATGGCGCACACCCTGGAGTGCTCCGGCTTGCCGGGCCATTGGGTACCGAACGGAACACTGACCACGGCCTCCTTGAGACGGCCGTTCAGCACGTCCTCCACTTCTAGGGCCATGTTCAGCACCGCTTTGCCGAAGCCGACCGCGTACACGTCGCCGGGCACGCTGTACGCCGTAGAGTCGACGTAAAGCTTGTTCGAATCGAATCTCAGCGCGTTTCTGACGATGTTCCTGGGCGACGCCGATCTGACGCATTCTCCGAAAACCTTCACCGCGTATTTCTTCATGTCCGCCAAACGGTCGTGCTCCGAGCACATTGTCTATTGCAGTCCTGCGAACAACGCGATCGGCACGTTAAACAAAACCGAACACAGTTATTATTACATAACATAATATAATGTAATATACTCATTATTCGTACGCAGATGTACGAGTAGACGAAATTCACTGGTCGAGTCGACGGAAAAATATTGTCGGCCTTTGAATGTGGGCGTGTTGGTTTTCACCCGCGACGAGACCGTTTGTGCGGACTGCGGACGACGGAAATGATACATACAATATTGTTATTACCTCGTTATGATGATAGATAATAATTTATTGTATTGGCGAGGAATAGTAATTATTGCGTAGAACTAAACGACATAACGTCCTTATCAATACCTATCGTCGACAGAATTCGTTCGAACCACCGCGCACTGCCGTGATATTATATTATAATTCAAATTCTGAGCGCGAAAGTTTGACAGACATACGAAAAACGTGAAAGCCGTTTTTTGTCCAAGTCAATACAATTGTACAAAGTACACAGCACCTTTCCATAAAAGTATACCGACTGTGTATGTTGATATTTTCGTTAATTTCTCAAGTTCAGATGCTTCTAGAATGTGCGATTGGAGCACCGGATCAATTCTCTACCCAGTGTCGGCCCACAGTTTTAAGTCTTGTATTTATTTGCTAAAGTCTATTATTGACTATATTACTATAATAGTAAATAATCTGGCATGTGACCAATTTCAAAGTATTATAATTGATGACGATAAAACATTTTTGATACTATCTAGGTATTATACGTTATCAGTCGTATATTCGTATAAATGGTCAAGGCCAAATGAAAGGTGCAACAATAACGAAACGTAATGTGCGCCTAAAGCCCTAAAAAGCATTGAATTGAAAAGGGGTACTATAATAACAGTTGTGAAACATTTAAGAATAAGATGTGTTGTTGTTATAAAAAAAAAAATTAAAAACCAGAAACAGAATTTGGTACGTTTAATGAACTATGAAGTTATTGAAGTACCTATTTTAGCAATTTACTAGGCAAATCTTGTATAAATTAAAAACAACTTAAAATATTTCACTGTTATTTTGTCATGGATTTCATTTTCAAACATATTAGTAATAGCACACTAGTATTGGAAAATAAAAGAGGAAGGCGAAACAAAAATAAAGCACTTATTAAGATTTAGAAGGGTTCACTAAAATGTTTTGTTTTTAAAAGAAGTGTTTCCCTCACTGCCACACATCAAACATTAGATGATAATAATGTTCGATTAATGTCATGATGTACACTTAAAACAAAATAGTAATCAGAAGAAATTCCAATAAATAAATAATACAATATTATAAACATAATAGTTATAAAAATTTGACCATTTTCTTCAACACGAAGTCATTAGAAAAAAATGTACAAGTTTAGTAAACTTTGGATTGAGTTGGTTTACAATAAAATGTTATCGTTTATTTCACTACACATATTTACAAAGTACAATGTTAAAAAAATTAAACAATTGCAACTAAAATGTGCGTAGGTTTTGTATTAATTATTTCTTAAAAAAAATACAACGGCATAATGCTGCTTGAATACATTTAAAAACAAAAATCATTACATATATTAGGATGGAATAATATAAGGGTTAAAAATATAATGTTTAACAATAAGATGGTTAAAAATAATTAGCTAGTAGTAAAATTAGAAAAAACAAATAAGAATAATGCTTAAAGCAAAATTAGTACAAGTTAAAGACAACTTTAAAACAAAATTAGAAAGCATGTTATGTTTAACAAATTTAAAAATAAATTGATATTTTTTAATTTAAAGATTTTTGACTTATACAAACTCATCGATTAAAATAGCTCATCTTCAAAATGATTAAAAATTATAACATATTAAATAAGTAGAGAATTACAGACATTTGGGATATTATAGGTATAACAAATATAAAACCATTAGTAGTTATTTTAATCCTACACTTATTTTATAGCTGAACTATAAATGATAATGATCACCTTTTTTCAAAACAAAAACATACAATTACTTTGATGAAAGAAGAATTACAATAAATAATAAAATGACATTTAAAAAAAATGTATTATATAATAATAAAATAAAAAAAACCATTTCCTATATCCGAATTAAATCAATAGATTGTTATCAACCGAATTATTCTGTACATAATTGAAAATTCTTCAACCTCAAAAATCATAAGTTAAAAGAAGATGTAATAATAATAAATAATATATTTGAAATTTACATTTAACAGGTACATAACATGTAAAATTATAATTAATTGTAATCAATAGTTTAGTGTGATCTATGCTTTGCTTTTGTATAGTTATATATATATTTATACATTTATCTTGTATAAATTGATTTACTTTTATTAACAAAACATAGTGTAAATAATAATTCAAGTAATATTATAAGTGTACATATTAAGATAATAGATCTAAAAAAAATTGCATATTGATGCAACTAATATACTTCATTTTCTATCCAGTTTTCCAATGAGTTCGTCGCAAAGGTTAGTTAGCTCAACATTTTCCACGTCTTTTCGATCTAAAGACTCTTGTAATGATCTTACTTTCACCTCCAAGCGTTTATTCATTATTCTCATCTTTGAAGTTTCTGCCTCAAACGATCTTTCCTTATCATTTATTTCTTCAGTGGCTCTAAAAAATAATTACAGATGATACAATTAGATAAAAGTGACAATAACTTCAATAATTTATACAATATTATTACTTATTCATTTGTTCAGTGGCGTGTATTTTTAACCTCATGTATTTATCTTCATATTTTTTAAGAGATTCTTCAAATTCTTTAATACAATTTTTATATTTAGTTTCATTTTCTTTCATGGCTTCTATTACTTGCTTTGAAGAATTATACTTTCTATGAAAATAAAAAAAATTATGCTTATTCAAGAAACTATTTTATATAACAATAAATTTTAATATATTTGAACCAGTATTTATAAACTTATTAATTATTTTTTAAATGGTTTTTTACTAAAAATTATACAAATGTATACGTTATACTTAATGTCTTCAAACACTCATTAATTAAAAGCCATACAATAAAATATAAAACTTAAGCTAAAAAATTATTTTTAGTTGTAAATTTAATCTTCTAAGACTTATAATCATAAAATAAACTATGCATATCATCTTATTTTAATCATTTAGGGCTGGGATTTTAGATTAATATCTAAAATATCCCAAATTGTTATCACATGCACTTGTCACACATTATTATCAAATGTCAAGTACCTGTATTAATTAAATTTAAAAATTAAAAATTATGTTTATGAATCATTTTGGCACACCAACAGTTTTAAATATTTTTATATGACCCTCAAATAAAAATGTTTGGAGATTCTTAGCCTAAGTAATCTAAAAAAATACAAGAATAACTTAAAAAAGCATGAGACTTATTTTTTAGATAAAAATAATATTAGAGAAATGTACTTTTATTTTTTTTTGTAGTTAATAGTAAATCAATTAACATTAATTAGTATGTATGATATGCAATATTGTGTAAAAGTGAATACCTAATGTATGATGGTTGGTTTTCTCTAAAAATAATAAACTTGATAAAAATCAAGCTCCAAAAATAATTTTTAAGACATTACATAAAAATTCCAGCCATAATATTAAACAATATTTATAATAGAAAGAAAATTAAAACTTATAATTTATAGAAAAAACAAATATTTAAATTTAATGAAAAAGCAAAACAAATTATACATAATCAGTATTATAGCTCATGTTTTCACTTACAAAACTATACTTTTAAAAAGCCCAAAAATGACATTGTCATTGTATCAAATTTGTATTACTATTAATTGGGTACCCTAAAATGGACATAATGTAGCTAAAAAGCAAATAAATCTTACTCATGAACATCATTAAATGCCATTTCTGAATTTTGAAGGTGACGTTCCATTTTTGCTCTTTCTTCTTCGATATACGCAATACGCGCTTCGTATTCTTTATGTACATCTTCTTTTTTAGAGACCATGTCGGAAATAGTTTTTTCATATTCCCCAATTACAGTACTATACATAAATATATCAATTAGATCAAATAAACGTTATAAAAACTTATCAAAAAAATATTACTAATTAGTATCTTAAAATTACATGTACCTCAATTGATCTTTGCTTTTAGTTACTGATATCAAAGAGTTGGTCAAATTTTTAATTTTTTCTTTGTCAGCAATACATTCAATTTTTAGGTTCTTTATTTCGTATTCCAACTTTTCTATTTTATCCTACACACAAACAAGTAATAGTAATTATATTAGAAATAATGATAGGTGAAGTTATATATAATTTTACACAATATGTGAGACTAAAAATTGTTGGCTAGCTCATGATTTTTTTATAACACATAATATAATAAAATTATATTAATAGTAGTAAGTAATAATAAAATATGAATTTTAACTTAAATTATTTATTTAAATTTAAGATAAGCTAAAAAAATGTCTTAATTGGTTTATATATATAAAAAAAATATCATCATATGTACTTGGTAAAATTTTTCTTTATCATTAGTTTTGGGACTGTTAGTGATTTTTTCATCTTTGGTAATAGATTGATTCATTTTGTTATCTGAAATCTGAAAATATATATGTAGATGAGACCGACTAATAATTATTAATTTATTTATTTATCATAACAATACAACTAGGAATACAAGTATTATTTGTTTGAACAATAATTACGCACATTCAGAGATTTATTAGATCCACTAGATTGTGGAGAACTAGTCAATACTGTTTTATCTGCGACTAGTAAATTTTCAATTGCTTCTTTCCTGAATAATAAAAATAAAATAGGTATTAATTGGAAAATTAGGAGTTTTTAGATTTATAACAATAGTCAATAATATATTTTAGTTTTGGTACATAATAATAAGAATAGTTCATCATAATAGACATGATATTATGAAACGCATTAAAAGTTCATAAATATCACTAAAAATAAAGTGATTAATTTTATGTATTTTTTAAAAAATATATATGTAAAAGAATGGAAACCTTTGTACATCTATAACTAATTTAAAATAATAAAATAATAATTAATACAACATTAAAGACATGTTTACTTACCGAGAATTAGATTCCTCGTTTGATTTCTTCACAATAGGGTCAAATGCTACATATAAAGATTTTCTGGAAATAGTTAACCTTCTAATATCTTCTTCATTTAACGATCTAACAGATTCAAGAGCTTCTAGATTATCGAAATTGAACCCAGCTGATGAATTGAAACCTATCATCAACATATAACTTACTAATTATAACAGACATCACTAGAATATTATAAAATATTCATCAAATCGCTATGATTTATTTATTTTTATATAAATGGGTACGTAATTTTGTATAAATATGTATTAAATTTTGATTTCTATAAATCTTATTTAAATAGTTTAGATTGATCAACTAAAATTACTTGACATAATAATAAAATCTAGTAACTTATATTAACTAATTAGACTACTAATATTAAGTAAAAAAAGTTATCTGTCATTAATATTTAAACATTATAAGTAATAGCATAGACAGACAATTAGTATTTAAATTTAAATATTTAAGCAAAATATTATAATAAAAATAAATTTTAATTTAAAAAATATTAAGTACAATTACCCTCAGCTATTACAGGCCCTGCTTCACTAGAATTTTTGATCTCACTTTCAAAAATATTTGACTAAAAAATAAAAATAAGAATAATAATTAGTTTGATACATAATAATATGAAAATTTAAAAAATATTAACACATAATTATATGCAATAATTTATAAATAGATTTGGCATTTGTTGTACTTGTTATTCTTATTAGACTATTAGAGGTTAAATAACAAATTTAATAAACTACAATGCTTGTTTTAACAGGTTTTAATAACTCCTGTCAACTTAAAGATAATTGAATTTTAAATAATATTCAATATATTGCACTTTATGTATTATTACTTGTTATTGTTAATACTTTATAGTAATCAATTATCATACCTGGAATTTTTTTTCTGATCCTAAACCATCCATTAGCAAAATATTTTGTGTTTGTGCTGAATCGTTAAAGTCTGGATTTAGTTGATGTGATAATTCTTCTGATGATTTATTTGAGAAAGAATGTAAGGTTAAATTATGTGAAGAATCTTCAAAATCAGAGCTAACTAAATCCAAATTTACTGAATTTAAATGTTCGTGTATTGATTCTATATTACCACCAGAATCATTAATGTCTTCGTTGCATATAGTTGATGAAAAGTCTAGACTATCCAACTGTTGATTTTCAACAGAATCTGTAACAAATGACCTGTAAATAGAACTGTCATTTGATGTTACAGGCCTACCGCTATCAGAATCAGCTGAATCTGGACGTTCTTTTAGATCAAAATCTTCTTCAAATACAGTACTATCAGGTCTGATCCTTGACACTTGTGGAGTAGCTAAAGCTAAACGTTCTAATTTGTTTGTGAGTTGAGACACATTGAAACCACCCAATGACACATCACCTAAATATTCTTCATGATTACTGAAAATATTGTCTGAACCATCTAAAATATTGTTTTTGTATAAATATTTGTTAGTTATAGGTAGAGCAATAAAAATTATAATTTTAACCATTTTTTATGACTGTCTTGTCTTGAAATGAACTGTTTGATGATTCTGTTCCATTTGGAATATTAGGCTGCAATAAATTAATAAAATTACTATTACATCACATATTTTTTTCTCTAACATAGTACAACTACAACACATATTATTACAAATTATTACATTTCATTAAAATCTTATAAAAGTTGCTAAATGAAAGAAAACTATACTTTAAACAATAATTGAAATATAAGAACTATTGTTATTCAAAATCATTCAGTTGTAGCTTCACAAGGTTTTTTTTTTTTATAATTTGAATGTATAATAATACATTATATTATATATATTATACAACTTAAATACTAATAGTAGTGTTTAATAGATACATTTTAAAACTTGGTTAAATAATATCTTACTTAGTAAATTAAAAATTAATGTATTTTTGGTGTTTTCTGTAGGAAATTATGATAAAAAAAAGGTGGATCCGCCTACACGAGCAAGTAGGACAGGTATAGAATATCTTTGCCACATCATTACTATATGCCTTCATAGGGTTATTTATATTTATCTTATTAATAAAATATAAGGTGGTATTATAATATATGACTTTATAAATAACATACCTCGCAACAAACTGTATGGGAAACATTCATTATTTAGGTAGAAAGCACTATTTTAATTTTTTTTATAATACAGGTTTAAGTTTTAACAACAAATAGCCAAGTCTGACCCGACACCATTTCGAGTACAATGTAAACATAATATTAAATTAAAAGGTGCTACATAAACATATTTTTTTTTTATAAGCTTTGCAATATTACAGCTGTAATATAATTTCTCCTTAACCTTACCTTTTGAGACCGGAGTTGATATAATCCTAGCCCTATTTGGCGTCGCAGCATTTAACAAAAACAACATATAATGGCAACAGATATTAAGTAAGCGAAATGAATAACATCAATTTACCTGATTTTCTTGGTCAAGCATCATATCATTCCTTGTAATCGTGGAAGTAGTGAGTTTCTGAAATTGAAAATTACTATTCGCACAGCGATATGCGAGAAGGAACCAATATCAATTACGAAATTCAGTGCCACAAAACCAAATAACGGGACTAGCGCTAATCCCGAATCCGCAATATCAATATACCTATATCGTATATAATTGTCACTGCGATGATAAAAAGTACAAACTGAAGAGTGTTGTCGTAGTACGCAGTGTAGCAGAAGCCACACACAGAACAACAGAAGCGATTACGTTTACGTTAAGTGAGTAGTGTTGTTGACTTGTAGACGACGAAAGTTGACCAAACGTTATCAACGAACGTATCAGTAAAACCGTGTAGAACCGTTAGGTAACATCGTGGTTTAAACCGTGCGCACACCCAGGTTACATATTGCATTGTTCTGTGATATTATCATTCTGCTCATGAAATATAACCCATGAACGAATCCGGCCCCATGATTGGTGTATATATTTGGAGCGAAATTTTAAATTATTGCGGACTTATTATTAATATGGTACAAGCTACAAGCATAGTGTACAGTCCAATAAACTAAGTTTATAAGTATATAATAACTAGTCTATACTTTATAGGTCTATGGGTACAAGTACCTACTCGTATTATGATAACATTGATAACACATAATTTGATAATTAATTATATTTCATAGTAAATAGTAATGTGAAAATTTAAAATTCACATTCACATTAGCATATAATATAATAAAAATAAAAATGAGTAGCATTATTTATATTATACTTTGTTAACTATTTCGAGATAAGTATGAAAAGTAACACCAAATCACGATTTCAAATTACCAAGTCATGACTTGAATGTTATTATTTATATTATTATTAATATTAATTAAATTAATATACCTATTATTTGTAAATAAATGAGTAAATTGAATTAACTTCCAACCAAAAAGACAATTATGGAAAAACTTTTTATGATTCCTGGAATTTTTTTTAGATGTTCCATGATCAATTTAAGCTGATCTACCTATAACATAATTTAATCAGATTTTGAAAACATTATATTATTGTTTTGTCTGTCATATACTATTATACACACAAGAGTCTAGAAGTATTGATCAAATTATAACTTAATTACATTACTTTATAACGATAACAATATGTGCACTTGCTCATCATCATCAAGTCTTTTTATTAGAAAAATGTGTTCATAGAAATATTGATCTGAGTGCAACACCGCTACAACTCGCGCTCTCCGCCGACGACATGTCGCGAAAGTCAATGCAGTTAAGGTCTGACAGCGCGCGTTCGACACAAGTACTCGTCGACCTCAGTACTATTACTTCGTAGTATTCACTATTCGTTTATACCAATTATTGTTAATCTTGAAATTACAATTTTGTTTTTAGATTATATTTTTGGAATTGCAATTTTACATATTGTTCAGCTTCTGGGCTTCTGACCACCTTACAGGCAAAGTAATCGGGTGATTGGAATGGCAAATTTGTCGCACTTGAAAAATAAAATGTATTTAAAATATTATACTATAATTTGAGACGACGACAAATGTCCTGCTTATTGTAGGCGGAAAATTGCTTAATTTTCCACTGTCATTATTGAATTATTTATTATCTTATATTACTGTAGCATGTAAGTACAGTAATTACTAATTAATAATTAGGTACGGTGTAAATGTGTGGTAACACCTCGTTATATAAATCAATAAGATAACGATAAAAATGAAATAATAATTTATTTTAAAAATCATGCTTATTAGTTATTACTTACCGATTATTTCCAAGACTACCGGCCTATTATGATCACCCATGTTATCTCGACTACCGCAATTTATTAAATAATAAAAATGTATATATTTTAACCTATTCTGAAACATGATAAAAAGTAATTAATAAAAATAATGAATGGGTGTAATAGTATAAAACATTTAGTTAGGCTTAATAATTTTTTTTAGGGGGGAAATATCAAATAGGTTTTAATATCCATTAAAATTTTGTTAAATGGTGGATGATTTGCAAGATTTTGTCGCCAAATAAATTCGGTCAAGTATAAATATCCCAATGATGGCGAGCCCTTCCCCTATGTTTTTTGTTTTGCCACTTTTCCGATCCCCAAAGGCGTTCAATCGTTTGAGTAAATTAAAAATATTCATATTGACTAGACGTAGAATAATATGGATAATAGGACGACTGTCGACTGACTAACAAAATAAATACCGGCATAAAATGGTTATAATACCTAAACTAGGTATAGTTTGTAGTAAATTCGAAGATATAGATTACAACACGGGAATATACATTTATAAATAGATTTCTCTACGGAGGTAGGTTAGGTAGTCTATGAAAATATTTGGGTAGTTGAAATAACCCAGATGATTCTAACAGGTAGTCTTAGAAATATTTTGGAAGTCGAGATAACACGAAAGTACCTATAAACTAATTTTATACTAATACAACTAAACATTTTATTTGATTACGTTTTGTAATAATTTATAAATTTGCATTTAAACTGTTTGTAGGTAAAAGTCAATATATAAATATCTACAGCTTATAGGGGGATCTATCTCGCATATCCCCCCCCCCGTAATTACGCCGCTGAATTTCACTGTATCTGTCAGCACTCAACACTACGTAAAACAATTAATTAAAAGGTATTGTGATATTTATTAAAATTTTATACACAGAAATGATGTATAATTACAGTGAGTATAAGGTGTGAACAGTCCTGAACTCAATTATCATGTAGTGTTTGAATTGGCCTGATGATCAGGACCTGATCAATAATAAAGCGTTATGTGAACGAATAAAATTGTATGCTCATCTATAACATATATACATATTAATTATTTAATTATATTACATAAATATAGGATGTAGTGTCATAACTCATAATTCTATGTAAAAACGGGGATTTGTTGCAATGTCGCCGTACAATAGTATGGTAATAGACCAATGAATATTATTCACAAATAAATATAATAAGAATAATACAAGAACCTTAGTGCTGATGGCTGAACATTAATAATAACAAAGCCAATCAGTATAGTATAATATAATTTAGATAATAATAATAAAATGTAGAAAAACGGTAATCACCAGTTTACATAAAACAAAGAGCGCGCAGTATCATTCGACTTCACAGTAAAAAGTTGTTGCCTACAATAGTAAAATCCATATAAAAACAAATGAATATAAATTTCAACTGTGAATTACATTGCCTGGTACGCTACGTAATACTCGCCATGTCGGTTGTGCACTCAGTACTCATGTCTGTATCCGGTCGCTGCTGATGTCACCCTTCTAAGACATATTTTAGCCGGAAAAAGCTATTCTATTTCAACATTAGTGACATTTTTTTTTCTTTCAATTCACCGTGTACGATCTCCAACAGTGTTATATCACTATCACCTTTATCGATACTGCCCACCCCCCGAGTCTGTACCGCTAACCGATATACCGCAGTCGTCCAAAACGCGTTTTTAAAGACGCTGATCTTGACAAGCATCTCCGCATGAGCGTCTAGAGTTGTGTTTGAAGAACGTGCGTGATTACTTGCAGGACGACAACGAGTATAGCTTTCTTTAGCGCAACCTAATCAACTTCATGTTTCCGAGTCCTCAAGTTCAGCGTCGTACATAATCACTAATCAGCATACAATCAGTTATACCGTGAATTAAATATACTATATTTAATCTATGATGGTTATATACTGTAGCCAGCAGTCAACGTTTTGTTTTTCCGAAAACGGCGAATAATTGTAAATAACTATACTATATGAAATGCGTATAAGGTATAAATTATAATAATTTATCTGAAAATACTTCAGATTTTAGATTTTATAAGTAGGTTTAACGATGTTTGTATCTAATTTAAAAAGTACGTGTGACGTTTTATACTTTTAACCTTTTAGGAAATGAAGTCAACTTTTTATAAAACTTTAAATATTTTATATTACTATTGTAATTGTACCCTAATATAGTAATATAAAGACATATATGTTATAACAATAATATTTTTTTATATAGTTTAATCATTTATTATAAATACTACTGGAAAATATAGTGTATTGCTGTGAATTATCAATTAAGTGTACGGCAAAAGACGCGTACCGCAAACACGTAAGCATTTTCTATATTTTTACCTCGCTATAAATTTACAATTTTTCCACGATTATAATAATTCTTCAACAACACCACATATTAAACATAATAATAATACGTATAATGTTTTATGTATTATACACGAAGTTTTTTCAAAACAGTGATTATTGGTAGCCATAGGTATTAATATATGGATTTTCGTGTTTTATTGATATAAAAAGATAGGCTAACAATCCCTTACTATAATGCGTGATAGCACATTTGTGGAAGCTTCCTGTACGATATATACACTTAAAAAGATATACTTACAATTAGATTTTTACGGCAAAATCATCAAAAAGTGACAAAGACAAAAAAAAAATATTGATTATTTAGTGTTTTTTACACGTAAAATGTTTCGGCAACACATTTAAAATTCTAAAAATGCGTGTAAAATTTCAGTTCAAAAATAAATCTTTTAGAGCGAAAACTTGCATACGAGTTTATTTCAAAAAAGTGGTTTTTAGTGGATGACTTAGATATTAAATATTTGAATTTTCGGGATTTTTTGATATAAAAATATAGGCCGACGGTCCCTTGTGGCTTGTTCACGCTACAACGTTTACGAAAGCTTCCCATACGACATAATTACTTTAAATACGTAAAATCAGTTTTTTTACGGCGAAATCGTTAAAAAAATGATGAAAACGGATAATATAAAATAAAAATATCGAAAGTTTCGCGTTTTTTTGCACGTAAACTATTACGGAAACACAACTGACAATTCGTGTAAAGTTTTGGAGTCCCTCAACCCGAAAACGTGCATTCGAGCTTTTTTTCAAAATAATGGTTTTTAGTGGACTTAGGTATTAAATATTTGGATTTTCGCAATTTTTTGATATAAAAACATAGATAATCCCTTGTTTTTTTTACTTTTAGTTGTTGTGTGAGGATATCTGTTGTTTGTCTTTATTATCCAATTGCTTATGTTTAAATTTTTGTCTCAGGAATAAATAATGACCATTGATCTTTTCTTACATTCAAACCATACATGTATAGACTTGAGTTGCGCAAATTTTATTCGCAGATGCAGCACGTAAACCCTCTGCTGCACTTACACGCGCGCCTTTGATACGTACTTCTATAGAATATCATATGAATATTAGTGATCAATAAATTAGCAATATTAATTATTATCATATACACGCAGATATATGCCCTGACAATTACTAAATCATTATCGAAGTAATAACGGCATCGGCTGTGGCGGTGGCAAATGGCAATCCCAATCAAACACAGACTGACTTTTGTACAATCGATCGGCAATAAATCGTCACGTAACAGTTCAACCGACGGTGTTACACAGTGTAATAACGAGTGCTAGACATATACATGTGCACTAAGGTAACTGCAGACGAGTCGATGATATCCGGAATATGCGAGCACGCGGTAACGGAACTGCAGTAACGCACGATGTAACGGCCGTCAAAGACGTCGGACGACGTTCACTTGCAGTGCTTGCGACCACAAGCGAGAAAAGCGGCGGCACACACTTCGATATTGATTTATTGCAATAATAGAACGTGAGCATTTTTGATTAGTCATAATCGAGTAGTCTCTGGGTGATTACATCAACATTTTTACATTAAACTCAACATGCATAATTTTTAATGCAAAATTGTATACAATAAAATATGTATATTAATAATTACAAATTATGTGTAATTTTTAATTGAATATTGTTTTTTTTAATTATGTGTTTATTCACTTTATTCTAAATTTACAAATAGTTTTTTAACTGAGCTATTCTTAGCTCAAAATAAACTATGTGGTTTCGATGAGCTCATGTTTTGTAATCATTTTATTACTGCATATACAATATTATAGAAACAATACACGCGCGCTATAGTAAAAACTACTTGTCGTCCCACGTGTATCACGTCGTTTTTTCGTGACGAACTTATGGTCCGAAACAAAACGGTTGATCGCATTATTGCAATCGGATACGCACTTACACTTTATCTGTGGCGACAGACGTCGACCGGTATACCCGATTTGCGGTGCGAAATATGATATTTTGCTATTCCGAAAATTTCATCTACGCACGTATTACATAATATATATAATACGTGTGTCACGACGTCATGTTGTGGATCTTAATCAATTTCGTCGTTCAATCGTTTTTGTAAATCCAACAGCTCCTTTAGAAATTATTTTGACAAATAATTAAAATATATAATAAATATTTGCGCATACAGCCTCGGATCCAAAAAATATTTACGGGTGGGGGGGGGGGTGCGAATACCATGTGCGCATCGTATTTTATCGGTTGTCAAAAACAGATATCCTAGAATTTACCTATGTGGCAGAGTCTATGCTCACGGGAGGAGGGATATAACCCCTTGGCTCTTGGCCCCCCTGGGATAAGCGCCTGTGTGAATATCGCAGTGACTCAGTACTAATCAATAATGTCTGTTCTTCATTTATATTTACAAATACTCACTTTATTAAAACTTAGTAAACTAAAGTATACATAGCAAATAAATATGAAATCGACGAGGATTGTTGGTTTTGTACACACATATTTAAACAAATATTTACATTTTTATCTCAATACAATACCCATCTAACATAACTTTATAATGTTTTATGCAAAAAAGACAAGTGGAGCTAAAATACTATGACCCACCTATAGGCATCATTTTACACTTGCCCTGAGAGTCGACCAAAATAAATCATAATACTCATCCCGTCTTCTAAGACATAAGTAAAAAATTGAAAAATATTAAATATTGTCTATACCAAAAGTTTTCTTTAGAAAACGGTTTAACGATTAACACGTATTTTTGGAATGCTGACAAAATATGTTGTCACTCCTTTTACCAGCAACATTTGACCTTACGTTGGCGTATTTATGTAATATTCTAAAGTCAGTAAGAGAAGAAAAGAGAACAATAACCGAAAGAAGCTCGCGGTTTACAGATATCGATCACCGGACGAACACTATCGATTACGTCGGATCGTAGCAGTACGCTCAGACCAAAAGATACTGTGGTCCACCCACATAAGACTCACCTGGTTGTATTGGCAGGCTCAGGTAGTGTCGACTGAGCGGCGCACAGCTTCGCCCGCTTCTACCCAGCTGCGACCACCGGCAGACATCGTCTACAAATAGACCTGCCACGAACACCAGACGAATGTCCTCACGGACGTCGGCCTGTCGAATATTTTTGTGTGCCCCGCCAAATTGGTGACCACGACGCGATCCGCCGTTGTCCGTACCTGCGCGTCCTTCGGTCCTAGTCCTTTCGAGTGGCTTAATGTAATCACACCGCTTGTGGCAATACGGTATGGCATCGGCGGGAAACATACGCGAAGTTCCTCACCCTGGTTCTAACTCGTCCAGACGCGTGACAACGATCCGAGCTAACCGGCCCGGTAATCACGGTCTACGGCACGTTGTGGCTGGGGGGGGGGAGTAATGTGGTAGGCCACATATGTTCGCCTCGGGTAGTGGCGGTAGTGCCGACTGGTAGTGTCACACACCACACCAATGTCCTCGCGGACGCCGGCCCGTCGAATCGTTTTATGCGCCCCGTCAAAATACTAACGACAGAATTGTGAACCAGTACAGAATTAACCGACAACCTATCACAGCGGACTTCAGTAACGACGTGTTGCCGGTGTGTCTACACTGCACGACCGACGTCGATGTGCATCGCTCAGAGCTAATCGATTATCGGGATCGTCATACCTAATATGACGCCCTACGAACGTTAACGAAGTGCCGTCACGTAGGGTTAGGTATATGCTGCAGAAGGGCGCAGGTACGGACAACGGTGGATTTTCGACGTCGCCAATTTGGCGGGGCGCACAAAAAGATTTGACAGGCTGAAGTCCGTGAGGACATTCGTCTGGTGTTCGTGGCAGGTCTGTTTATAGACGATGTCTGCCGGTGGTCGCAGCTGGGTAGAAGCGGGTGAAGCTGTGCGCCGCTCAGTCGACACTACCCGAGCCTGCCAATACAACCAGGTGAGTCTTATGTGGGTGAGCCATAGTATCTTTTGGTCTGATAATGGTCGAATTTGGTCGGCGTAATCGATGGTGTTCGTCCGGTGATCGGTATCTGTAAATCGCGAGCTTCTTTCGGTTATTATTCTCTTTTTCTCTTACTGGGTTCGCCGTCGATCGTCTTAGTGTTGTTTCTTCTTATTCTTCCGCTGGTTTTCCTTGTTCTTGACGGTTTGAAGGTTGAGAGTAGACTGACGATATTCGGAAACGCATCCGTAGTTATACCCGTTGTCCGTTGGTGTCAGTTATTAGGACGTTGATTAATCTATATAGCGTTGTTACCATGACGATGAATTACTGGCTAGCTACTACATTATTCTCACTTAATATGTAATATTTTTCATTATTATACTTTTGATTCTCTTTGGTATAGAATTGTATGTTTTTTATTAGTTCTTCTACAACTACATTTATATAAATGCGCCAATCGCCTATAACGTATGACGATGTTTTTTTATAATAAAATATATAAATATTCAATATTATGGTGTATTAATATTTATTTTTTATAAATTATCGTAGCGACATTGCATCGTTTAACATTATTCAAATATTTTGTAGTCATTATGTAGTCATGTAGTTATAAAGATATCTCAATATATATTATCATTATGTAACATGGAAAGTAAAATGTAACCATTTATTATTTTTTGATATCTTTGTGTACATAATTATACTGTACGTGTGCATGTCACTGAACTCCTCTTAAACGGGTGGACCGATTTGAATGAATGTTTTTGTATGTGTTTGGGTGATGTTCTGGATGGTATAGATTCATAAATCAGCCCGATAAAGTTGATTATTAATGCGCCCTTACATTGCTTAAGTAACCTCTGTACAAAATTTCAAGTTTTTATTTTTATTTTTAACGGTTACTAGGATACTAAAAATATCAAAAAAAAAAAAAAAAATTATAAACATAAATATGAGTTGAATTTAGAATTCAAATTTTTAACTTTAACATATATACATATTTATGTAATAATAATCATACAAATCGATTTTCAAAATACTTATCATTTGGCGTAATATTATAACGTATAAGTATATATTATAATATATCATAATCGCTTTGTAATGTTTGTATTTTAAATACCTATATTATACATTATTAAATGGTTCCTAATCTATCTAGAATAGCCAAAAATGTCCCCCGTATTTTATGAATAAAAAAATAAATATATAGTATTACTACTTTGAAAATATTTTAGTACAATTTACATTATTAATATTAATAATAACATGGGCATATTTTATTTTGTCTTTTGCGTTCTTTTTTATGTACTCTTAGCTTAGGCAGTTAGGCCAATCTTGCGATGCCTAGCTACGACTCTGCAAATTGATATAAATAAATTTACTAAACCGTATTTAACGTACGACAAACGGATACACAACAAGTATAACATTTATCACCACAATATATATAGCAAAACCTTTTTTTCAGAGTATGCAAGAAGACAATAGAAGTATAGACCCCAGTACGCCGTTATTGACGTTATTATATATTATAGACTATAGTACATCTCTAGCTATGTAAGAAAAGTGTACTTTATAATAATCAACGTAAAGAGCCGAACTTATTTAAGTTATCGAATTGAAATTTTGAGGATAGATTAACATTATAATTTCACAGTGCACTAAGAAATAATATATAATGTACCTATATTAATTTGGATTGCAAAAAACTTTGAAAATGTGCAATTTTGTCATGATAAATATTTTGGTAGTTCTCGGTAAGTATTACAAAATAAATCAATACAATTATAAGGTAATATATTGCGTATAAGCGTAAGGCGTAAAAATAAATTTACTACCTTTTATTTTTTAAAGAATTGTGTACTTACATATACAAATGTTCAGGAACTGAGGAAGTATACCTAATCATATATTTTTTGCCTTTTTGCCTGTAGGTAGAAGATATATAATAATTAGAACACGGATGTTGATGACTTTTTTTTGGAACATCATTGACAATGCTTAGAAAATGTTTCGTATACACAAATCTATATAACTGATTTTTATTTTACATTTTTGTTTCGTTTTAGGTCATTCATTAGAGTCTTAGGAGATTTTTCACTATTTTTTTTTTACCAATTGAGTGATGAGAATTGAAATGAAAACAAATCACGAGTACATTATATTGCTATATTTTCCCTCAAATTGTCCAAATTAATAGTACATAATATAAGATATAATTATATAATGTAGTAAGTAGTAAGATACTAAGATGTAAATTATAACACGAAGATAATAATAAAAACAATCATTAGGGCATTTTTTAGGTTATACTTATACCTAAATGCATTTGTAAGGTATCTTTTTATGTTTTTTAGGGCATCAATATCCAGTCCCTAATAATAATAGTAATGAGTATAAATAAATTATAATCTATAATAACATAATTTTTAATTATATTATTAGTTTATTGTTCCTGTATGCTATCGCTACAGCACAATGATTGTATTAAGGAAACTATATACCATTAATTATTATAATAATTGAATGTGTAATAATACTCATTAAATGTTCTTTATCGGTTTCTTTAATTTTTATGTTTATTGTTAAATAAACATTGCCACAATAAAGTCAACGGTATCTACCTTATAATATAATTACGAATTTAAATAGTTTAGAGTTGAATAACAATAATAATTTAAAAATTATAAATTTATAACATTTTATTGTATTTATTTTAACCATAGAAATATAATATGTACCTTCGTGAATTCTATAGATAGGTACGAGTACGCTATAATATTAAGGTTACATTGACAATCTCCAGTTACGGAGCATTAGGAATTAATAAGCCCGCGAAGTATATACAAGATAAATATTATTCAGATATTTGGAAAATTTAATTTTAGTATGTTTTATATATAGTACTTACAAAAAGTACTATATATTTAAATAATATTTATGTAAATAAAATTTAGGTAATATGTGTACAATTATTAACACTCAGTTATCAGTATTGATTAAATCACCATACTAAAATCTCGTGTTTTTTTTTAAACTTTTTCGCTGGACAATAATTTAGATATTAAACAGATGTAATATTATTTAGTTATGTTTCTAATAGTATTTTACATTTCAACATAGGTTATAGATTCTTAATGAATATTCAACATGATCTTAAATTTTGACTAACGGCTTATATTCCATTACACGGAGTGACTTTTTATTATCGTTTTACGAGAAGTTGGTCGTAGCTATTTTTTTACTTAACTCAAAATTAATTAATGTTTTGAAAATAATTCATTAGTTAATAATTTTCATTGTTTTTAATTAATTATTTTTTTATTATAAAGAATTTAAAACAATTAGCCCACGAATATCTCTAATTTGGCCCGGTGTAAAAGAAGATGGGAAATCCTTGCTCTAGAGTATTATTATATTATTATAAATTTATTTATTAATATGGTAATTATAATATGACAAATGAGAATGACTTATACCTTTAAAGTAATACATGTATATAAAATAGGACATTTAGAGGTTAATACCTATTATATGTTCTGTAATATAAACAAATGCATCAATATATATGTACGTTACGTTGCACAGCCGCACTGGCGAAGTATTTCAGTAAACTAATTTACAAACACAAAAATTTACCTTCACGTTTTAGTATTTTTTAAAGGTTATAGCAGTCCAACGTATCTATACATTTTGGGTCGTGATCAAATTTTGGATAAAAAGAACATTACATTTTTAAGTTTTTAAAAAATTTAAAATTTCTATTATTTAATATCTTAAAAAAAGCTAAAATGTTATGGTAAGCCTGTGTATGCCGTATGGTTAGGTATGCTTTAATTAATTTCAATAATGACATAATTTTTTTTTAAACTGCTACCCATCGCGTTTTTAATGTTTATTAAATACCACTATTTTTAATAAAAATTAAAAAAGATAAAATATTCTATTAAAAACCATTCTCAACGTTGAAGATTGAAGTATTTTCTTCAAAAAGTATCACAAAAAAAAAAAATACACATTATAAAACTAAAAATACTCAATTCCTAGGTCCATTAAGTAAGTACTTACCTAAAACTGTATAGCAACAAAAACAATTGATCTAGCAATGAAATTACCATGACTTATTTAACAAGAAGTCAAGAACGTAATGAAACTAAATACGTATTCCGAAAGTTATTATTTTTTATTCATACTTAGTTCGTTTACGATATAGATAAATACAGTGTAATAAGATTCTTTTTATAATGTCAATCAAAGACAGAATTCTGAAAAAAAAACTTTAAAGTATTTTTGTTGGGTATTTAATTTACATATTACACATACAAACGGGTTTTTAAAAGTTCGTTGAAACAGTTAAAATAAATACCTTATAGGAAACTATTATTAATATATTCTTTAATCGGGAATATCGTATGGTCTTAACTCTTAATACTCTTGATTAAAACTTAAGACTCTTCAGTCTATACTCTATATACAGTATACACGTAAATCATAAAATTGTTGAGAATTAATAAATTGTAAAGAAATTATTCCATAATAGATATATTACAGTTAATCATTGGAATTGCCCATTATATACATTCAATTATTTAATCCTAAAACAGGTTGGCCATTTAAATGAAGCGATATAAGATGTTGCACCCACTAAGCTTATCTTCTATAAGGGTCTCCTTGACCCAAATAACAATATAGGTAACGCAGGTTTCCTATATATATGTACCGTGATCACTGATCATCGTTTAACATGTTTTAAATTATTAAACTTATCTCGTATTTTATTATATAAATTAGTAAAATGTATAATGGTGTAGTCGTTTTTCGGTACCAGCTACTGGTTAGACGACGGTACACAATATAGTATTGATAAATCGTGTTTAGAAACTATTTTGGTAAATGTTTTCGTTATAATATTGTACAGCTTACTATTATTATATTACGAGTATATACGCAGCAGGTGAAGGTCGTCGCATATCAGTAGGCAGTATGTCTTTTACTTAAACGACTAACCAACTATAACTATACCTTATATGATTCATACATTTCTTCAAAGAGAAGTTGACATGAATTCATTATTGAAATAGTGTTTTTAAGTGTACAGAAATACAGAATATTATTGCGAAGCGCAAGTGTATAATAATATTATTATTAATATATCCGTCTACAGCTGAATGAAAGTGGGGACGGAGGTCAATACGTTTAAGCACTTGTGCTTTGAAAAAATGATGTCAAAGTATTGAAAGACTAAATGATCGTCGTGGAATGAATTTTAAACATTTTTATAGATCATAAATTCATAAATATACCTTTATAAAATGAGATATTTTAGTTTAACGACGTGATATATTACTTTTTTACCCCGCTCCCTTAAATATTAATCAGTTAGTCTTGACTCATAAGAATAGTAGATATCCTAAAATATATATTATATTTATATAGCACTATAGCTGTTTTATCATGATTTTTAGAGATATATTACATTGATTGATTCGTGTTAAGATAATAATTCTTAGTATCTGTATGCTCTATGACTTTTGTGTTATTTATGCACGTGGCTCGCTAATTAACAATAATAATCATTCACACATAAAAAAACTATAGTCATATAATTATATAATTAATAATATTTAATTAGCTTAAAATTTAATTCTATAGAATAGTATATAATATTATACAGAAAGTATATCATAGTGTTCAAGGGCGCATCCAAGAGGGTGGCTAAGGGGCTTTAACCCCCCCCCCCCACAAAAAAAAATGGCTAGCCCCAAACATTTTGATAATTTGATTAGGTATATTGACTTTAAATTATTATATAAAAAAATTATCAATAAACGAAATTGAAACATTATAGGTATAACATAATATTATATTATTATATATTTATACCTGTCATTCCGGGCCCCGGGAGAGACCTCTGTTTATATTATTATAAATACTATAATATTTAAGAATAATTTGAATTTAGAAATATTTTTTTTATCAATTATTCGTCCATATATTTTAAGTTATACAATACTGCATAGGCTGTACTTATACTAGAAAAGTAAAAATGTTTGGATAAATATATTAAATCGTGCCAATGTATCTTCATTATTTTTAAATAATCGCAATGAGAGCTTATGAAGAACCTTGTATCTTGTATTACATTTTTAATAACAATTTTCTTATAAACATTTATAGGGAAAAAAATAATACAAAAAATTGAAAATGTGTATTTATTGTTCAAAAAGACTAAAAGGAGAAAAAATATTTAAAAAATTATACTACGTACAGGAAATTATACCATAAACATTTCTTTAACTAAATTTTATACAGGACTCCTTATAAGTTCAATTAAAAATATTGAAAATACTACATAGTCATAATATTTTTGAATGAAACATACCATTTCACTCTTAATGGTACTATGGCTATATAGCTAGTACACCTATGTATTATGATATAATATGTGGATGTGTAAATAAAACAGTAGGAATAATATTATATGACGATATATTACTTAACGTCTATAAAAAAAGGTACATTAGAGTTATATAGACGCAGTAAAATATTAAAAAATGTAAAAACAATCATTTTTTTTTTATTATTATTTATTTACCAAATTACCTGTCTAGTTTATAAAACAAATAGGTAGGCTTTACATGTAAGATATCATACGATAAGAGTTGTTTTTCATTTTGCTTTACAGAAGAAAAAATAAAGTTTTTTTTTCTCTTTACCAAACATAGGTTTTAAATAGGCTAATAATAATAATAATAATAATAATATTAAAAACAAAATTAAAATAAAAACAAACAAACAAAATGCAATATTACACTAGTATCGACATTAAAAAAGAAAAAAAACAAACAACATCAAATATATATTATAATTATTATGTTTATATTTCAAAACTTAATCAGCATGTTTAATCAATTAATTTAATACCCTAGCTAATAATATGTAATAATCATTTACTTGAAACGTATCAAAAATCAAAATATTACACTATAGTAGTAGGTGTAAAGTGAATGTCTATAGATTTTGTACAAATACTGACTGAACATTTTTTTATTTACAAAATAAAATATTGTATTAATTAAAATATCAATTTATGTACAAAATATAAATAATTTCCTAGTGTATTGTTTTAAGTCATGTAGGCTATAATATGCGTATATATTATATAGAAAAAATGACGACACTCATAAAAAAAGATAATAATAAAAATATACATATATATAATATTATATATATATATATGCAGTGAATATTATATAATATTAAAGTCAAATTTAAAGCAAAATATTTTTGAAAAATTCACGTTTATCTAGAAAAAAAGTAAAACAATTGAGCTCATTTGATGTTCAAATAGTTATCACAATTATGTTATAATTTTTCAATTAAATATTTATATTAATGATTTTCTTTTAGAAAACCATAATTAAAAAAAAAAATTATGAAACGTATAAAATTGTCTTTTATGTGTCATGAATTACATAGAATTCCATAAGAAAAAGATATATTTACATGCGATTATTATTAAGTGTTTCAAAATGTTTTACAGTCATTTGGGTATTTAAAATAAAAATCATCGTTACATAGTTAAAAAAAAATTATATCGATTTATTAAATCGCAGTATCAAAATACAAGAAAAAAATTGATTATAAACTATAATAAATTACACCGATGGAATATATAAATAAGGTTGTGTGAATTTTAAACGTTTTGAACAATATATAGCAGGCCTAAGAGACGAGCTATTGCGTATTTCTAACTTTATTTTTTTAAACTTTTAATACAAAATCATTCATCGCGTGTAATTTACTAATTAAAACTAAAAAAAACCCAAAGATGTTAATTCCAAATTATCAGTTTTATTATATTACAAACTTTCGGAAAAAATCAAACAGAACCGAAAAAAATATTACATTATATTAGTCGATTAAAATTAAATTTTAAACAACCATTGATTAAAGAATTATTCAATTTATGTCCTATGTAAAAATGTTAAAATAAAAATCGTACAATAGTATTCATCATATAAAATTGAAAAAAAGATTATTTTAATGTATAGATATAATAAAACAAGTCTTATGATTCAGTTATTTAATTATTTTTTTCATTTACTATTTTTATTGCTTCGATAGATCATTTTTTTTAAAAAAACATTATTTTTATAGCCTACATTTCTATCAAACATATTACATTATATGATTTTTATTTAAAAGACAGATTCTGTTATACAATATTATTTAAAAAAAAAACAAAAACAAGCGCAAAGGCACCGATTTTCACGGATAAAACAGTCAGTGTTTACATAATATAATATTATTATTATTATTATAAATATATATATATAAATATTTATATATATATTATAGTATTATAAATAATTTTTCTTATACACAAATAATAAACATTTAAACATTTTACAAAATCTAGTTTTCAAGTACAACGTTAGTAATGTTGGAACACAATTCATAACGATCAAGAATATAATAAAGGTTACAAATTAACAAAAAAAAAAAAAAAAAGGTTAAACAAGATAATAATACCTATCCCCAATATCGTATTTACTCCTATATATAAAAAAAAAACACATTGGACATAATTTACAATATTTTTCTTACCAGTTAAACTAAAGGAACATGTTTGCAACATATATATATTATATGTGTGTACCTATTTTCAACATTATTTTTTTCGAGCCTAATATTCGTTTTATGTTTTAATTATGCACCTTAGCCTACGTAGTTTATAACCCGTAGGTATATATTTTATTATTTATAATAATTTCTTTTTTTTCTTTAGTTTAGGAGTCGTTTTTATTATATTTCAATAAATTGGTAACTTTAACGTTTGACTACCTATTCAGCTATAGTTTTTAATCTAAACATGTAGTTTAGTGTAAAGTGAATCTACCTAAGCGGTTAGATATATTTATCTATAATCGTGAATATTAAATAGGTTATCTATTTGAGGTAAATATATCATATTATATTATTTTGTATTTATAGGTAACCTAAAAATTGCTCGAGGAATAATGGGGCAATTGAAAACAATCCAACCGATACGGTTGCAATGAAAGCGCACTAGGGTTTTATTTAGAAAAAAACCTAAGTGTTAAATTTAAATGGATACCAACCATCCGTCGAGACGGTGTCGAGAAATGCATATACATATTATGTATATATTATTATAGACAGATATCTAACGAAATTTAATTATTTAATTTAACTTAAATTGTATATTACTATATTATTTTAATATTTTAAAATTAATTTTTCGTTTATACGAAAAATGTATAAAAATATAGTTTTCACGTTTTATTTTTTTTACTTATTTTTTTTTTATGAAAATATAAAAGTAGTATAATGCAAAATTGTTATTTATATACTGGCAGTGTGTTGATTAAAAAAATTAAGTATTCACTTATTTTTTAAAAAATAATATAGGTACAAAAGTAATATATATTTATACATATTACGCGATGAATGAAAATTATGTAAGTCAAACTATATTTTTACTATATAATAATTATAAATTACGTTAATAAGAAATCACAAAGTTGTCAGAAATACCAAAATAATTTATAGCCATTTCGAATATATTATATATGTGAGAGAGTGTGTATGTGTATGTGTGTGTGAGAGAATGTGTGTGTGTCAGTATTAAATACGAATACAATGACGGTGCCCATTACGTTTTGCCTAACGTCACTCGATCAAAATTAGGAGGAGAGTATACCGTAAAGAAACACTCGGAAATAGAGAGAATGAGAGAGTGATAAGGGAGGGGGGATTGGAAAAATAGAGAAACAAAGAGAGAGAAGATAATATAATTCAGCAATCAGCCTACATCATTTAAACAAAACGTACCTATACTAACGTATTTAATATATAAATATATATAAATATATATATATTATACATGATTTAGGTACTGTACGCATGAGTTTATACACTCGAAATACAATATAACATTACAACTACAATTAAGTCTAATTAATACAAAGATAACCCATACGCGTATACCTATATCATCGTCATCATATATTATTATTATTATAATCTCTTTCGGCAAACTTTTCTCATATTGTAATAATTATACTATCTTAAAATAATATATATATATATATATATACGTAGTTTATACAGACGTGGGGCAAATTTTCACAGACAATATATTATTATACTAACATTATGTTAACATTATAGATACTTTTATATAGCTGGATTCAACGATTAAATAACTCCCAAATCGCAAAGGAAAAACTCAAGAGTCACAAAATGAAACGTATTAGTAATACATAAAAACAAGAAAAACTTAAAAAAAATATATTCCTAATATAAGAATCTCCTCTCGGTCACATAATAATATAACAATCAACAATGCACAATTTACCTACAAAACGAATACATACTAACTATATTACGGTAGCGTTCACACGCGCATGCGTGCGAGGTAGACAAAATCTAGACGTTTCAAATTTCTTCTTCATTTTCACTTTCATATATTACATATAGTTATTATTTTGGTAACTGGTTCTATTCTATTATAATAATGATGATCAGTAGCTATCCTCTGTGCATAATGTACGCACTAACTTCTGATCGTGGAGTTCAAGAGGAAAGGCACATAAAACATTTTTGACTCTAATAAGAGCGAAGCGGCTGACTGAATCTGTAAGGGGGAAAAATTGTAATATAAATTTATTTAATATCATGATTCAATTTTAATCACACTTAACAATATTTCTATTATTTAGGAGTAAAAAAAGTACACGCAGACCATGTTCTAAGGATTTTACATTACTGTCCAAAAAAGGATGTTGATAACCGTTAATTTGAAGATAGTTGGAGAATGAGTGATGAAAATGTTAAAATAGACAATATAAGTTTAATATTATTTTGATATTATTATGAGACGAGTATACGAGAATGTTTTAAAATTTAAAAAAATGTATGGAATGTTGTTAAATATTTAAATATTTTAGTTTTTATTTTCTGGTGATTCATTTTCAAATTTTACATTAACATACAATTTTCACGTAAATTTGTTATTTTTAATTATACAAATGTAATTTTATAGAATCAATAATTACATTTTAAATATGGACTACGAATGAATATTTCAAATACATCATGTTAAGTACTAAAGCGTAATAGATTACTTGTTTTAAAAAAAAATGCATATTATTGTATATATAGGTATTATATTAACTACATAAATATATTTTTTTTATATTTTAAAACGATTTGAGTTTTATTTATATACATTTTAAAAGTGTTCTTTATAACACTGAATAAACGATTATTTTATTCTATTCTAATCACTCATAGTGTAATTCCAACTACACTTTAGATATATATTTCCTTAGAATAAGGCTTGAGATGTACTTAAATATAAATTCGATTTAAGGACACGGTCGTTATATTGCAGTAGTAAATAATTTACCTCTGGCAGTCGATGAAGGAGATCTTGCAACCTGTTAGGTTGCATGGGAAAAGTGTGTTCGACATAAGTCTTTAAACAAGACGTATATCTCTCTTGGATGGTTTCCAGCTCACTAGTGGTATTGCCGTTATCTATAGAAGGATAAGCAAAAACAACAACGATTATTATTAATATTCTGGATTGCCTAGACGGTGGTATAATGTACTTACTCTGTGTCAACATGATTATGACTTTCAGGCACACGTACTCTTCCATTCGCAGCTTTACCCTCCTGAACATGAGGGTGACGTGTGTGATCTTCTCCACCATAACACCAACATCTTGTCGGAGCTGGTCCATCGTTATGGGTTTGCCCATCATCGAGGACAGGCAGTTTTGTAATATGCACAGATTATGAGACACCTGCGGAAATTTCGGGTTTAATATGAAATAGGTAACAGCGTGCGTAATTTTATATAGATCGCTGCTATCGTGTGGTTTAATGTTCATACCTCTTGGTGAAATTCGGAATCCTCGTTCCGGTCACCGTTCATGTTGGTGGAGTTCCAAATCTTCTGGGGCCCGTGTATTGCTTGGTACGCCGAAGTGGTTAACACTAATAGCTCATGCCACTTGTGTGTCAGAAGTCTCGTATGCACCTGTAAAACGAAATCCGTAAGTCATTGTAATAAAAATATATTATTAAGACTACGGTTCGCCGTGTATAACAAAAAAATATATATGATTGAAGTTTATTTATATTACTTATGTTATTTTAAATTAATATTATATTTACTAAATAAATAAAAAAAGACTATAAAAAAACTAAATATGTTGTGAAATTAATCATACTCCACAATGAAAAATGCATCATCATTGTATATTATGATACGTTTGGTTTAGCTTTAATTTTTTTTATTATAAAATATAGTTAAAATCATTTTTACATTATAATGAGTATATTTATTGAAATTTTTATATTTTTTCCTATATACATAACCCATAAAAACTTTAATCATTGAGTTTCCAAACACTGTTATACATGGCAGCTTATAGTAATTACTGAACTCACTTCTACTGGCAATTCAAGATAAAACGGAAGACGCTTGGTCCATTGCACCAGTTTGTAAACGATTGAGTCACCGATCTGCATCAGTTTGGCTGACAAATCGGAATTGTGTTCGAGCAAATCCTCCATGTTCTATAAAAGATACACAATACAATACATATAATAATTCACAATACTATATTATCAATTACTAATAACTAATAAGTAATATTAATGACCGATTCGTTAGTTTTCAATATGTATAATATAGACTATAGACTATACAGTATAATACATTTAAGCGCATGAATCGGAATGTTAATAGTTAATGTATTCAGTTGTATATATTATCTAATTTATCTAATGAGCTCAAACTGTAAATATTCTTTTATTAAGAAAAAAAATAATTTTTTCAGAATAATTATTTAATAAAGCCAAATAGTAAAATATTTAAACGAACAGTAATAATATCAAATATTATAGGTATATAATATATATAAAATATAAAAGTGATTAGAAAGAATATTATTTATAATTTTACTTTAATTTATCATGATTATTTATGTTGTTACAAATCAATTTAAACAATTAATAAACATATATTATTATTAGGTATAAGTTACTATTTTGAAACTAAATATTAAAATTGCCTATCTATTCTTAATGTGTCTACAGATATGGTCAGTTTATTTTTTCTAACGACAGCGATGGATAATATTTTAATATAATATCGTGTATTTACCCGCAGAGTGGCAATATCTTGAAACTCGTCGCAGTCCACGAGGTTCTTGATCATGTTCACCGTGGCTTCGATCGAAAACGTACGGTCTCTTGACGAACTCACGGCGTTGTCTAGTCGTTGTCTGAGATAAACGACCTGTAGGGGACAATGAAATGCACATGAATATTATTAGTTATAAAATTATGTAAATTTGACGCTTTTACCATAATATTTAATATGTTAGTTACCTCGCTGGGGTTCGTCAGTGCAGTCTTTAATATGGTTCCGTTGACCAGAGTCGACATGGATGAGGAGTTATTATCCTGGTTTTCCGTTTTCATCGTAGTCATGGTACTGGCCGTGGTGCACGTGACGGACTTCTCCATTTTGACTTGTCCGTTCTTCGGTGGCCTCTTCTTCTTATACTTTACCTAAAACGTAGGTGATTTATTAATATGTCATTCAATTATAAGTATAACATATATATAAATGATAAATGATGTTAAATTTCTTAAATCTCCATTTGAGAAGGAATAAAAATATCTAAACATAAATTTCTCATCAACGCGGATAATAAACAATACAAATTAATGTGTATAATATTATGCAGTATGTAATTACCTTGTATAAGTTGTAAACAGCGCCAGAATTTCGTCCACCGGGCATTCTATCTTCTCGAACGGCTAGAAACACGTTAAAATAAAATATTACTTTTTTAAAATTATTTTTGCGTTATAATTTTCACAGTAATCTTTAATTTACAAATATTACGTATATATAGTAAAATGGTGCTCTCGACACGATTCGCTTACCCTGCAACACCATTCCTTGACCGATGCATTTTTTAAACCGGCAATATTGACACCTGTTTCTTTGAGCTTTTGTTATTTCACAAGTGCCTTCAGCTATACACGTGTATATCCTCCGGTTTTGGACGGTACGTTTAAAGAACCCCTTGCATCTGTTTGGGAATAAGAAAAACGTTAATGTCTATTAGGTATGAAAAAAAAAACAGTAATAAATACGATAGATGTTGTGCTGTGTGTTTTTTTTTTTATTATATTAGTGTTAACGACTCCTGTGTCGGATGAATGGAAATATACGCGTAATGTCTATATTATACTATAACCTTGTAGTAAAAAAAAGTCGTCGTCCTTGAGTGAGACGAGGCGTACCGTTAAGAGTTGTACAGTTACGGCAACGACGATACGTACGTATACGTTTAATGTATATACATCGCACCGTGGATAAATTTGCGACATTGCGCTATGCCGTGTATTTTTCCCGTAGGTTAGTAAAAACTACTCGCTTTAACCCAATTCTGGAGCAACGCAATTTTTACTTAAAAATCTTAGAAATATATGTATGACAATAAACGTAGGTACACGACATGTATAGTGTTTACGTTAGTAAACTTGAACGACGTGACGTCATTGAAAAGGAGATGCGTAAAGGGAAAAACGTGAATGTTATCCTTTCATATTTATTGCCGTAAATTTTGGTGGAGAAACGTTACCCATAAAATTTACTAAAACTTTTACATTTTTAACTTTTATTTTTTTTTAATATTGAATCCCCAGTTCCGATAATTTAGGTTATATTTTTATTCATCGAAATAGCATCATGAAATTATGTACGTATAACATTATATCATCACGGCCTCTCTGATCCAGACCAATCCTTATAAATTATAACTGCAAAAATTTGCCGATAAACTATGTTTATTAGAAATTTAGTATTATTGTGGTTTTGCCCCTCTACAGTATTTTAACTGAAATGTTCAAAATGTTGGACATAGATCATGTTGTAAATAATATTATTTGCTGGGAAATCGGAAAAATACAAAACGGCTGTTTGGTTCAAGGCTATAATACGTACCCTTCACAAGTGATGATGCCGTAATGAAGACCCGTGGCTCGGTCGTCACAGATCATGCACACCATGGGTTGTTCCTGTTCGTCGGCTTCCTCCATCTGGTGGTAAGCGTTGACAGGTGCGGATTTGTTGTCGCCGTTGGGACCGGCCATCGGCCATTCGGCGGGTCCCGTATTGGCCGTCAGGTTGAGCGCGTGCATCTGATGCGTGGCGGCCACCGGGAGTTGGGACAGGTCGCCGGCCCACAGCCGTTCCATATTGAGCGGCACGTGAAAGCTCTGCTGTCCACCGCCAGCGACGTTGCCGCCACCGCCATTTCCACCACTGGCTACAGATGTCTGCTGCAGCTGACCACCAATGGGCCTGAGACCGGGCATGTGGCTGATGACGGACGCCACATCGTGGCCAGCGGCCACTCCGAGGTTTAACAGCAGATGGGCGGCCGACTCTTCGCTGACCGCCGACGGTGACGGCGACGGGGACGACACGGACGACGTGTTGGACGACCACGTGGCCGCGGACGACCAGTACGGCGTGCTGACCGTCGACGGTATGGAACCGCAGCCAGTGCTGGCTGGTGACGTGGACTGTTCCACGGTGCAGGGTGGACTGGACCAGATCATCGTCCGCACCCCACCTGCGAAACACAATAATCTCCGTATTACGACACTGTTGGTGGGATAACGAAAATATGCTAAATGTAAACGGCACTAAACTCCACCAAAAAATCGTCCACTCGTCCGAATCATTAAATCATATATAAAGTCAATATGCGTTCTAACGACTTACCCGCTTCGCCCATAATGACGGTAGGTGCAGACCGGGTGGTCCGCGGGGGTATGGCGGTGGGCGGTTTCATGTCGGTGTTGCCGGTGGCAGCCGCAGCCGTGGTCGCGAAACCCGCACCGCCAATAAGCTCGGGCCGGACGCCGTTGATGCGACACACGGACAGCACTGATGCTGCGGCCGCGGTGGCCACAGACGCGTTGCCGGGCGCCGTGGACGCGGGCGACGTCTGCGTGCCCGCGTTCCAAAACGCCGATGACACGGACGTGACGACGGATTGCCGGCGCTGCTGGTACTGCTGTGTCACCGACATGGAGTCGGCGGTGGAGGAGGGCGTGTAACACCTCAGCGGCGGCGGATTCGTTTGAGAGGTCACCGTCGTCCAAGTCAAGGGTGGCGATAGTGACGACGACGACGACGATGATGACAACGACTGCGGCGGCGGTGGCGTTGTTGCCGACTTGACGACGCAACTCAACGGGCTGGTCATCACCACCGACTCGCGCCTTTGCTGCTGCTGCTCATGTTGCGCTGCCGCCGTCGCCGCCGCCAACGCCGCTGTGACCACCGCCGAAGGTGATGGCGACGGCGACGGTGGTTCCGTCTTGTTATCGGCCACCGTCCCATTTTCGTATCCCGTCCCGATCATGTCTTTCGGCTGCGGATCGTCTAACATCTCCTCTTTGACCTTGACGCCTTCTCCCACGTCATTCGGGTCTTGCCCGCTGTCCGTGGTCATGCTGCCGCATTCCGGAGACGACGCCATTCTATATACACACATAAACATACGGGACCGATCAAAACAATTGTACATACATATATATATATATATATTGTATTTTATGTGCAATTATTACGTCCGAAAATAATTATATTGATTACAATCGCGGCCGTTAAAACAAAATGTTTTTATTTAATCGATAAGAGTATTATTGGTGATTTAGAGCACTATAAAGGTAAGTGTACGGCCCAAGCCTGTAACTCTTTCCGTATCGGACGATTGAATCTTAAACGTAATCGTGCAACACGCACCTTGCAAAACAGAAAAAGATAAATATTAAAATATAAGAAGCTTAAAAGAATGTTCAAGATCGTAATCGAATTGCTATATAGAAAGCGAAATTTCCGTGCAGGATTAATTTTTTGTCGAATATATTCATTGTCGATAGTACCGATAAAACTGGCAATATGATAAATAAACATATAAACAAATTTAAATTTTTTGTATAATTAACACGAGATTGATCATCCCACTTTATTAAATGTACTCTTAAAATTCATAATTGTAAAAAAAAAACAAGAATGATAAATTTCGAGTAAGCTTATGAAAAGATTTAAATATGTTTTCGAAATGTAACCGAATGTGTACGATGAGTAAAAACTACGTCATACTTTCATTGAAACGTATTATAGTCAATGACTACAAATTAATAAAATGTACGTGCGTGTGTGATAACGCTCCGCTATCTCTTTTACAGTACAAACGCTAGTACTAGGATAATTGTAAATATTAAACTCCTTAAAAGTGGTCGGAATCCACTTAATATATTAGTGTATTATTGCGTCCCATACTCTTATACGATAGTTAAGACATCGTCTTCGGTCACGGATACTCTTGCAAACATCGTGTATAAACAGAGAGATTTTGCAATAATATATAATATAAACAGGCTATCGTTGTAGTTGCGGTCGCGTGATTTTGTCGGAAAACGAGATGTTAAACGCCGGTTGCAAAATCACTCGTAAATCATGATATGCAACCTCAGTGGTCAGTGGCCCCGATACCCTCCCCGACATGTCACGGAAAATCGTACCTATCCATCGATATGATAAGTCCGGGCGACGGTACCGATCTGTCCATTCGGCTTGACGGAGATGCCGGGCCAGCGACGTCTGGTGATGAAGTACTCGTGTCCGCTATGCTCTCACCTGTTCAAACATAAATACAAATAGATATCTTTAAAAATTGCACATACTAAATAAGAAGTATAAAGGGATTTATTTGTATGCAATGTATATAGGTAATAACAATATTGTTGTCCATATATAGTTTCGCGTATATAGGCCATAGAAAGAAGTGTAAAGTATAGGTAATGCACAAGTGCAGTTCGGGATAGATAAGATAAAATAAGTCGTTTCAACTACTCTTATAAGTTATATTATTAGGTCACGCACTCGGGGGGCCGTATACGCAGCGCATTACAATATTTAGTTACGATAATAACAGTAATGTGTATATATGCGAACCACCGAATGATGAGACTTATAAACGCCAGTGTACCTATGATAATATAATAGGTACCTATATTATATTATATAAATAGTACATTATATCCTATATACACGTGTAAATCAGGAGAATGACAGGTATAGTGACTGACGAGTGTGAAATCTTTAGAAAAAAATCGAAATCATTTGGTTTCGATTTTGGAAATTGGTGTGTACTAACATATATAATATTGTTATTATTGTCATCAATGATCATTGGTCAATTATTATACGATATATAGGTCGTCCAATTCTCGGGGAAAAAAATTCTCGCGAGGGAACCTATATACGTTATATATTACATACAATAGTACTGATACATGAAAAGAAATAAAAACGACATCATTACGGATTTAGGTCAGGTCAGTTCCCATGAGTCGTACCGGTGCTGCCACGTGGGCAAAAACCCCGCGTGCTGCACAAAAAACCACCGTGACTAACCCATGATTGGGGGTTGCGTTTCAGATAGGTTCCCATGACCTTAGGCACAATGAAAACCGTCCGGTGTCCAACTATTTTGGATGGGTTGGACATATTTATTATCGTGTATTGTAGTATTTTATAGTAATACGCATTATTGCGGCTACCATTTACTATACATAAGTTTTCTTCCCCAATAATAAGTATTAAGTGACTCGTAAAGAATCATCATAATACGGATGGGTTCGGATGGTTCTGTGTCAAAACAACAAACATGTCGTATTTGGGATGACGATTTGTCTCGGTCACTGGGTTAAGTATTTCGTCCCTATGGTATGCATTTAGGGGTCAACTGCGATTAATAAGTAAATATAATATAAAGACGTCGTGTCGTCATGGTTCGTCAACGAGGAAATTATCAAAAACTGGTACTCGTTGTCATACACAAATATATTGATATATACAATATACATACCACGATGTAATGATAAGTGTTAAATTTTGAATACTTAAGATTTTATTAAAAACGATATTTCTAAAATCGTTTTTATACGTCTTATTATTATATCACTAGTTTGACCTTAAACATTTTAAGTTATTTACATATTGAAATTTTATATATTTTTTTTAAATTTTTTATTGCATATTGTATTATTAAGCATAATTTAAATAGAGCACGTTAAAAGTTTCGCAATAACTATAGCTATACTTTAATTGTTAATTAATATTATCTAACGCAAAATAAACCGATGAATTATTATAACAACTAAATTAGTTAAGTTAATAATTTATTATTGTTTCATCTATAACTCATACTGCAGCTTAAATTTAAAAATGTCTAAATAGTTAATGTTATATGATTCAAAATGGATACAAAAACCCGTAGGGTAGGTATTTGAAGAAATTCTCAATAAAAAAACTATGGTCTTAATAGAGTAAAAAACAATAAGTAAATAAATAAATAAATCATAAATTGTGTGAATCATATTTTAAAATTAGCAGAAAAAAACATTTACTATCATTTCTGTTTTAGGAAAACCAATAGTTAAATAGACTAGTAAAAGACCTTAAATTATAATTATTAATAATTTAAGTATTTTAATAAAACTGAAAATAGGTAGTTAAAATTTTTAAATGTTATAAATATTATCAAGCGCTAAAATTTACAATTTATTACTAAGGGGTAGGGGTGTAGACTAATATTACACCCTTTTTAAAGATTTATATGCAAATATAAGATAATAATAATCTTTTTTTTTTCATATAGCTAACATACTAATAAACAGAGATACTAAATAATAAAAAAAATTTTAAGAAAAAAATATGAACTAAATAATAAGAGAGTTGTAAGATATTAATGTAAATAAGGTTAAATTTGTATCTGTTATCATTTATCAGTTATCATGATAGAGCAAATCATACCTAAAATATTAATCTTATTTAATTTCTAAAATTGTATTATCAATTCATAGCTAGCTTGATAGTTTACTAATTACAAAATAACCTTGATATAGGTACTTATACTTATTTAAAATTATTAAAGTAAAAAGTGAAAGATCTTTAACATAAAAAGAAAAGGTAAATATAATTACTATAGATATCTATAAAATATCTTACCGTCACTGCTGCACCTTGAATCTATTTTGCGCCTCTTCAGTTTCAGGTCTTGAAACAGACTCATGGTACTCAGGTCACACGGGGTACTTGTTAGGGTCATAATTCCTGTTCAACAAACAATATATCGTTACGATTAGAATTTAACGAATAAGACAAAACGGTTATTTGTTATATAATAATAATAATAATTATTATTATTTTTAATGAAAATTTTTTTGCGAACCGCACGTTGTACTTTTATTCACATAAACACGTGAAACATAAAAAAAAACTGTATCAACATATAAGTGATATATAAGTGAGGTATCATGTAAACATTTACCTCGCTTAATGTAAAAAATATTATTCGTCGATATGCGCGCGTACAAGTCCAGTTATTTAAAACGTGACGCGACGCAGTGTAAAAAAATCTGCCCCATAACACACGATAACGGTTGCTGCAATAGTCGCATCGTCGCAAAAGGTAAAAAAAAATTCAATCATATCACGTTGATGAGAATGCGGCGGCGGCAACGTCGTACATGGGAGAAAATCCTATCTATCGTTTTGTATTGAATACAACCGACACCGTGTGGCGCGTTCGGTCATCGAGCGAATACTGTCACTTTCTCTTCAATCTTTTGTCGCGCACGAGCTACACGAGCACGCCCCGTAGCGCACAACACCCGCGTCACGCGGCATCTATCTCTCAGCGACCGCGAACACGGGGTAACGCCCAGCCACCGCGACTGCGTTTAACGCCGAGAACCGTTTTTGATAAATATTTTCCGTCAAAAACCGGTAAATAAACACCGTGAGTGACGCGAAACGAATACGATCGAGGGATTAATTTTTTTTCGCCACAAAGTTTTCGGACTTTTGCGGCGTTTCACGGTGACGGCGGCGGCGGCGGCCACGACGATAGCGGGACCCACGTATAATCGATGACGATCGGTTCGGGAATGATCGAGCGGCTGTTGGCGGCGGCGGCGGAGAAAAGCGAGAAAGACAAAATAGAAAAAAATATATACATGTATTAAACGAGTGTACACACGCGACGGAGGCTTGTGCAATCTCTGTCTGTTTAATGCAAAACGAACGGTTTTTTTTCTGGTGGGACTTTCGGCCGCCAATGGTAGCTGAGGCCACTGCCGGCGAACGACGACGACGGTCTGAGAGCGCGCGCGTGTGTGTGTGTATGTCAGCGCTTGTTTGTGTATCGCGTGAAGGTTATAAGTGGGGCCTCCGTTGCGGCCGGTGTAAACGAAGAGGGAAGAGGTCGGTAACCTGCTCCGCGGTAAGTAGGTCAGCGCCGTGCGAGTTCGCCCACCCGTTCGGCGGCGGCGACGCTACCGTCGCCGCCGCCGTATATTTAAACATCGTCAAAACACACGCACTGTGCTACACTCGGTTATACGCCTTTTATACACCACCTCATCTTCCCCCGGGACAACAAAACATCATCCCCCGCAAGGTGCGTATTCGGCCCCCCCGCCGCCGCCGCCGATGCCGGGCTACAGCGTCGACGGCGCGAAAGTGTGCACAAACGCGGGCGCACGCGCACACCCGGACACTGATGTCGGTCGTCTGTCCCAAAGTCACCCCAAATCGCAGTGGGTAAGGGAATTTACGATATTTTTGAAACGGGTGCGTTCCCCGAAGGGATCGCAAGTTTTCTGACAATATTTTGTTTTATCGGGCTTATATTTACCTACTAGGTACACTACTATATTATTATTATTAGCTGATACGATATGGTTTGTTGTCAGTCGTTATTTAATATTTATTATTATCGAATTATTAATTCTTTGATTGCGTATATGACTCACGACAATAAATAATATGATAGTAATAAAATCGTGCGGATGATTTTTGGTCACCGTGTTTTTATTTCTTCGATTTTTCGTTTCTTTGCGTAACGATTTTACTGCAGAAGAGAAGAGCAGATGGACTGTTGGGATATTATTATTATTATTATTGTCTTTCGCCAAACCGGATTGCCAGACCGAACAAAATTCGTTCGGTTTTTATTTTGTTTATGTAACACTCATCTCGCTCGTAGTCGTTGCAGGTTACATCTTTCACAGGTAAACGTGTAGCCATGTAGGAACCTATCCCATTTATAGGAATAACGCATAATATTCATCGTTGACGTAACAACATCATAGTATCATAATATCTACAATCCATACTATGCTGTTTACGAATAAATTGATCCTTAACAGTCTCGATTAAAATAGGTACTATTTAAATACAAATAGAGTTCTATTATATAATATATACGTATAGTTTAATTTGGACCTCTGAAGTAAATAAATAAAAAATGTATACAAAACGAATATAAAATCCGGGATCTACGGACTACTTATAATAAATAATAATTATTCCGATCTATAGATAGCTATGGCTCTATGGACTGCCACGGTGAGAATAAAATGGAAAAATATGATATGTTTGAATGTCCCACTATGAACGACGCGTGATAGATATTTCGGCTTTTGTCTGTATGCCCATATATGTGTGTGTGTGTGTGTTTGTGTAAATATGCGTATTACCGTAGACAACAAAAGATCTGTTAGTTTTGGCTGAAAAATAGTTTCTATATTGTTGGCGTTCGAAAATTTCTTTTCGTGACAGCCGACGCGAAAAAGGAAAGGGCTTTAAAATATATACGATCATAGGTATATTATATTGGTACACGCGCCGCGGCGATACATTCGATCTTAATAATGATTGTACACGACACAGCCAACGTTTTATTTCTAGGCATTCTTTACGCGCCGGACCGTATCGAGTCTTGGAGGTTTTGTTTTGTCCGAACGTCCTTCTATCGAATTACGTATATTTTACAGTTTACGTACAGTTAGGTACGGCGTATATCGCGAGTTGCGAGTTTATTATATAGATTATCATGATATATAGCAATTATAGCTACTAAGTTAAGTTACCATCGTCGTTTGCGTTTCCCTTGTCTTAGGGAAATATACCTTAAGAGAAAATAAAGATAACCACCGCAATGCTGATAATTGACGATGTTGCATCGTGTATACCTTAACTCGTACATCGTAATAATATCGTTCTATTATAATCATGTTGTTATAGAAGTGTTGTCGGATCATTAGCCGCGACGCAACGCATAAAACACAATAACCGATATATTATAATATGTAGGTCGAATTTGTTTTTCAAACGTTATATCTAACATATGACGTCATTTCGAATCCCGGATTCGACTATACACGATTATTATTATCATCGTTGAATAAAGCCTTACCACACCGTATACTATTCGTGTGTGGCGTGTACCTATATATTTATATTTTATATACATATTTACTACATACTATATGTTTAAATGTGTGGAGATGCAACTGGTATCGACATTTTAGGGACATGAGGGAGCTGGGCGAGGGCTTATTTTGATTTTTTACCGTTTTTTCAATTATAAGATATTATTTATAATTGTTTCCATTGAAAAAAGCTTGTACGGAAATTATTATATGACAATTGAATCATTTGATTGATCATAATTTATTACTTGCTAATTATTTGACTAATTTATACATAATATCATTATAACACTGATTACTACAGGGTGATTATTTCTATAAAAATATATCTCAAAAAGTACAAATATTTTTAAAAATAATTTTTTTTCGTAGAAAAGACCATTTTTGAAATATTGGATGTTTAATGTTAAAAATATAATCGTACTGCTCATAGTTTTAATACCTGAATTTGTATATATAAACGGTCTCTATACAGCGTTAGTTAAGCAGGGGGGATATCCAGATATATATCCACCTTCTCTCAAAAAAATAATTATTTTAAATATTATCACTTATACCTACCTAATATTATAAAATTGTTTTATTTAAATTTTAAATAACAGAAACTTTTTTTTATAAACATTAATATAGATAGGTTAGGTATCTACAATAATCGTTCGGTTGGTACGTAACTATAAAACGCGACGGTAATATTTGTCGTTCTTTCACAACTCGAACTGAGTAGTTCTTTTTCGTTTATTTGTTCGACGTTTGTTTTTTATTCAAACTCTATCTCTCTCTTTGTCAATCAAGTTCACGTCCACGAATATAGTTACAGATATTATTATTATTTTATTCCGTGCCTATTACAAGTAATGTCAGCGGCGGTATCAAATGTAAAAATGCGACACAAGCCAAGAGCCGATCGTACGAAAATAGAATGATTCTTGGAAGATAATTCTACTATGCACGGCGGCAGACATGGGACTTTTTCGGCCAACAACTGTGACATACATTCACCGCGGTTTTAACACAATATATACCCCCGACAATAATTGACATATTAATATACTCCACTACGATATATTATATTATACTCATGCAATATAATATATACGTTATATAATAAAATGTTTCCGATGACTGTTATAACGCGGTCCGGTCCGGATGTAATTTTAACATCCGGTTTACGTATCTATCATAGTATACGTTATAACTGTATGACTGTATCCACAAGACGGTTTTCAAAAAAAAATTGTAGGTACGTCAAACTCGAATCATAGGTTATCGTTTGAAAACGTTTGACAATCACGCCGCTCAATTTAAAAATCAACAATATTGTTGCATCAAGGTCTACTAAAACGGAATAACAAAAAAAAAAAAAACAATTTTTTTTAACCGCTTTTTTGACACATTTATAGAACATCAACAATACTCGATATCGATTGTTATAATTATGTTTAGCGAAAAAATAATCATCAAATCGTCATCATTGTTGTCACAAAAGATGACCCAAGTTTAGTGTTGAAATTCGCATACGTAGCGATACCAAATATATTATATATTATTATTGTAAACTGTTTTATATTTTTGGCTCGGCGTCGGCGAATATCCTATATGTACGACACACCGCACTAACCATATGACTGTCATTATACCTAAGTATACCTTCTATGCTTATTAGTTATTAGTTTATTACCTATGCTAGGTTACAGTAAATAGTAAAAACATGTCATATATTATGTGAAACGTATTACGAATTACGAATTATATTCCGGAATTATGGACGGGTTAACATTCGATGTGTTGTTCCGGCGATTACAGAGGGCTTTATAATTACATTATTTTTTCGGCACCTTTATTTTATTATTAGATAAACAAATTAAATATATTATTATATTATTAAGCAACGTTCTCCGCGTTACGTTCAACGTTATAGTCCGGTTTGAGCGATAAGAGGAAAATAAAATAGAATAACCAGCTGCCTATATCATTGGAAACGAGTTCAAGGCAAAACGGGCGGCAAAAACCTCGCACCCGTTGTCGGCCGGCCAACGACCCGGCGACCGAGATCTCGGTTAGTGCAAAGGTCGTTTCATGAGATATTTTCGTCCCCACTCCCATTCAAAACCATTTAGCAATGTAATAATCAATGGTCATAATTAGTTTGGCCGTCATCTTCCAAACGATTTGTACTTGTGTAAGATTCCCATTATATATTATATTGTATATATTTGTATATAGTGTATACTGTATACTATATGGTGTATATAATATATATACACACACACACACACACACACACACCTTAATGTATTCATCATATTAATATTATCATCATCATCATTATTATTATTAATAACTGTGTACAAGATTTTAATCAAACAATTCCCTGTTGCGATTATAATATAATATAAACTGTATGTACGTAGGTATTTAATTTCTCGAAGAAATTCGCTGACAATATTCTTAAAAAGTGCATTTTGCAACATTTATAATTTTGCGTACATCGGTTGTATATAAATAACTTATACGCTATAGCTACACATAAATATAATATACGTAGTAATCGTGTACAAATATATATTTAGTAAGTATAATAACCCCGTTTGAGGAGATTAAAAAATACATTTCTGTTGTGTTTTACAAGACAGTTGAAAGTATATTTTGTTAATTTGTTCGTTTATAAAAATTGTTAAGCGACAACGTCGCCATAATATATTCTCAACACACATATTATTATTACACATTATTTATAATAATAGTATACGTTTCAAGACAGTTAACGAAAACAATAATAAGCGGATAATAAGAAGTAACACTTTATATTTATTATTAGTACATAAATATTAAATATATATGATGGTATAGCACTAGTGTTTTTAAGTGTATTTTGTGAATTAAAACTTAAAAATTATGAACATATTTAATTTTTGCTCACTCAAAATAATATAATTAGATTTATTTATCTTTTTTAAAAATGCATTTACATTAGTTTTTATATTTTTTATAAAATATAATATTTAAATATTTAATTTTATTTTAACAATTAATTTGTAAATAAATACATGTTTTTGATTTTATTATATTTATGATTTGTTAGGTAAATCTTATTTAGAAATAATAGTTTTGTGTACACTTATGTACACATTTAAAACGTCTTATAGTGTCATACTATGTCATTTAATTCATATTGTTGTTTAATAAAATAACATACGTTTTATTAAGACAAGATACAATTTGTCATGATTTATAGTTTATACGGCGTTTCAATTTAAAAAATGACTTCATTTTTATTCTAATAAGTTAATATTTGTTTTATTAAAAATGTACAGTAAGTATGATGAAATATTTAAAAAAAATTATATTAAAACAGTTTTTACACTTGGTGCAGATTGCAAATACATAATATACTTTAGGGAATATTAAAAATCACACGAATTCTTATATATTTACCTGTTGCGTATATCATGTTTTAAATTTGTGATATAAAAAAAATTGAAGTTTATCGCTTACAAATTGATAATATAGTAATCTATAATTTATCAAATTAGAACATAATAAATATTAATAAATTATAGAGAATTTATGGTCGAGTGTAACTACAAAGAATATATTAAAATTTTTTATAAACATAAAGTATTTACTAATTAGTAGTAAATAACTTTTATGATAATATAATTTTTTAACTATAATTGAAACATTCGTCATTTAAATAAAATTAATAATTACTTCTAATATTTGCAAATACCTATATTTTTTTGTCATAAATAAATAGTAATATATTTTTATTGAAAATTGATGTATTTAAAAAAAAAATTTATGTTATTAATAAGTGGAAAATAATGAACATTGTATTAGTTATATGATTATTGATTAATATAATTTATTACCATTTAGATTTATGAATTCAAATCTAATCGAAACTGATTATTTTAACAAACCAAATTAATTCTTATCTTATAAATAAGAAAATAAACAACTATGAAGTGACTAACTGTTTTATATTTGATCATCGTATCGTATTTTAAAATACAGTAAATATAGTATTGTAGGATTATAATTTATAATATTAAAATTGTTTAAAAAAAAGTTTGTATCAATGGCGGTCAAATGATTTTGTCATGGAGGGGGGCGTAAAAAATAAAACAAAATTTAATACATTAACATTATAGTGTAATATACATAAATTTAATTATAAATATTAAAGAAAAAAGTCATGGGGGACCTACCCCCCTCATCGCCCCTTCGCTGCATTTGACCCCCAACTGGTTTGTGTACTGACGAATAATTATAGGTACAAAGTTTATATTTAAATTTATTTTCAGTAATTATGATATTTCGTGTAGGGTATCTACGTAAATCCTATAAATTATTATATATTTTAACATAATCCAAAACAACTAGGTACTTATTATAGGACTTTTTAATCTGTATATACCTAATGCACTAACGTTTGCTAAAAACCGTTACGAAAACATCACGGCATTATTGTACGTATGTTTTGTTTATTTGGCATGCATGCTTTAAAAAAAAATGTAAAAAATCGAACAATAGCTCCGCTATAGGTTGTCACAATAAATAGGTCCTTGAAGCTTCAATCTGCCTTGAACCATACCGGCCCAATAATTAATTCCAGCACCGTTCGGCGTTAGAGCTGTATAGGTATAGCCGGTATATATGTACACGTTTTACCCACTGGTTTAGAGGTTGTGACGTCAACATCCTTCTCGGAGATTAAAAGCGAAAAAAATGAAAATGAAAAAAAATAAATAATAACTGCAATATCCATCCACTCCTATCCTCATCATTGCTTGCAGCAGCGCACGATGCAGAAAGCCGCACGATACCAATAATATATTATAATATTTTATTGTTTTATGTTTAGCATTGGCCAGAACAATAAAGACGAATGTGCATGTTCAGGGAAAAAATTATAATAAATTAGTTACTTCCATGTGAACGTTAGCCGTGTACAGTTTATGGTGTATGGTGCACTAAATTTAGGACTAACTCAAAAATCCATAAAGTGGACAAACTATCAATATTATTATATTAAAATGTACACTTATATTATTATTATTATTATATACAGGTTTGAGGTACAAGATATAGGCAAATCGCGTCCGATAACGGACGAATTGGAATTATTGTTTAATTATTGTTGTTGTTATTATTATTATATGCCTACGTTATAATTATGCCTACTGTTCTAAAGTTCGATTACGACATTGGAGCATTATAAGACAACGACGCTTCCAATCGTCGACTCGTAACAACCGGGCCAAGGTTATAATCGTACATAGTGAGTACAGTCGCACGCGTCCTATCACGCTTGCACATCAAACAAACGACACATAGCTGCGATAGAATACAATGAACTTTACGCACTTCATTATATGGGTACCTTACTTACTCGTCTCCTCCTTCCCCCACAAACAACCTACACACACATGCGCGCACGTACTTATGCACATTTATTGCAATATACAATATTATATGTACCTATCAATCATGCTCATTTATCGTTTATGTATAAATCTAATATCAATCGACATTATACGGTGTACACTGTAATTGTACAAAACTCTTGCGGAGTTACTATACACATATATATACTATACGATGATAATTATTATTTATCATATAAGTGTTATTGTCGGTGACGGCGATTTCGCTATCGTCTTTCACAGTCGTTAACTCTGAATTTGAATTTCACGATCACGTAAAACAATCTAAATCCACATTTTAATAATACATCCATCCAAGTAACACGTGAATAAAATACATTTTATTTCTATACACGTCTTCCGTCAGCCGTACGCCAAAATCCTCTCGGCCTTTGTTTTAAGTGTAGGTACATTGTACAAAAGTATAAATAGACAATCAAACACAGTGTCGTATTACTAATCAAGTATAAATGCTATAAACCGTTAGATTGTGCTTTCAAGTAATAACAATTCCACTGGTGTTAATATTTCGGCAGATCAGTATAATTGCATTGCAGGAGATATTTATCTAATATTTCAATAATTCGTTATACCAGATGTCCCTGGACTAGTTGCACGAAGGTGGACACTCGTAGAAGATCGAAGGGGGTCAAAAACCTCGACGGAGTAAGTTTTTATTTTTTTTAAAAGACGGTCATGTCATGTTGTTAATAAATGTGATAACTTTTATAAGACTAAATATTATCGTAAAAAAACTACCACCACCGTTTTTTCCAAAAATATTGGTATAAATAGATACCAATATTGATATTATTTTAATCATTATAATCATATTATATAGTACCAATATAATAAAAACATACATTTAATGCATCCAATACTATTAGTAGGTCTTACATATAAATAACATAAACAATAAACCTGAAAACAACAGATATTATATCTTAGTTCACTGAAAAATGAAGTTATACTTGTTTTGTCCAACGTCTGTGTCATTTTATCTTAATCTTCCGAGTCTTCGTATTACATATAACACAGCTTTTTCAAAATCTTTTTTTCCGTCCAAATTCTAAAACACAACCGTATAAAAGCTTTTTAGCTCATTTGATAATATCTTTGGTTCTCCGAGCCGTTAATTGACAAAAAATAAACAAAAAAGATAAATTATAATTACATTGCAATGTAAACATATAATATATATAAATATTATATATCATGTACACATTACACATATTACTTATAGGCATTTTATTTATGCAAATATTTAATTTAAACAATCTGATTCTCGAACCAAATCGCGGTTCTCAGAGTGATCATTATGAACTATACTTTTAGTTAGCTAACACCAGGCTACACTGGTTATAGCCCAAGGCCTGCGCGCAAAAGTGAAAGTGACAAACCAAGCGGCATTGAGCCAGTCCATCTACGTTAATGTTAAGGAAGGCGTTTTGATTATGCAGGTTGTGGCAATGTAGCGATCGTTGAACTCGGTTACAGCCAAACATTCTCAGAAATTTGGAAAAAAATCTGTGTGTAATAGGTATATGATGACGGGCACAATATGTACAAAAAACACAATCTGAAACCGTTCTACATAATAATATATACATTAGGTAGTAATCTATCGAGAAAAAATCAGATTGCAGAAATCATTGCTTCCGCTGAAATAATAACTATATAAAAATAGTAAGTAATATATTTAGTTTATGACTACTAACGATGTACAATTTAATAACAATTCGAAAGATATTAATAACAAATTATTTTATAATTAATCACCTTATTTTTAAGTAGTACAAGTATAAAGTATCATGTCATCAAAAATTCGAACCATCATGACTCAAACATAAAGTCTGCATAGATGATTACACGTAATGTGAAAAAGAAATTATCGAATTGAAATTTTAACAAACTGTAGTTTGTGATAAGTTCAACGAGACATACAGCTTTTAGCTTGCAAAGTGAGTGTGTAATGTATTATACAATAAAGAGAGCGGATTCTCCCCCTCAAATTTAATTGAATATATAATCTTCGAACCGGTTTTTATGTTCAGCTTGGAATAAACAATTTCTATTATCCTTAAAATTTGCAAAGGTTCAATATATTTCACTTATTTTGTTGATAACGATAAGAGACAATTAAAGGTGACTTGTTAGTATATATAGATATTTTTTTTGGAGGAAAACAATATTGCGTGCCGAAGAACGTCAAGGTTACATCTTACACGACAATCTCTATTGCGATATACTCGTCGAATGCAAAATAAAATCTTTTGGCGTACCTATATAAAAAAATATGTTTCAACTCAAGTATATTATAGAGTCTATTTAGAATATTTACCAAATAGTACTAAATGATATTATTTTCTATATGAATATAATCGTTGATATATAGACTATGGTGTGATTAATAATTATATATATAGAGCCAACGATGGTTTATAATTTTCCTTGGAGTTTCACACTTTAATATCGGATAGCTATAGTAGTTATAAATGAACAATATAAATAAATTGAATTTAAATAAATATTTTTCAAATACGTAATTGTCCACTAGAATAAAGATTAAATTATTTCTATTATTATGTATAAATGTATATAATACACGAGTTGCATGATTATAAATCTTTATATCAACACGTGAGAAATTCTAGTATAATATAAATAATATTAAATATATAATATGTATATAATTAGAGTAACTTGCACACTATTCGGTTGACCGCTCTATTACAGTAGTTGATGCGTTGTAATAAGGAAATGCAACTACGATTGACCTTACCCAAGGCGTTGGAGGTATTCTCAAGGAGGTCATTCATTTTGTACAGTTCTAATTCATTGGATACAACAATTGGATTTCTAAATTATCAGTCGATAATCTATAATGTATACTTAGTTATAATTGGTGAGTAGTGAGTTTAAGGGGTGTTGCTAGTCATTTTGATCACGCGATATGACGTCAGACGTACAATGTTTATGTAAACGTTGTGAATGTTCTCTCTGTAAAAGTTTTGAATACGATTTTGAATGCTATTTATGTAAACGAATTATTATGAAATTGGCGAGTGTTATTTTTGTGATATATTATAATAGTTATTATTGCTACTTTTTCTATATACTCTTATAACATACATTAACTCTACAAATAATTATATTGAAAGGTTGCTATTCATACATACACACTTGCACACCGAAGATGTGCTGTATTTTAATAAAGAATAATTAATAAATAATAATACATTTCCAGAATGGTAGTTCGAAACCATCAGTGTTTTACAATACTAAATGTCTAAGTTTTTGTGTGGATTAAACTACTCATAATTTTTATAATAATGATTATAAATAATAATAACGACACGCATTTAAAGTTTTCAATCATGAAGCCGAATAAGTTATTATATCACTTTAAAAATCCCGTCGAATTTAAGTAATAAAGCCAACAAATTTATAAAAATAGTAGAAAACAAAAATATAATATGGCTGGAAAAAATAGCTTCGAAAATATCTCCAATGCCACGGACCCGTTCAGTAAGCAATTTTGAAATGTATACAATAATAGTATGACCCATGTTTAGGTAGGTAAACGATATGATTTGTTATATTTTACAGGAACGAGAGAAGAGAAAAATGTCGGTCATCGACCTTCGAATCTCTATGATATTTTTGTCATATCTATTTGAAAAGTCACAAACCGAACTCATCGAATGTATAGTAATATTATTATAGGTATGAATACCTACGATTTGCATCACGCTGAATTCATAATACAATGACCCCGGCAGCACATCGTTTAACGACATTATCCGGGGTACCATTTATATATATATTTTTATGTATACATTATATCAAGGTGTACCGATAACAATTCGCTATACCTACAAAATAATACAACATTAAATGTTAAAACTGTGTACGGGTAATCTATATAGAAAGTTGTAAACCAGCTGATAGTGATTTCCAAAAATTATTCAAATACTATAGGTTAGCGTAAATGGGCGAAAATTAAAAATAAGTTAAATTATTTTTGATGTACTATGTAGTAATTGATTTTATTATATAGGGTTGTAGATAAATTATATGCTGTAAAAAATATTGAAATATGTAGATGGAAAGCACAAGAAACATTTGTCCATACTAATGATTTGTCTTGGCTCATAGGCCCGACTATATTATAATATATATATTTATATTATATGTCTATATGTGGCACTTATCAATAATATATATACATATTATATATTATATTATACTCAATTTATTATATACATGGGTATGTGATGTTAGTAATTACTTCAGGACAATAACAACAATCGAACAGTAAGAGTATTGTGGTACAAAAGCCCGATAACGTCTTCGGACTTCGCCTTAAATATAATAATAAGAAGTATGACGAGTATAAGTATGATACACGAAAGTAAATATGTGGGGTGATTAAGTGCGCAGGGAAGTATCAAGAAGTTCGCGCGTTACGGTAGAAATAAATCTTCTCCGAGGTCAAGTTCAAGGCACTTTAGTATATCTCTACCTATACCTCATATAGACTAAGATATCGTAACCATTAGTCGTAATATAAAAATTTATAGAATACGCATAAACACACGTACCTTAGAGACAAGGAATCCATTTGGTGTCTAATAATCAATCGGAAAATCGTCCTCGAGAGTCGTATAAAATCGTAAAAAACTTAGAAACGTCGTTAATGTTATTTATATTATACCGACGACGGACAGAACACAATCTTCAACGCACAGCGAGTATAAAACGTACTAAGTGTAAAACTTCCCAAGTGCGGCGGTGGCGGCGGCGACGAAAGTATTATTATGATCGTTATTGTTTGTAATGTTATTCTTTATTATCATTAAACAAAATGCGTTTGAGTGGTCGATACGCGCGCGGCGTGTGTACCCGCTGTACTATACGCTTTAGGATGCCGAGGAACGCATTTCCGAACCGTCCGACCGGCAAACACTTTCTCCCGGGTCCGGGCATGGTCCACCGCGGAGAGCACGAATCCTTTCTCCTTTCGTTATCGTCGTACCACCATTGTACTGTCTTCGTCACCGCCGTTAAGACGGAGGGGAGGGATCTATAGTATATACATAAAAATAAGGTACCTCTACTATATGTATATATATATATATATATATATATATATATACGCGAGTGTGGTTTTAGTCACCGTGTCAGTCACCCAGTAGTATATATAATATTATTATTATTATTGTTATTTGTTAATATATGCGTATACTCTCACTCACCAAGTGCACGACGGTCTATCCCCGCTCTACTAACAAAGTCATAAACTCATAAGAATATATTAATATATGTATAAACCCATACACAGTAAATGGTCATCTACTGCACTTCCGCCTTGTCTATCAACATTATGATACCGTTGTCGTGACTAGCTTCAGATTTGCTCACCACCCACGTCTATCGTCTATACGTATCTATAACCCCGAACCTGTGATCACGAAACGTATACAGAGTACCTATATATTTTATTGTTGCGTTGATAAACAACGACAGGCGCGCATTAGATGATCGCGTTTTGATCGCGATTATATTAACGACGACTAGTCAATATAGTCAACTATTCAAAAAATATATATATTTATAAATAACAATACACTCGAAACTCGACGAAGTAATCGAACGATTATAGAAAGTCAAATAAAGACTAAATACACATTTCACGAACCAATGATCTTGAATTAGAATCAAATGCGCACGCATCTCGAAAATTATTTTACTCAAACGAAATTTAAACATGACAATAAATAATAGTGTTTTGGAAAAATTAACGATAATGGTATAGTTCTTATTGATAACGGGACAATTAACGACGACATTAAACAACCATTTCTTTGTTCTATCACCTTACAAGCGAAACAACAATAACTTCGTTCCGGGACTCGATATGGTATAAAAAAAATTTAACCCGATACAATTATTTCATATTTATTTTTTAAGTGTTTCCGTAAGAGAATGTCAATATTTAATTCAAGATTTGAGTTTTTTGAGTCAAAAATAATCATTAACTTTCACATTTACTATGCAGATACTGAAAATAACAGCAAGAAGAACTGAGTTCTATAACATTAATCATTAATGACACTAATGAAACAACTCAACTCATTATATTTAAGTAATTGTTTAATTTATTATAAATACACTATTTATGTGTTAGGTAATTTAGGTTCGTTAAATATAAATATGAATATAATATGTACAATATACCCCTTTATTACCATATATGAACATCATATAGACATGATATCGATTTATCTCTTTATTTTCATTATGTTTTAACAATATTATGATTTATTATTTCCATAGAATAGGTATCCATATTATTTATAAATTATAATCATTGGTAAATTACTAATTAGTAATTATTATTTAAATTATATTGTAGTATTTTTTGACATATTTTTATGAAATTATTTAGAATTTTACAAATATTTACATAAAATCAAATTATTCGAATCTCCAGTATAATTTGCAAATGAAAATGAAATGATTATTCCAAACGATTTAATAATTATTGTTCAAATTCACCATTTAACTAGATATCTACATTTATGTAAATAAATTCATTTTTAATAATAAATAATATTATTAATTGTTACTATTTTAAAAGCGAAAATAAATCAATAATATTAATAATGCTTGAAGTGTAATAGTTAAGTATTCATTCGTATAATTATATGAATTATAAAAAATTGATGAAGGTTTGAAGTCGATAGGAAAAAGTGGGGGGACTTCACGCACGTTGAATTGTGACTATACTAAGATAAATATATAAATGGTATGTTTTTGATGTATTTTTATTCTCTATTTTATACAAACTTTATTTTTCATAAATATTACTGAATGTAAATAAATATTGCTACATTATAATTAATACATAAATTAATAAAAAATACTATAAGCACCGTTACAATAAATGGTAGTAATAAAATAAGCTTATTGGTATGATAATATACTTTTTATTGTTGACTAACTAAGAATACTTTCTAAAAAATTTAATTTAGTTTACATCATTCAAACGATATCAAAACATAATCGAGCATTGTGGAAATTATTTACATTATATATAAACATAATAATTATTTTATTGTTATTATCTTGTGAAAATAATTGTCTTTATTACGAATAGAAGGTATATTACAATGAGCTTTGAGCTCAGTTTTAATTTTTTTAAATGATTACTGTATTTTATAAGATTATTGTTCGGTAAACATTAAAAATGACTTTTTCTAAAATAGTTCATAGTAAAACATTCTATATTTAAAACATTATTCTAACCCGGAATAACCAATTTTTTAAATTATTATTTTAGTTATATTATAAATTATAATAAAGTGAATGTAACACTGCCTGGTGTATATTGATCATGCTAATTATTATATAGAACTATATAGAAGTAAAACTAGTTAATATACACTTATTAGTTTATTACGTAATATTTTTTTTTTTAACACGCTTCTATAGTGCTTGGTATTAATTATTATATTAAATAATATGGGTAAGTAAATAAATATATATATATAGGTATATGGTTTTCTCAGTTTATCAAAACACTATTAAACTTCAAGATTAAAATTGAACATTAAATATGTATTATCACATAAAAGTGTTTTCTTTTAAAATGCATCAGCAATGCTGTTGAATTTGTTCTAATTCATTTGTCTAACTAAATAAAATACAATACTATACTGATCAACGTCAACAACTTTCCGCTGATTAGATATTAACAGTATTAAATAACATTTAAAAGGCAAATATAGTCAAAAAACAATAAAAGTTGAATAATATTGTACTTTTGGAGAACTTATATTAACTATTATCAATTTTTTAATAATATAAATACATAACAAAATATTCTATTCAGATCTTCTAAACTATAATTTATAATATGGATTTTTAGAAGGTTAAGAAGTAAATTTATTTTAATAAAATCAATGTCAATTATTGTTTATATTTTTATACTCGTTTAAAAGATATATAAAAAAATGTTTGGTAATGAATAGTATAAATCTATTCCTTATTAAATACAATATATAAACATAGTTATGTAGCTACTGATGTATTGAAAAAAATTAGCTTCATACAACTTTAGGTGAAGGTTAAAGTACCAATATTAGATTAAAATCGACCAATTTAATCAAATATCTATATACATATTTATATTTATTATATATATATATATATATATATATGAAAATTAAAGGTAAGGTGTAGTGCGGCGTTAGATTAATTATATTCTTAATTGTGTGAAAGCACTAATAGCAAAGGAAAAAATAACCATGCTATACTAGTATAATAATGTACAGTAAATATTATATATGATCATATTATATCTAATAATATAATCAACAGTAATATACAGAAGAGTAAGACAAAAATGAAGAAAGAAAAAAGTTCTATTTCTTTTTTTTTTTATGACCTATAACGGTGCGATAAATATTTCAACTGGTTTCACGCAGGTAGCTTATTATAATCATATTACATTCGTTTGCTTTTGAATATGAATTATTCGGTTTTGGTTTCGGAAAAGACCATTTACCTATCTTTACATTAAAATATGTACCTACATATGGCATGCATAATATTAATACTATTTACTATAACGACAATAATGAAAAAAAAAAACATAATATAATAATAATAGACAAAACAAATGGCGTGTAGGTTCGAACAAAACCCCGTGCACGCATGTATACAAATTATTGTATGCACATATACACACAATCTATATAATATCTTCAATGAATCTATACATAGGTATAAAATATATGGTAGGTATATATGACAGCGCGCGTTGTCCTCGCGAAGAATAATAATAATATAATAACCGGGTCCCGCGCGTAGTCGAAAATATCGCGCAAGAACAATGGTGAAATGAGAAACCGTGACCTCTGTGAATTTATTGAATACATAAAAGCCGGTGAAAGTCGCCCAAACCAAAACGCGTTTTAAACAACAATATTATATACATATATATATACACGCGTACGCGCAAAATTCTGCCAACACACACATGCGCATTACGCACGAAAATACGTGAACAATCGGCAGCGGTGGCGGCCGACGAACCCTATAGAAGATTTTGGTTCAATTTTACGATGTAGCGTTTTCGTCGTTTATTTAAATAATATTATTACACTAAGTATTCGTAAGTATAATTTGGATATTTTTATGACCATTTTTTGTTTAGGTAGCACTGCATGTTATGTTAATTGAAAGAGGATCCTTCCTCGTGTCTGTAACCTCTGATAATGTACAGAATAATTCATCAAACATATTCACCCTCTTTTTCTTCTTCGACATTACAATTATTCAAAATCTGAATTTTGGATTCTTTAAATATACACTGTGTTCCCTTTTAAAGGCAACACTAAATTATTTTGTCCATAGTGACATCGAATTGATATGCAGTTTCTGTGAGGAGATACAGAATACCAAAATACACTTTTTTCGACAGTTGTCAAATTTTAACTCTTTTATTGAGCGCATGCGTAACACAACTTACATTTTTTTAAATAGCAACACTTACTTTTAACAACAGATTTGGATAGACCGACATTTTTTATGTCAATTTGGTCCTTTTATTAAGATAATAGGTCCATAAATGGGTTTGAATTGTTTGAAAGGTATAAGGACTATATGATGATATGAAACATTTAGTAAATTATATTGAACTATCAATATTTATAATTTATAAAAATGGTCTAATAAACGTCTAAGTATAGTTAACACTAGCTAGATCCATTATTGCAGGTTTTTTACATCTATTTTATATTTTTTAAAACCATTTTTAAGGACTATATTATTCTATAAACGTTTTAATAACTAAAAAATTACTCGTATTAATTTGAATTTTGAATTAGGTACAAGAAAATTTTTAAAAATGTATTTCCTAAATAATTAAAACTAAAAAGAGGAGGGAGGGTTCTTTTTTGAAAAATAGAAGTTTTTATCATTACAGAGGATATTTCTTAAGTAAGTAATACAAAGTCTCAAAAATTCGAAAATATAGTGTTAAGTATATTTTAAAATTTTTAAAATCAGAATATGAATATTTAGTTATTAAAGGAAAAAAGGGGGACAAGTGGGTCACTTTAATGGATGTTTTAATTTTGAATACAATAATAATGTATATATTATAATCATTATGATATATGAAAAACAACTATGAGCGGATACGGCAGCTATAGTGTGTTACTGAAATGTTTTTCATAAGTTGTTTTTTATACTACTATTAAAGCAATATTTATTAATAATTATTTTACTATTAATATGATGGTAGGTTGATTTAATTTTTTCTATGAACATTGCCATTATTGTATTATAATAATAACAATAAATATGAATTATATAATATTTTATTATTATTATTAATTATTCAACTAAAACCACGGACGACTATATATTATTGTCAAATAATGTGAATAAATTTATATTATAAATAGGTATAATATCTTAAAATTAATCTACATATTTTTAAAATTTCGTTACCTAAAGTTAAACATACTTTATAATATACGTAAAAATTTTAAGTTTCCAAAAATAAATTTTAATTAAGTACAACAAAATAATGAACAATATCCTTTATCGTTTAAACATATAATTTCATTCAAACTTGAACTTCGAATGTCTATAAGAAATCATTTTACTGCTCAAAAAATAATGCAGACTCACATCATTGTAAAATCAATATATTCATCGCTTCGTTCAGAATCTGATATAGGGGAGAATTGATGAATCACTTTGTATATACCTATGGAGCTTATTATAGTGAGGTTAGCGTACACCGTGCGTCTGTGCACCTATATATTATGACATATATTGATATTTATTATAAACACACGACCATGATATTATACATTAAGGCGTATGACTGGGTAGAGAGTAACTCTTATAGGTACACATATAGAATCACATTATCACCCTCGAGTTGAAATAATAATTATAATGACGCAGATAAACTTTTTCTGTATCAAATCTTCTACGCGCGGTTGTAATTAATTTAGTTTTGCAGCACTAATATATTATAGGCTGGCCAATAACGAGATCGAGTGATACATATAGCAAGTAAAATTATTTTGTAATTAGTAATGAGTAATCGTTGTGAATCATGGAACATTTGGAGGGCAATCCCCTATACCGTATGGTTTTGCGACCGAAAAATGATTTCAACCCCCCTCAATAATACTTATAAAATCTAGTTATAGTTAGAAGTTACACGTGTGGATTTTTTACAAAAACGTGCTCCACAAAAACCGTTTCGAGTCTACACTACACACAGCTGTAGTAGGTATTATATAGAATATACACACGCCTATATGCACAAATGGCAAGGGCGCTGCTAAGGGTTCTTACATTGGGTAGTTCCCCCAAGTATAAAATTAAAGTCTACCTACCCGATTTACTTGTATACTCAATAGATTTACTAATAATAGCTCAAAGTCAAAATTCTTTAGAAGAAATTATTTAGCACTGTTTAAAAGAGACGTCATGTCGTCATTACCAATTTATCGATAAAGTTTAAAAAAATAATAAGAATTAATGAAAATAATTATTGATTAACATTTATAATATCGTAATATTATTATTATTTTTATATTCTGACTTTCTGAGTGAATATAATATTAGTTTTAACTATACCTATGGTGTGGATAAATTTTTTTTATATAATCAAAGAAAATAAATGGTTTCAGCTTTGTCGGAAGTCTCTGATAGCAAATTAGAGATAATAGTTAGTATAGGTTGGAATTAAAATATACAATATCCGTAATTTTTTATTTAAAAAAAAAAAATAAAAAATAAAATACAGAAAACGTGAATATCTATGAAATACTAATTTTGGAAAAATCTTTATTTTGATTCATAATAACAAACAATTGAATGTACTTAGAATTTTCAATAAATATTTATATTGCCGTTTTTTAGGTATGATATATTTTTCAAAATATTTTGGTTTTTATTTTATTATTTATAAATGTTTGAAAGTTCCTTTTTTTTTTAGTTATTTTCCTGTAAAGGATAAAAAATGTACAATAACGTGTTTTGAGTAAATAATTATAACAGAATAGTGATCTATGTGAAAAACTTACATACGTAATACAAATAATACAAACGAATAGCTATATAGTAAATATTGAAAAATACACTTATATACGTGGTTAAAAGAATTATTCGGAAACGTATTTATATTTTATATACTCAATTTATTACTTAAAAATGCACTAGTCTTTTTTAATTATATTTATATACATGTAATGTAAATGATATGCATTTTATATATTGTATGTAAGTACCTATAAGAACTAGGTACTGATGCATATTATATACTTTATGTTATATATCATATTAAGGATACGCCTGTTTTCGTAATAAATTATAAACCAACGTAGTGTTACTAATTACTATAATTAGTAATTATGCCATCCTAATAATATAATAAACGTTGAATTTCTGTAGCATCGACAAGGCGTCGAAATGGCTCAGGGAAAATTGTCACGATACTAAATAGTAAACATTAAACTGTAAACACATATGCTTTCAGTCGCGCGTGGATCTGGCCGTGAAAAACTAATATTAACTCAAGTATAGACATAATTTAGTACATCACAAGTATTATATTATGGTTGAAGAGAGAAAGGTTTTCGTCGTCGAACGCGTATGTTCGTGAATATAAACCTACCTATATTATTATTATTATATTATTTATACCTACGACGTAGCGGCCGTAGTCTGCAGATTATGTATACGAATTTCGACCGGTCATTGCCACAAAATATCAAATTGTATGAACGTGAACGGTAATACAAATAATAAATAATAATCATGATAGTTTGTTACCTATACCTTTAGCTCTAATCAAGATAAAAGCGAAGGAAACCGTCGTTTTGCAAAATCGCGATCACACTTTCGTACAATAATACCTAACTATTTATTAAAATTAAATTCTCAACTAAAAACAACCCATTATAATTAATTAATAAACTACAATAAAACTGTCTATTCATCGGAATGACTGGATCCTCGTCGTCAGCAAAACAAAACAGTGGGCAACAATGCGTGTTTTCTGGTTGTCTATGGACAATGGTAAATCGACATCGATTGGAGCACAAAACGCTTTTTAGCAGCCAATAAGGAACCTTTCTACGTCGACTTAAGTTATAAGACGCAAATTTTAAAGTCCCCAATTCAGTAGTACTGATATATTAAGGTGTACGTAAGTTCGTGTATCGCTGCTCATTGTTATTATTAATAACAACAATAATATGTCATAATTGCGCTATTATCCTACGCGCACAACGAAATATATATATTAAAATACACACATATAGCAACGGAAACGCGCGGGCGTGAGTAAATACGCGTTTTATTTTCCCTCTCATCGCGCGGTTCGGATCGTTTCTATTCCCAAAAAATTTTCACTTTTTCCAACCATCACTTTCCCTTCGATCCGAATTACCGCTTTCACGGCGCGCCACCAACGCCGCCGGTACCGTTATGTTATATTATCATGTATATTATATAGAGGTACGTGGAGTGGCGCATATTATGCGATAAATCAAGCGGCGTCGGTGGCCAAGTCACACGCGCCCGGTTAGCGGCCCGGGCGGCGGATGGCAACGCCGCCGCCGTCGCCGCCGTCACTGCCTCGAGAAGAAAACCGCCAATTAAAATCCGTTGACGACGATTCCGCGCCGCCCACAGAAACCGGTCTCCGCACTGCCAACAGTACGCCGCCGGTACCTACGCGTCCGACGCTGTTGCGTAAACCTGCAGAGATGTATGAATACCGAATGGCGACCGACTATCCGTACCTATAATACTATGTTGTATACTTAATATACATGGTATACCTATATATAATATATATACATAATAATATACTGTTAGGTATCATTATTATTATTATTATTATTTTTATTTAATAATAAAACGTACTTTTATTTTTCTCTTAAAACCAGTCGAGTATATATTATTATTATGTGGCGTAGCTTTCAACGATGTTGTTCTACTGAATCGCATATGACAGTGTGTATAATAATACTATAATATTATGATATTATGTATGTGTGTGTGTGTGTACATGGCGTGCGAGTGGTGAGTATTACGACGATATCTACATGGCGTTAGTATAGGTACCTCCTATACTGTATAGCAACTAACGGTTCCGCAAAGCCGGAATTCCGGAGTTACACCATAAATAAAAAAATATATTATGTTATTATTATCATTATTGATAGATACTATGTAGAATTTATATGCATTTAGTTAATACCTAAATATAATAATTATAGTTCTATAAAAATAAATTAAATGAAAAAAATAGCTTTTTAAATAGTAATACAACTTTTATATAGTTTGCTATAGTGTTAACACAAACATTAAAAATAAAGTTTAAACACTATAAACATATTTGTATTATATATTCATGTAGTACTGAACGGTTCTAATATTATACCATGTTATAATACGTAGGTTTTTATGAAACATAATTTATTTAATTTGAAATTAAATTGTAAAATATATGACTTCCTACAATTTATATGTATTAAAATAAGGAGAACAATATTATAATCGCATTTAATTTGGAATCTTTAAAATCATATCAGCTATAATACTTGTAAATTTGGTTTTTCATAAAAATAACGGTTTAATGTTTTAAGCAAAATTATAAATCTTAAAGATAATCATTAAGATTAAGATATTATATACAGACTTCTGCAAAGTACCAAGTATACCTATATTAAATTCAGGTATCTATATAGTATGTGCCGGTATAAATTAATAATATTATTAATATTGTGCATGGACGGTCTACGGTCACGATGACGATCCACGGAAAAACGAATTTTGTATTATAATAAAATATATAATACATATTATCATATATTACATAGAATGGTTGCATAATATTATTGTTAACAAATCGTTGTTTTTTTAAAAACAAGATTTATACCGCAGACTTTGTACAGCTACATGAATACAAGTATAATAATAATAATAATAATAATATCGTTTTCGCGCACATGCGTATTGTATTCACATAGGTATGCTTGCCAAACATGTATATAATATTTCACTTAAAATATAGAGGTATACATTTTTTCACTATTCTGCACTTTTGCAGTAATTTCAGAATAAAACAAAATTCTAATCAGAATTGATACCGATACATGCATAATATAATTACACCAACTGTTTTACGTCATTTTCTTTAATTATTTGATCGCAGGGTAAAATAACCAGGGTTGTGAATACAATAATAACCACGCATCTCCTATGTCCTCGTCCCGCTTTCTTTAAAAAACTCCGCGATCGCCACGTGCGTGTAATATCAGTTCGCCGACCATACAACCACCGCATCACAATAACATCATCATCATCATCATCATCATCATAATCATCATAACGGTTATACCAACGTGACTCGATGCAATCGTCGTGACCCGGTCGGCGGCGATGGTGAAAGTAGTCCCAGTTTTTTAGCAAATCTGTCCCCTCCGCGAACCACTTATTATTATTATTATTATTATACTATTATAGCGGGTTGGATAGCCTTCGCGCTCGCGTTTACTCCTGACCACAACCTTCTTTCCTTTCACTGTCGTCGACAACCATTAAATATATAATATTATACGTGGTAGACAAACGTATACGGTAATACAATCACAACAAATATACTATTAAAGTACACACACAGATACCACGTCGTCGTACACCATAACAGTTGTACTGCGCACTGTGCAATTCGTTCAAAATCTTTTTTTGAATTTTTCACTCTCGCTTTTCTCTCCCACTATCTCTTTAGCACCGTGATTAATACCTCGTTAGTTAATTTTTTTTTAATTATTCACCGAATTAACGTTACACTATTGAACGAATACCTATATGATAAAACTATAAAAAAAAATGTATTCTTTTCTTAGGACTTTATAGTACATATATTCTTCTTATTATTATTTATTTAGCAGTATAAAGACCAATATACATCAATATATAATATGACGAGTATATTGTTAGTTATACGTACATGTTCAAAATAATATACATATATTTAATGGAATTTATAATAATATTAACTTTATTATTACATAGAAAATCAAATTTTTAAACAAACGTCAACTCAACGTAATTATTTTTAAGATTAAAATTCAAAATATTAAACTATAATATGTTTTGTTATATGTATCATAGTTCTTTGTGCTGATCTAAACATTGTATCATACAAACTCTACATCCATCACGTACGTACCGGAGAAATTCATTATATTTATTTTCTAGGATTAAGACAAATTTTAGATACAGCCGTCTATCATAAAAAACCTTTACTATGTTTAGTCTTTAGTGTTTACATATATAGAAAATTATACAATTACGTACATTCGTATAGTCTTATGAGGACTTGCTGTACGGAAACAATTCCGCGATTAATAAGTATTTACTTCACTCATTACTCGTGATCGGAGTCACTGACATTTTAAATACAGGTGTGGGGTATACATTAGTGTATAATAAACTGCAATGCTGAATGTATGTATTATATATAGTAAGCCAACATTGGCGATAATATACCCGAGGCAACAATATTTTTAGAGATAATATCTTATATTACATCATAATATAAAATATATAGTATTATATAGGTAGTCTATACTTCTATAGTCATGAACTTACTCATGTGTATAGACGTATAATTTAAAAATGACTAAAGATATATTTTAAACTATAATATATCTACTTAATACACTCTTAGTTTTTTATTTTTGTACTAAAATTAGTAAAAACAACCAATATTAGCTGCTTGAAATAAAAATAGGTACACTATAAAAAGGTTTCAAATTCACAAAGTATATACTTACTAAACACTAATATAATAGTAATATTTTACACTATAATGTAAGAGCTTCTTAATAAAATAAATTATATACCCTTTCTTTTAGTAGACATAAAAAATTTGTTGGAAAATAAAAAAATTTAACATATGAACGTATACATTATTCTCGTAAAATTGTCTTGAAAATTATTTATACTATTAACGTTATGACACGCCCCGAACATAAAGTACGCGATATGCAGCAGTGTCCAATTTCCGATCAATATTATACACATAGGCCAAGTGTAAAGTAGTATACAGATTATACCTACATATAGTATAGACCTCTAATATAGCTTAAAATTCAATTCTAGAATACATACATATATAGGTATGTAATTATGTAAAACACGAAAGTCTTTAACGAAACCTTTACTTATGGCTTCCTCATATAATAGTATAATACTCATTATAATACACATAAAAATAATAATTTAGCAGTACATACCATATTATAATCTATGTATCTATGTAAATAAAATATATTATATAGTGAGAGGGTAAGGATAATTTTCAAATATGGTTGCAATAGTTGATTATATATTATTATATAATATAAAGACAATATTATTAAATTATAGGTATATAATATAATATACTGTAATGAAATGTGTATAGACTACTATAGAGTGTAGGAAAATGTAATAGATAATGTCTAGAAACTGACTAATATTGAGATTAGCCGACAATTAACCTTAATATTATATACAACACATTGACACTATACATTTTCAGACTTTAACTATGTGATGAGAATATTACAGCTATACTTTATTCAAATGGCTCAATGTATTGTTAACGCATAACCACAATTTTGTACAAGATACTTTAGTTTAAATTATATTTACTTCAAAAATATATATATATATATAATATATACTTTAATACTTATAAACTATTCAAGAAACTATTTTTTTATATATACATGAAATAGTTTATTTCCTTAAATTTGAGTAGGAGATCGGAGTTTTAAATCATTAAAAAATATTATTAAGTAATTATGAAATATAAAAATGATATAAAAAAATAATTATAATTTTTTATTTTTGTTAGTATTTACATTTACGAAAAAAGTTATTCAAGTTTGAAAAAATATATATAATAGATTATAAAATAATACCTTTTTCCAGTATAAGTATTAATCACTAATCAATAATATATTTATTATATAATTATAATCAATGAAATTTTACTACAGTTATTTCGTTTATTTACTCATATATTATAATATATGTAATGTTAAAACTAAGTTGGTTAATAAATTATATTTATCCATATTTAAGATTATTAATCCTTAGCCAAATAGTTTAAAATAAATATAATATACATAGGAGAAAAATCTTTTGTATTATATATTTATATTATAAAATTATTATTTTTTTTTTTTTATTCATTTATAGAGGAGAAGAACGGTAGGTTGAAACACGATTTTTATATGTGTGGCAAGGATTTGTCACTAAAATCCCGGGTGGTCACCCATCCAGGAGCTAGCAACACCGGCAGATACGTACACTCAGAGCGTTTCCACAGTTGAGTGTACAATCGCACTACACCAAGCCACATTATTTTATATTATATATAAACAAAACAAAAGTTTTCATGTGAAAAATTGGACACCGTCTGTACCGACTGCCCGTCATCTATAATTTCATAGTATGTGCACTGTTTGTAACATTTAGCGGATATATAAATAAGTACAATTTTACATTAAAAATAAACGTATTTCCGCGAGTCCCACCGGGGTCGATAACCGAAACGTCGTGGAAAAACACACGACTGGGTCATGACCAACCGCGTCGGTAGCTACGACCGAATGGTTTCCACGGCGACCACGGGGTATACGTGTAATGTGTATATTATATTATAATTATTATATTTATATACATCCATGCATGTATTATATATATACAGAATGTGTGTATGTGTATGTGTATATATTACATTGTATAAGTGTATAGGTACAATATATGAGTATATACAATAAGGGACGCATATAGACGCGACGTGAGAGGGAGGTTTGTTGACCTCCCGCAGCGGCAGCAGCAGCCAAAAAACAAACCACCACCTCTGACGTCATTCGTACGGCGATATTTCGTGTTTATACATATATATATACTTGTATACTCCTTCACCACACCCCTCACCAACACTCAGTTGAATACCATATGCGTGTATGGTGTATACACACGCACACATGTGCATATATCACCTCTCGCAATCAATACACATCGAAAAGACGCTCATATTATTTGATATAGAGTGATTTTTTAAGCTTAAACTCTGCTTATTTTCATGTTTAAATTTTAATGATATTTAAATTTTTTTCGAATTATATAGATATTTATTTATTAATTAATAACAATAAAAGTCATATTTAAGTTTTTATAAACATAACAACGGGTAACACAATTTAAGTTAAACTTGTATCGACACTGGATAGTCTTCAAAATCATAAAAAAATAGATATCTAATAGATAATTTTTTTTAAATAGAATTTTTTCTTCATAAATAAATAAATAGCATGTATCATGTATAGATATTTGGCGTAAATAGTTATAATTTGTTACAATGGTCGTTTATCCTGTACTATGCATAATGCATATCTATTGTCTAGTAATAATAACAAAGTGACATTTTTTATGCAATAGTAAAATTGTATCTACTTTGCATAATTAAGTATGATTGTAAATACAATTAAATACTGCTGTGACCGTTTCTTTCTTATTATTATGGTTCAACTCAAACAGATTTCGAAAAAATGTATAACCGCACGTCGTTTTTCCAACAACGGCAATGTTATGTGCTTTATAGAAGCAGTTATTATAAAAAGCTGATTTTCATTAACAATAATGCAAAAATAATTCGATAAAATTTATCGTGAATTGTACATGGATTAACGTGTTGACATTTTTCTATCATCGCTGTATATGTGTATATATATTTTAAGTGCACAACGCAAACCATCTTTAAATATAAAAATAAATAAAGAATACTACGGTACGGTGTTTTCATAGTAATTCTATCTGTTACGTTTTCATGGCTAAACCGCTGAATCAATGTTGATACAATTTGGTATGGAAATATCTTGAATCCTGAGAAAGGACATTGACGCACTCATCATAAAAATATGATAAGCGAGCAAAGCCCCGCAAAATAGCTTATAAGTAATAATACGAGTACATAAAGAAATAAAATATATTTAATTATTAGCTGTCCGGCTAATCTTTGAAGTCTTTTAGGGAAATATATATCTTGAGGTAAATGTTTTAATCTGGGCTTAGGAATTTTTTCACTGATTTTGAATTAAAGACTTTCTTCAGTTTTTTTTTTTTATATATATATATATATTCGTGGAATAATAATATTATTTTATATTTAAATGTATTGTATTCAAAGTCAAATAAGACGGCAGTGTAGTATAAATGCCTACACGGAGCGCCTTCCTACATCGAGAATTCTTAGTTAATTTCAATGGGAGTGTCCTTCTTGTGTTTTACTATGTCAGTATCCAATGCCAAACATAGCATTATACACGTAATTACTAATTTATAATATAAGAATGTTATAGTTATAGTAGATTTTTTCTTAAGCATATTACTCGTGACTTAAGTCGCGTAAAAATTTTTCATTTTAATAAACAAAATAATATCCTCAATATAACACAGTATAAATTAAAATTGTATAAACATATTTAAGTTAGGATTCTTAATAAATTAATGATTGATATCTTCGTGGTTTGGGTTTTAAAACGTTGACATGACATGACATATTATGGCAAACTACACAATATTAAATTAAGTACCTACACAAAAACCATCGTATAGATGAGAAAAAAAATTGAAATTCGATAGGTACTTTTAAGAATAAGTATAGACGTATAGTGTAATAAATACAGGCAATTGCCCGACCGCCGTGTATATATAACATAACCGCTGATTTTCTAAAAAAAATTAACGATTATGACGTAATAATAAAGACTGCCATAGCTATACGCGACAACGGTTAATACTATACAGGGTGTCCGTCATGTTAGTCCTCAATTCCTCATCGGTAGCTTTTTTTAAATGATTTAAACATGATCATTACACCATTAGAGAAAGCTGCAATCATTATAGTATATATACTATAGTGAGTGTATACCTATATAGATGAGAATATACCAATATACTTATAGTGAGCCAATGGGTAGGAACGAGGACCGGCACGGTACGCGAAGACACCCTGTACTATATTATTGTTTATCGTTTTTACATTAGGACGAATAAATTTACATCGCAAAAACACAAACAATATTTATATAATATGTACATATTATTATATGATATTATATCGACGTATACAATCTGCACCACACCGCCCACTACAGCTGGCTCTCAGTCTCTCTCCCTCTGTCGCTGGATCTTGCACACATTCTGTAAATATGTATGCATGTGTGTGTGTGTGTGTGTGTGTGTATGTGTGCGCGTGTCTCGGTCACTCACTTGAACTCTTTCTCCCGCCCGCACAACAATCCGTCAGCAGCAACGTTGGCACGAACAATGGAAACTGTGTAAAAAATGCACGAATATAACGGGCCTGAGTTCGGGTCAACGTACGGACGCCGCGGCGGAGAAGCAGCGCGGGCGACGGTTGCGGCGACAAGTGAACCTATAAACAATTATTGTCGGCGGCCGAGATGCCGTTTGGACGGACACGCTGTCGACCAGATTTTAACGAAATGTCGGAGGCGTCGTTTATTTTTGTAAAAGAAACGAATAGAAAAATAATGGCAGCAATCGTCACGAGACGGGAGAGACATCTTATGCACACTGGTAAAGAAAGAGAGAGAGATAGAGAGAGTGTGTGTATGTGAGAGATATGATAAAGACGGAGATAGAAAACTTAGAAGAAGAAGAAGAAGAAGAAGAAGAAGAGAAAGAAAAAAACGGAAAAAAGAACAACATTGCGTAATTGTATATCGTTGGCATTATGTGCGCGCGAAATGTGCAAGCCCGTCGCTTTCACCCGATGACGACTACGGTACACCGCCATCACTGCAGCCGTTCGTAGGATAATATATATATTTATATACACACACCACGGCTGTACGCGTACTATTCGGGTCATCAAACTCTTGACACCGGTCAGACCGTTCGGGCTTAAACGCGCTGGGCAACGCACAACATAATAATATAATATGCACGCTGATTAATAATAATAGTCATCCGCGTATAATATTTATTATTATTATTATTATGTTTCTACATCGCTTATCAAACGTACTATTATATACAGTGCGCTGTGTTTTTACACGTCGTTTCGCAAATGCACGTGCTATATAACTAAATCACATTTTGTTTTTACGCAACAAATTGTGTTATATACGCTGTATAATATAATATATACTATATATAGATACTTGTCTGCAGTGCAGTCTTTGTACTCCCCGACAACAGCCGCAAATTTTTAACAGTGTACACATATTATATTATAAACTATTACAATTTATTTTATAAAAATGCATAATTTTTACATCCAGTGTAGGTATATGCAATTTTATAAGTAGATAATTATGTATATTTTAGAAGGGGCGTAAGACGAATGAGTTTCGATGATAGGTCTTATGTAGTACGTTCACATACATATAAACCAAGAATATTGAATAATATGAATATAAGAATACTTAGATAGCAAGTACGTGAATTAAAATTTAAACTATACACAATAAACCGTTATCGACGCAGAACTTAAAACGCAAATCGAGCGATACGCGTTTATATTACACGTGAAGACTTTAGAGAGGCCCTTGTGAATACAGATCTGCATAGGATATAGCTTATGAATGTCTGAGGGAATACTTAAAACTGATAAGAAACACTGATAAGCGTATAAAAACATAATGAACTCACGATTGGCGATCGTGGGGTTTTTGTAATCAAATATCTATACCAATATCATAAGACATCCCAAAAGTTAAAAAATTTTCAAACAACTATGGTGCAAGACCATGATATTTCCTGAGTCTGTCGTTGTGAATTACTCGTTAACACCAGTAACACCTTATTTCTTTAACTATATTTGATGTAGCTCACACGCAACATTACATGGCTTTTATAATCGTTTATACCATCCTACATTGCTAAATTAATGCAGTGTTATAGCCGAATGATCAATCACTAAGTAATATACAAACGTATTCTGAAGTACACCTATAATACTAGGAGACCCAATCACCCTTGACTATACCATCTTATAAGACCATACATTATGGTTATATATGTTTGTAATTACAAACATAAACATTTTATATACGTCTCCGGTATATAATATGCAGTCATGCAAACTATCTATCACTAACTATATAAATAGTCCCTATATATCGTATAGTTAGTAGATACAATAATCGATTCATGGCTCACATTACGTTTTTCCTTTTATATGCTGCTTTACTTCTAAAAATATTAAACTGTTCGTTATTTAAAACGTCCACCACAAATCAAACCACAAATTATAGAAAAATGTAAGCCGTGATATGAAATATGTAACTTAAATTCTTAAAAACAAAAAGAATATCATTATTAAAATACGCCATTTTAAATTACATACCCTTGTTTTAGTCACGGTTTTAAAAAAATAATAATAAACTTCGCAATAATTAAAAATGTCTGAAATCTACATCTCTAATCTGAGAAACCATGAAAAATATATATATATGTATACTCAAACACGTATATAACATACGTAGGTATATGTTGAGCTTAAATTTAAAAGCCTGCAGACTGTTAAGAGTGCATCCTTGATGAACAAGAGACCTTTGTATCCTCACCCATGGTGTTCACGAAGAGGGTTCTTTGATGAAAGGGTCCGCGTTGCAGCAATGAATACCAGAATCAAACACTTGAAATTCGGTAATACACCCGAGGAAAATTGCAAAACTCCACGAATTCGCGATTAAATGATATTGTTTCTAAAGATTAAAATTTGAATGCCGCATACTGCAGTTTTCATAGATATACATTATAAGCGCGTGCGTGGTGAAGAGCTGGTGTATATATATGCGATCAGACATATACAATAGACGCCGTTATTAATTTACAGCGATTGTTATGAGAAACAAGTACTTTTATAAAAAAAAAATTAATTTCCATGGATGTTCGTTGAGAAAAATCGTCGCTGCACGTATATTGTATATTATAAAGCAGTTTGCACTAAGTATATGCTGTATGCACACACTCGCACGCGAGTCGACGAATGCGCATTGACAAAATAACCCTTCTTTTTAAAATAACCCTCATCATTATTATCACAGTTTTTAAGGTTTTTTCTTTAATTAACTATCTATTTTTTTCAGTTATTTTTTTTGCAACCCAAGATCGTATTTCTATATCTTTTGCTCAAATAGACCAAATTTTGGGTCGATTTTCCCAAACAGTTTACGTAAAAATACATAATTGATTTATTGTTCCGTTGTAAAATTTAAATTTATTTAAAAATCATAAATAATAATTTTAAACCAAAGTGGGTGTTTAGTAATTTAATCTTCAAGAAGACATTAAGAAAAAGAAGAATATATACAGGACTAATGCAATACGAAATGTTATTCCAAGCGTTGAGTATAGATATACCTACAATAAAGTCAATAATATATTATAATTTATGATATATGTATAGCCATATAAGTGAAAATTTTAAAAATTCAGACATTTACCAACTACAGCGGAGATGAACCACCCAGATTGTCAATTTCGTACTCGCTTGACATTATTTATGTAATCGTCAGCGTCACCGTACTGTTATTAGTAGATATAGGTATAATATCAAATATACCTACGATAATGCGTGTACACGCGTATAAAACCTTGATGATGTTGATTTTTATTTATTTCATATTTTTTATTCTTACGTAGCCCGCAACGTTCTTCCTTTTTATTTTATACAATCGAGTTTTATGTAACGCGTGATATTATATATATATATATATATATTATAGTTCTTGCACGAGTTCGCGGTCGGCAGGGGTCTCGGTGCGCTGAGGTCGACGAACCGATACACCTGCAGATTTCACTTTCTATATTCTGAAGTTTGCATTACCGCTCGTCCGAAATCCACTACCCCGCGCCCACCACTACTCTCACCACGACCCAAAGACCCGTCGTTACAGCTATACAGCAATACTGTGTATACTATAAAGTGTATATTAGTATATAATATATTACATATAGCCGGTTTTAATTGTATCTATATACTTTTTTAATATCAAATAATATGATAAAAATATACAGACATCTATGACAACAACATAATAATAACATGTAAGGCTCTCGTGTTTTTGAGACCACATTGAGATCGATGTAGGAAACTACAAAAATCGGTTATATAGTTACGATATAATATCATATAAGGTACCATTGTCTAAATAAACGTATACATATATTAGGCGTTCTAGGTTATGGTATTTTATTATAATATAACTCATTTAGAAAAATAATCATTATTCACAATCAAAAACCATATACTCCATTTGTTAAAAAATAAATATCGATCATTCACAATTTGTATTGAAATCAGAATCGTAAAAATAAACATCAATTTATCAAAATTATACTTTCTATACAGGGTGTTTTCATAATGGATATCAGTCAATATTATCAGATAAAACACAGGTTGTGTCAATTAGTAGAAGATAATAATAAATAAATAAAATTACAACAAAACTGTTCTAGCTTATTTTTTTTACAAATGATGAGTTTCAAAACTAATAGATCTGGTTTTTTTTTTCTTACTCAGTTTACCCTATACACTTTAAGTATTTAAATATACATGTGTAGGCTTTGTTAAGTGAATAATATTCAGAGTTATGAAATCACGCTTAATCGCATTATTATATCAACTTTATTTTTAATACCTAACACAATATTATGTCAATAATTATTCACCAATCGAAAAATTAAAAATTCTATTCGTTAGTCAAAATAATTTATGCAAAACAATTCTAGATTTCAGAACAATCAGACTAAACTATCAATTAGTAAAGTTATCGTTACACAACATTTTGATCCCAAAAGTTATTTTTGTATCGTTTTATTAGATTATAGTCTGTAGACTATAATCTACAAAAACTTCAAATACCCTTATTGTTTTCATAATACCTATTAATGTTGTCCAAATTTAACACGACAATGCATTTAACTGCGTTTCCCTACCACCTGCACACTAGCACACACTGCTCAAAGAATATCTTTTTTTCTTCATAATTTCATTTATTTAGTGCATAATACAAATTAATACCGTCCAAGAATAGCAAGAAATAGTAAACAGTGTCTTAATATTATATTGTTTATTTTATGATTATATATCAGTACATCCTTGTATATACACATAATGTCAGAATATAGACTTCGCTACAAATTTGCTGCTATAAAATATACGTTGATGACAATGGATAATTTTTAAAATTAAATTACATTTGAACGACTTGTCAGTTGTCATAGTTCTACAACATTTTTCAAGTATATAATTCAATAAACTAACGAAATTGGCAAACAATTATCTTTTTCAAAATAGTCACCCACACACAAATTCATATTTATAAATTATATTAAGCACACTTTATTGTCTTATGTCCTTGACAAACAAAAGCGAACGTCGAACCGGTTTGTTGACAGTGGCATTAAACCAACCGTTTACGGAAAGCGTCACTCTCAGTCTATTACATATTCTGAGCTTTCTCTTTTTTTCACATAATAATAATTCTCTAATTTTTTGCACTCGAATTATCAACAATAACATAATTATTTACGTTATCACATTTTTTTCATTAAAACGGTTACAATATAAAACAAACCTCTAATGTACATGCACTAATTATAAATATTAAACTTTGTGTTTCCGCAAATATTTATCATTTGCTGAAAATTTTGGAAAATGACGATCAAATAAATGTCTATAATAGAAGAACGAAGTAATGAATGGGACTCGAGAAAATCATGTTTATTTCTTATGTCCTACTTCATTCGCAAGGTCAATTGATAATCGACTCAACTCTACGAAGTCTTTCGTTATACCGATAAAACAATTTTTTAGTACAAATGTGTACCTACCTATAATAAAGATAAAATTTTAATTAAACTCTAGCAACTGTTATACACTATACAGTTTAATATTTTTAATAAATATTAACGTTCAAATTAATCCTGCTGCAGAAATCACCACTTTCCAAAGTCCGAAATTTTGTTTTTAATTGCAGAAACCGCGATAACCCGAACGTCATGTCGTACCGAAATTATTTAAAAGCTATACGTATAAAAAACAGTCAAATATCCGGCCGAAAGACTATGGGTATCGGACCAGAATAATGAACACACTTCGCTAAAAAATGATTCTAACGCGTCCTCATTGTATATATTAATGTTATATATCAATTTGTTTCCAAAAATTACAATTCAGCTCATACTATCACCTTTAACACGTACTATAAACGTTTTGTTTCGTCCGCGGTTGAGGCGAATAAAATATACTCTCGACGTTTTACTCCACTATCCCTCGCACACCCCCCCAACTAAAAAATGTGGCCAGTACCGCGGTCAGTCATTCGCCATTCCTCACTACGCGAAAATCATACCGAACACTATACATATTATTTTATGGACCGTTTTCCATCGGCCATTTAGCTAGCCGACGGAGCGCCAACTGTATCAGAACAATATATATATATATATAACATCGCGGCCGACGATGGATACATATTATGTACCTATAAAGGTACAACACACAGTGCGTCGTCGGTCGGAGGAGACCTTTGTACCCACCAATCGTACCGCCATTGTTGGCAACATTTGACGTACATTTACGCGACCAAATATCGCACACACACACACACTCGTTTATAGTGTAAAATGCACACTCACACGAACACACCGTGCGATATATTATTGTACGTTATAATATATACGCGCACGTACTCGCACGCGCGCGAGTCGACGTTGACGACCTCGCGTATGCACGGCACATTGGTGGCGAATGACGAACCATGGTCGGGCGGCGGCCGGAGGGAACCGCGCGTGACCTACATTCGCCATCCGAGTGGATTGACCGCGTCAAGGACTCGCCAACTTTCTCGGTCGTGCTCGGGCCCCTTCCCGCAACACATACACACGCGCGCGCGCGCGTCCGCGAACATGTGTGTGAGTGTGTACGCGCGTTTCGTACATGCATAATATCACCTGTCGCTGTATAGATAATGAACGATAAAAACCTAATAGTAAACTACATGTATGTGTGTGTGTGTGTATGCGCGCGCGCGCGCGCGCGCATATTATACGCGATTGCAGTTACGCAACTGTTATATCTCATATTATACTTGATACGTACTTACTTCTAGGAGACTCCACCGCCGCCGCTGTTGCGCCGTTTAATCCCTACGCGTAATGTTATTCCACTCTCTCACTCACTCTCTCTCTCTCTCTCTCTCTCTCTCTCTCTCTTTCACTCTCTATCGCATCCATCAACCACTCGTCGTCGCCAGTGCGAAAACCCGAAATTGGTAGTCAAAACCCTCTTTTTAATCGACCGCAATATTACGCAACACACTGCAGAAGTAATAAAATGCATGTGTGTAGTAAATCTAACCCTGTCCCATACTTTATAAACGTTTATAGTATTTTAACACCTATATTGAATGATATAAATGAGACGGAATATTAACTGCCGCTATTGTCGACCGATGACAATATATACTAAGCTTTTGTATTGAATTTTACGTCGTACAATAATAAATAATAATATAATATTACAAACATTGATGAGCCTATAGGCTCTCTAAGTATACTTAAAATACTATTGATATGACAAGATAATTCGAGCGATATGCATCGTTTATTATTATTTATTATTGTTAATACAGTAGCCAATAGGTATTCACATTAGAATATAATAATAATATATGCATTGAAAATAAAATTAATTACACGTCTCTACTTGATTGTATCTACTTAGTATTTAATTTAATTAATTTATAACATACAGTTTAAAAATTACATTTCGTAAAATAAACTATATACATATATTGTCATGCTATTAACAACTTATCGGAAATTCAAAAGAAATATAATTTTTTTAATTATAATTATGTATTTTTTGAAGATAAATATTGTACATACATTTTACATTTTAAACCAAGAGTGCACTATCTATTGGCTAAGACAGAAACTAAACAATTTCGCTTGATTTCTATTACAACTGTTTTATTAATTTAAATCAATTTAGATTAAATATTTAAATTTGATTCAATATTTCAACTACCTGAATTACCTAAAATAAAAATTGGACTATCGACTTAATATTTTAATATATTATAGTAAATACTAAATACATTCACCTATATTACTTAATTAATTATTAATTATAATATTCATAATAACAGAGGCTATTACATTAATGACTTATAAAGTCACAACTCACAAGTCTTTTATGTAAATACTTAAAGTAAATAAATGATTTTATAGAACCAGCAGTTACTAACTGACTACTATATCAATGTATTACATGTTTATTATATTTAACAATACTCTAGTTAAATATTAACAAGTAACAACTTTAACTTATCATGTAGCAATATCATTTCTATATTCACATATAAGCACCTAATAAAGATAATAATTTGATGAAATGTCAAAAAATAATTTTTATTGTTAAAAAAGACACTACAAATAATTGATTGCAAAGTACTGAAAATACCATTATCATAATATAATATCCCTTAAGGTATGAATGAATACAGTTATTAAAAATTAAATTCATCATAAAATAATTCAAAAGAAATATCTGTTAAATATTAAAGACAATAAAATATGATTTAAAACTAACTAATAATATAATGCACTAAAATGCTAAAAAACTTACAAGTTACAGGTTTTTTCTTTATCAATCATAAATAATACTTGACTTTGATCACTTTCACTAAATAGATAAATAAACATTTTTTTTTATATGATGTATTAATAAGTATTTAGTAAAATTTATTCAAGATCAGAAATCAGAAAATACAGTTATATATTTCAAAGTTATAACTTTTTATTTACAGATCTAAGTTAATTCGTTGTATTTTTTATACTCAAACGTAAAATGTAGGTATTATCCACCCCATAAATCGACTTCGAAACTTTTATCTCAGTTTGATGAAGAATAACAAATAATATTTCTATAACGACTATAACGATTAACAATTAATCAATATAAAACTATATTAAAGAATTGGTATCGTGACTTGCTAGATTAATAAATAATTACAGCCACGTGTCGCGAAATTCCACCACTGAATAGATTCTTCAAGGCACAATCCCCGTAAACTATCTGAACCATCTATAATTCCATAAAACTCTCGCTTATTGTAAAAATTAGTTTTACAAATTGTGAAATATATTTATATTAACCAAAATGAAAAAAATCTAAAAAAAACCAGTTTTTAACAGCAAAATGTATAACTAATCTTGAACTCCAATAAAGTCAAGTAAACTAATGGCTGACACTATTAAAACTTATTACACACAATTGATATTATTGATATATATTAAATGCATTAAACTATACAAAGGAAATGTTTATAAAACATTTATGACAAACTACAATATTCTATGTTCTATAGTCGTTGTGCGTAGTTGTAAGAAAGAAAAAATATTCTATTGAAAACTACAACAGTTAAAAAATTGATTGGTAATGAACATTATATTGACATACTAATGAAACTCGATTAATTACGCATAATATACTCTATAGCAATCCTGTTAAAAAATTTCTACAGATACGATATAATATAATATGTATTGTTTATCAATAATAATAAATAATAATAACTATAATAATTATTATTTAAAAATAAGCTTAAACACGAAATGTATGTAATTCAAACTACACCTATCATGATATAGAAAAATTAATTTAAGTTAGATAACAATTAGTAATGAATAACAACCAAAGTCTAACACATAAAAGTAATATTTGGTAGTTTCAACTGAATATCTTATTATGTAACTGTATAAATAATCGGTTTCCTACCATTGATTATAAATACAAGTACAGACACTAGACAATACAGTAGTTGATTTATAATCAATGGTACTACTATAATATTAGTAGGTGGGAAAAAAACTAATATCTAGGCTGTGTGCATCAATGAGGATTATAATTAAATTTGTTTGTTTCCTCTTGGATTGGGTACCTCATTTATAAATAATAATTAAGAGCCTGTCCTATTGTGTATTTACGTATACTAAAATAAAATAATAATTTTAATTTGTAATTTATACATAATTTATTTTTCATGTTGACTAAATGCACAAATTTACAAACCATCGAAATATCGGATTAAATATATAATGTATATACGATATTTTAATTTTTAGTGAATAAACAGAATAAATCATGATACTCGTATCCTATTACTATATTCATAATAAATGAATGTTATAATACTGTTAATATGTATAAACCAAATAATTATTTTTATCATACTTCCCAATAAATACACTACAAGAAGGTCAAATCAAGGTGTTAAACCATAGGTACATTTTTATGCGCTTAGTATAGGTAACATGAACCTCATCCTACTCGACTTAATGCAACACTTGCAAAATATTAAAAATAAAATTATTATGTATTCAGTGTTAAGTGTATGTTAACTTGTAAGTACAATATTAACTCTTACAGTAAGATGTCCTAAATTCGGGACTGTATACCAGAGTTACTAAGAAATATTGTATTACCAATAAATTATTATTATAGTTTTAATATTTTAAATTTAAATTAATAGCACATTTTTTTTATATAACTGGTGGATTTTATGATGTTTTTTGTATACAAACATCATCACTTATATAATACAGTTATGGGTGTATTCACGAGAGAGGATAAATCCCGCTCCATGACCATCTTTTATTAGTGCTAAATAAATAATAATACGTAAATTATTGAAGTATTGTCGTGATAATTTATGCAAATAATTTTACGATTCGTTATCATTTCCTACATTACTCCTCGCGGTTCACAATTCAGATAATTTGTCTATTACCTTTCTTACAATAGCAATTTCTGAGAACGCTACTGAATACAGTAATACACTGTCAATAAGAAAATTTAGAATGAAATGTAAGTATACAAATATTTTTTATAATAATATGTGTATAATATCGTTTATTATACTATTATGATCTAGCTGGAAAACATGATATCTTCAATTTTTAATTAATAAAAATATCTTATAACAAATAATACGTATGAGTCCACTTTTAAAAATTAATCAATTATAACCATAAACAAAGTAATCAGGTAGATATGAATTATTATTTATTTAAAATATGTGTAATATTATAATATAGTTTAAATAATTTATCAAATAAATTTAAATGTATAAATCATATTTAATTATAATTCCATGTACAAAAGTTATCGTATTTAGTAAAAATAATATTTAGTTACACTTAAACGAATTACGAATACATCAATAAACCTACAGCTAACTGCTAGTACATTTAAGTATGTATCCGGATATTAAATCCCTAAATAGTAAATAATACTATTGAATAACTTTAATTATTTTGTATTTTATTTTTTTTCCTAGGGTTCTATTATTTAAATTACCCAGTGACCTTTATAAAAAATTTTAACAGTTGTCTATATTTTAGATGCTAATGTATACTTAACACGATTATTGAGTCGCTAGTCTAGTAATAGCAGTATAGGAAATTATAATAAACTAATGAAAACTTCAAGCAACAAATAAACCACAAAAGAACGTGTTATATAATCCTATAATGCTGTAACTGATGATCACTCTAAATTTAGAGATATTCAGAATATAGCAACAAATAATTTGTACTACATCGTAATATTATAAACTATACGAATATACGATATATTAAATAGGAAATCATATATTCTAAAAATTAAATCGCGAACAGAAATTCATACATTTATAACTTTTGGTTAATATTTGAGCGCATCTGTGTAAACGCAAACACTATATCTACACTAATAAAATACTTGGACACGTGCCGGAAATGGTCATATGAAACCATACAAAATTTGTGTGTAATTCAAAAACGATAATTAATTCATATGGGCCCGACAACACATTTCATACGTTTAAGTATTTTGAAATCCACCGCTCACTACATTATATTCTATCCGTCAATAAGTACTGCATAGTAGTTAAACCAGTGGTAATTTCTGATCGTGTATCCCGTGTATATTTATTATAATATTATTAAACATTATTAATAATAATAATTTATTATCATATACAGTGTACTGAATTTATGAGATTGACCGAATGGACGTAGGAAATGAATTGAAAAGAACGTACGTTCCCGGCACGCAATAGCGACTGCAGTCTGCAATATACAATACCCACAATAGTATATTATAATAATTAAATATTAAAATATATTGAGTTATACGACGTATACGTCCTCGCGGGCCACGACGACCGACGCCGTCACCGGTACCAACATCGGCATCACGAGCAAGCACATGCGCCTATTGCACATGCGTGTGAATGGTACACGGTCGGAAAGTTTCAAAAGTGAGAGGGGAAGGGGGGTTAACTCTGCCGTTACAAGTTTACAACACACATACGTATAATACACATTTAACATATAGAGGGTGATTTTCCGAACACGGTCGTACATATTATATATTATACAGTGGGGTATAATGGTTGGGGTTTCGATTGGTCGACCATAAAACGGCTATGTAGTTGTGAGGTATAGACATTACACGTGCATATTATTATTGATAAACTATAGACTTTGTTGAGTTTATGCGGTGCGGGGGGTGCGATAATATGTTGACACGACCCTCGTGTACTCAACGCATGCGTAACGCAATATTGTACTTACCATTCGTTTTAGTTAAAAATTATGGGAATGACGATTAAAAAACATGCTAAAAAGTTTAGATATTTCCAAAGACTTTTGACTTAAACGACGTACTTTCGATTTGCAGTGACGTAACCAAGATTTACAAATTAAATAGTGAAGGGAAAGAATTTCTGAAACTACTCATCGTAATGTCTTACTTTGAGCTATTTGAGCACTGCAACTGCAGTGTATAGTGTAACCATCATAAGTGATGAGCGTTATTAAACTATTTCGAAAATTTAGTCATGCATAATTTTTGAGAAATTCCTTTATCAAATCAGTGACTGCTGAAAGTCACAATACTTTTTTATACTTTTATACATAAACGTGGCCAATTGAAAAAAAATTGGGGCTGTACAAAAATATATATAATTTATTAAATTTACTATAATTATATGGTAATTATATTGATAATTTTTCAAAATGTATCGATTTATTTTACACGGTATTTTAATACATTAAGTACTTATCGTTTTTATTTAACAGAATTAATATATTTTATAAAATTAAAAATTATAAATTAGTCACATACTATATGTAATATTTAACGTAATAATCGACTTTTTGGACAAAAATAATAACAACATAATAAACCGAAGTTATGAACTTACCACGGTAACGGTATCGAAACTACGATGACGACGACGAAGACGAAAACAAAATTCAGAGGGTGTCGTACAACATTGGTCGCACATAAAATATATAATAGCACTGCGGTGGTGGCGATCATAACTATTCTGGTACTCTTCCGGTACCACCGGAAAAAGAACGATGAGAAATCGGCATCGCGATAATTGTTATAAATCGTATCAATTATTATTATATATAATTTCTACTCTGTACGATAATTGCACGTGTCACTGCTGTCACTATTGATGTTGTGAAAATTTGGACCACTTCGCGACTACACAATATTTTTTTTATCACATTACATTACGCGCGTATATAATATAATATAATGCCCATCGCTGTACCGATATTATAATAGGTACATTACACTGGGATACTGTACATGCGGAATACGCGACGCGACGCTCTATTACATTAATAATAGCACTGTGCGTCCGTAATGCCGGCGGTAACGCACACGTTATATTTTCAAGTTCAGTAACCCGGGCCGCGCCGAGCACAACCCTTTCACGGCCAGACGCACTACCGCAGAGGCCACCGCCCTTCGCAGACGGTCGGGTCGAAGTTCGCGCTCGTGGAGCTTCGATTTCGCGCGCACACTTGAACCACCGTCGCCGCCACCAGCCACTACCACCATCACCACCATCACCACCACCACCCCTCGTCCAATACGCCGACGCTCAGGCCCGCCACCACCCATCGGCGAGCGTCTCATCCCTCTCGGCACCCACCACCCACCAAGCCGCACGTCGGTTTAGCAGCCACCGACGTCGCCGCCGTCGGTCCCGGACCTATCGCAAATCTGCCACTCGATTCGAGCCGTAACCATGACGACGACCGCCGCCGCCGCTGCCTAAGTTTACCAATACAGTTATACGTATACCACACATACGCATTAAAATATCACGTACCTGGTAGAGCGCCTCCGCCCTGTTGTCTAAAATGTTCGGCTCCGCTTCCGCCAACACCACTACCTACCGCCACTACACATCACTACCGCCAAACGGACGCACGCAAAAGTGAAAGCGGAAACGAAAGGTGGTTGAACCGTCGAATAATAAATACATAAATATACACAAGCGCAACATACACGCCATAAATATATACACATATAATATATTTTTCCGTGTGTACAGAGAGACTGTCGTCTTCAATATATTGTACAATATAACCTATTATGAATATAATAATATTGTACGATATTAATATATTATACGTGATAGCATATCAAATAACCGACGAGAGTTCATGATGAATTTGAATACCAAATATGTATATTGCCACTCCAGAAAACGACGAGCATACACCTATCAGGCTCATGATTCACGGTTAAAGGGATAAAGGAATAGATCTCCTCCTATCCCCGCAGTCTATTTTCAGGACAATATGAAAAGAAATATTCCTCAATGATGTCGATGGAAAATCCTTTACGTCATCTTTATTTAATCTATTTAATTATAATTCGTCGATGTGAGGCCAGAGAATAATTTAGTCTTGTAAATTATACTTAAATGCCGTTATTATAACCCCTATTAATATTACTGTATCACTGATTTCAAATGATGTTTATAACTATAAAAAAAAAACTTGTGAATATATAAATGGGTGCATTTTGAAACAAATCAAATCGAATATAACAGTAAAAGTAGTTATTATTAATAATAATTATAATATGGAATAATAATTTGATTTTACGGTTTGAAACTATCTAAAATAATCTAGATTAAATTAAATGAGTCATGAGTATGTTTATAAAATTACATTATGTTACTGGTATACCCAGTACTTACTTTACAAATCAAATAAAGATTCAGTTTAAGGTTAAAATCCAATGAAAGTAAAAATTAGTTTTTCCAGAATCAATTATATGTAATAAAATAAAAAATAAAAGTGATCATATAATTTCAAGACTACGCTTATTATATTATAACATAATAAGTTATAAATATTTTAATTTTAGACACGTTTTATATTAATGCACGTAGATACTAGCAACTTGGCATGCTCACAGAGTAAAGTTGGTTTTCTATGTACAATGTCGTACCTAATTGTCCTAATTTAATAAAAATTTTGAAATTCGCTAATGACTACCGCTATCCGCGATGATAATAATACATTTAATAAAAACACTAATACAATCTCGATCCGGAATCAACACATGTTATGTGGTTTGGTAAATCGTTGTAATATCACAGAAAGTAAGTAAGCAATACTCCACATAATTATGCTTTTATTATAGCTTACAACTTACTAACTTATTACATTAAAATAATTTACAACGGATTTGAAACACTTTGGCGTCGATAATATAATAAAACTCAGGGTAATCTATACATCTGTAAGATTAGCTACCAATCGTTATCGAATATCAATGTATTATATTAATATTAATATGTCACTGAAGCTGTTTATTTTCATGGGGATAAATTAACTTAACGAAGAAAATGTAAATTTAAATAAAAATATAAAACTACTTTTCAGTTACTTTCTCATTTAGCAAATCGAAATGATGTAAATAAGGGAATAATGATAAAAGTTTTGGTCGATGTCACAATTGGTGAAATTGAATAATCAACTTAATACCTTTTACAGAGCAAGGTATGACAACTTTACACATAAATTTGAATTATGTGATCCACATTGAGAATTAAATCTAAATAAAATTAACTTTTAAGTACTGAACATTTCCCGTGTGTCCAAAAAAACGACATTCTCTACACCGACATATATTTATATAGTATATACTAATTAATAATTATAATAAAAATAAAAATATTTCTTGAAGATCCTCTCAAATGGGAAAATTCTTCAATATGTGATTTATGCTCTCCTTTTTTTCTTTTTCTTTACCACATTTGCTTATTGTTTTTACTTGAACAAATCGTTTAATAAAAAAAAATTCAACTCCCAAATAATTTTGAATAATAATTATAATATGATATGTAATAAATTAATTGGTAAGTAATAACAATAACCAATAACTATATATTATAATGGTAAATACTGCAGAATACAGATACTTTTGTGAAAATATTGTTTGATTGATACTTCCATAGAAGATATACTTATAGATTGGCTTATGAATAAACTCTAAATAGATCATCATATATTAGCAAATATATACTTATTCTTCTTATTATACTCTTTTCTAAATTTGTTAATTTGTTATACTGTTTATGGTCGTCTGTCAAGAGATGTTAAATCTATTGTTATGTGCTCACAATGCTCATAATACTTGCTATTAGCTATTAGGTAGATACATTTGAACTAATTTAATTTTTATTTTATCTAATTCAATTTAATTTTTTTTTTTAATGTTAATAGCTTTAGTGCGTTACATTTATTTGTTTGAATTTTTTGATTTTCAACAACACAATGGCAATAATAATCAATAATTGAATAAAGGTAAATCTTATTCTATTTTTCTGTTTTCGCTGTATTATACTCGCATAACATCAGTGCCGTAGACTACATCTGTTTAGTGTTTACATACATTTTTTAATATTTATAATAAAATATTGATTATTTGAATAGGACGTACCTGCAGTATTATTTTATTGCGCATTACGTTTACCTATCTAACACATTTACATCATATTTATTTACAAAATATTACATACTTTATAATATCATACATCAAAAGTCATATCAGCATCAGTCACGTCGTTAACTACAGAATTCTGATATTCACTTTATGAGATGTTTTTATTATATTTTTTGTATAATGAATATATATGTATATAATTAGAACTTACGCATACCGTATCGTACAACACACCAGCCAACTTTTCATCCTCGTCCACCGTTTAAACACTCAATTTAGATATAAGTATAAGTACAGAATTAAACTAATCGTTGACTAGACGAAAAAACTATACGGTAAATTAATATTTAACCTACTTTACTGGAGTAAAACATATACACGCGTAAATATTAAATATAATATGCTAATGTGCTATACTATAAATATATAACATACATACACTATACATACATGTTATTTTTATTCAAAAACGAACCGTCATTAAACTGAGCTAAATATTAATAAATAATACTAATATAATGTTGACCGTTTATATTTACAAACGAAAAACACCGGACTTGGCAATTTAAAAATTAAACCTATCGGAAACATAAAAAATATAAGCCCTAACAAACATGGACTATAAAATAAAACACTGTAATATAATTGTAAAATGTTTAAAAGTACATTAAACACGATGCAGTATCATAATTACTATAAATTAAATGAATTGCGTTGGTTAAAATTTAAAAAAAAAACGTAGCTACACGATATTTTTTATTCAATCATAAAAACGGTCATGTTTAGTGCATCGTTATTTCGTTAACGATTTCTTAAATGATTCTAATGGTCATAAAAATGAACAATTAGTCCAATTGATTGTCAATAAATTTTCAAAATATTAGCATTCAAACATAGCTAATAAAACTCAATAAAATATACGGTTAAAAAGGAGTTTAAACAGTTATATGTTTATCTTGCACTCATGATCTATATTAAGTATTAACTCAAGCTAATAAAATGTTAAATTGTAAAATATATCTGGTGTGGTTGTTATTCATAAACTAAACCTAAATTATATTAGAGTATACTTTGTATAATATTATGAAAAATCGTGTAACATAATATCAAGCATTAAAATAGAGTTTGGTGATTATAAGTTCGTAAGTATTAGATTTCATTAGCGAAAAAATGTTCAGTAGAAATGTTGAAGCCTTGTGAATGAAAATAATAGAACCGAAAATATTAAATATAATCGGTTGTAGTTTGTAGGTGCGGTAAGTATATTAGGTAAGTACTTGGAAACGTAAGTTAATAAAACCATATGGGTTTCAGGAATTTTTCCAATCACGTATAGTCTTATATGCTTACCTATAATAAATTCATAAATTTCGCCATACGATAAAATAGTTTCGATTAAATTAAGTTATAAGATAAATGATAATAAAAATAAAATCAGGTATATTATGTATAATAAATATCAACTTAGAGATTTATCTGCTAATGAACACTTTTACTTCAATATCAATAAAGTATTTAATTAATCGTATGTTTTTAGTAATAATAATGGAAATTATTTTAGATATTAATTATGAATTATAATTTTTTTTAATAATAGGTATGCATTTCCACTTATATATTTATATATATTTGTAATTTTATTATCAAAATAAAACCAAATAAGGTTTTATTAAATTATAAAAATATGAAAAAAAATCTTCAATTTTTCTGTTCATAAAATAATATAATATTATTCCCTATAAAATGTGCATACATTTGTTATCAATAATCAACATACCTATAGTTTTTAAATATATTCATAAAAATGTTATAAGTATTTCCATTGATATAAAACTTATAAGTAGATATTGTATTATTTTATGTATAATTTTACCAAAAGTTAAAATAATACGATATTATCAAGATGTAATGTACTATACGTACAAACATATATGTGTTAAATTATATTGATACATTTTGTAAGCTTAAGCAATCATATAGACCACATAATATAATATATATAAATAACATTTACAACTATTAAATATTGTTTTCTTATTAATTTATGGATATAATAAATTAAAATTTAAAGATTGTATTAATTATAATTACATTATAATGTAACAACTAACAATACAACACGAATACTTGATTTAAGCTTTAAATTGTTATAAACATTAATCATTGTCGCACAACACTTTAATTTCATCTTTATAATAGTGGAATGTCCGCAATACTTTTTCATAATTTTATTGTTTCAAAAACATGTTTGACTTTATACATAAACACTACTAAACATTATAAAAAAAAATATAATACTATAATAATTAGTACATGAACTAAACATAAAATGTCAAAGTAACGTCTTTAATATACATTTAACACTGTGAGAATATTAAGAAATTCAAGTGAATACTGGATATTGAACTAATATATAATCATTTATCAGGTAAATTTTATAGTTAAATTTAACTGAAATGAAATATTTTAAATTGAATAATATATTATAATATTTTCTTCACGAGTTAGAGGTTGACAATGTTGACGTACATATATTATAGAACATGCGTATATGCGATTAAGTAAGAAACTACATAATTTTTATTAACCTAACCTATAGCGAAATAATAGTTTTTAGTAGCCTCAAGAATGATTTCTTTAATTTATTTTTCGTTTCATTATTGTCTTATAACTAAGCTTAACTGTATAGTTCTTAGAAAACTAAATAATGATGCTTTTCCCTTGATCTTGAGAAAAGAAATAGGCGGTAATCTAATCTATTTACTACATATAATTATGTTCTCATATAACAATAGAATAATATTATCACAAAACATAAATGTCTAATGTCTATATCTTCTCGTACAAAATCACAATGACATGTTTTTTTATAAATTACCTACGGTTTATTATCAGTTGTTTTGCTACACTTTTAATATTCAAAAAAACGTGTCTAGTAGATGACATTGGATCACGGTTTCGGTACACATTAAATATTAATGTATTCAAGAACCACGATTGCAGGTATTTAATCAAAATTTATTCAATCAAAAACGGAAAAAATGTTCAAAATTAATTCACTAAAAATTTTTTTGTTATACAATTTTGGTTTTTGTTTTTTTAATCATGACAAGCCAATGAAGGGATCAAAGGAGCTAATCTATACTTGTTCCTATAATAGTTTCGCAATTCTAGTATATGAATTCATGTCAGGTATAAATGTACAATACGTATAGAAAAAATTCCTAAAATAAATCTGCAAAACGTTTTTATTTATTTACCATGTTTCATGACTGAGCCGGAGAGACATACGTATTACGATGGGTAATGCATATATTGACCAGGCCGGCCCTGCAGTCCACGTGATGTGTATACTACGCTGTTATATTTTCCTCTATAATTTATTATAACACAGGGGATATGACTGTAACGTGCAACATAGTAGGTATAATATTTTGCATATAAAATACACGATTATGATACATATTTATAACGTTGTGCTCAGACCCGGATTAATACAATCGTAAGCCCTAGGAAAAGCCATAGCTGGAGCAAGGTCCAAGAGTCCGGACCTCTCAAAATTTTTTTAAAAATGGAAATATTTTATAGTGATGAATAAAGTTAATTGACTATAAATTTTCAGTATTTATATTTAAAAAAAATGTTGAACCCCCCCCCATCCAAAATTTTTCTCAGTTGCAGCCATGGCTCTAGGCACAGTGTTTATAATTCCTATGCACTTATACAGCACTGCGATATCCAGTATTTTAATTAACCTTCTGCTTAGGAGAAGAAGTGTTGAATTTCGATGTTAATCCTTTAAAAACAAAAAAAAATCAAATCTAAACTTTTTTATGATAATAATTTTAATAAATCTTAAAAACAATTAATTTTACTCAGTCTACAAATATGTAGAAAATTAAATTGTTAAAACCATAAAAAAAAACTTATTTTACGGCAATTTGAATATTTCTTTATCCCTTGTATTTAAGTATTAAACAAGATAATTGTAACAAAAAAAATAGTCACCACACATTTTATATTTGTAGGCCCCAAAAATGTTCGTAGGCCCTAGGCACAGTGCCTATAGTGCCTATGTGCTAATACGGCCCTGGTTGTGCTGCAGCAACCTTTACGGATTTAGGTACCTAAGTACCTATTTTATAAATGGTCTATGAACACTTAACGTGTATACTGTATAATGTATATAGTATATACAGTAAGTACAGGTACATCACGATAATTCGGGCCTCTCCCCCGTCTTCGCTATATAAATCTAAAATCTATAATTACGCGTGAACTGCAGGATATTATACATAAAAGTAAAGGGATAAAATATTTATTGAGAGCATACATTTATAACTTTATAGTCTGCAATTTTTAATACTTTTCAATAGTTGGAATGTCATGATGATAATTGTCTATGTCATATCTTTACTTACTATTTTTAATTCATAGGTATTATGGGGTAAGTTTTTAGCCATAAAAACAAAGCATAAAAAAGCAAGACGTGCTGTAGTACCCCTGCACCCCAGCCAGTCAGCGACAGCCTATATATCTACATACTTTGCAGTGTGAACGAAATTTTTCGCGAAAGCTATCCACTGCGCAGCTGTCGCGATTCGTGTGTACAGTGTGCATATAATATATACACTGTGCGTGATATAAATAATAATATTGTGTACAGGGCTGCTGTAGATGGTTTTCGTAAAATCGTACACAATGCGATCCTCGCGGCCAATCTTGTAATACGCGAAATCTACAGCACGGGATGGCCCTACAGTATTTGGCTTCAAGAATACAATATATTCAATAATCATTATACATTTATACTTAAAGGCGTATATTATTATGTTCTGTATACAAAATACGGCATGGCCGCCGACGCGATGGGGTCGATGCTCTTGTAGCTTACCCCCGCACCTGCCATCCCTTGAACGTCGCCCGAGAGCTACTAGTGGCGCGACGTTATTGATTAATCCGCCGGCTCTTCCGGACGAACCCGCGGGGCCGCCATTAGACGTACAGTTCCAGCGATGACGTCACGGCGCGGCACGTACCCGTTGTCGTAGGTCAGTAACCCTTAAATCCTTACACATAGACAGACATCGTCTCGCTAGCGCGTGTTGTACCATCGCATAATAACAGTATAATAACATGAAAGGGTTGTAAAAAATACTTTGAAAAAGTATTCGTGTAATTATATAAGATATTATTGAAAAAACTCTTTAAAATTATACTTAAATATTTAGTTATCAAATGTATTTAAATCAATTTTTAAATACTCTAAAAAAAATTGGTTATCCATAATTAATACTAATTTTATTTATATACCTAAATGGTTATTATTTATTACATTAATTCACAAAAAAGTCATTAACATTATAATATTCTAAAAATTATCTATGAATGGACACTTTAATAAATTTAATAAAATAATGAATGTTTATAAGACACAAGTATAAAAAATAAAAGATACATTAGTATTCAGTGCCAATTAAATATATTTAAACACTACTCAAATACAAGAAAGGAATAAGCATTTTAATAAAGTATTCAATACGTTACACCTCTGTATAAACTAGTAGCATAAACATAGTACAATATTAAATATTATTATCAAACTACAATCTTTATCGTAACTAGATTCCATGCGCTGGACGAGAGCTTTGAAGGCACATAATATTCCTTAAATAACTGTTAAAAGATGTTTCATAAAGCAAAACATTTTGGCAAACTATGGCGATTGCGATTCATCGATAATAATTACGTCACAATGAAATCGTTCTTAAAACTAAAATATACTCCTTAAACTCTACATTTTTTTTAAATTTCTATATTTTTATCTGATCCCACATAATTGCACCACTGTATCATGTTATGTCATTAATAATAATAATAATATTGTAATTATTGCTTATAAAAAAATTTAAATCATTAATCAAAAAATTATACAGGTACCGCTAAGAACACTAAAATTAAAAATAAATGAATACCTAAATTCAAAACGGACTAAATTAAGGATAGAACATTTGATTGGTATTACTCAAGATTCTTGAGTAACTTGAAAGAAATTAATTTTAGAGCAATGGATCTCAATGGGCTATAAAAAACTGGAACAATAAAAAAAAAAAAATTTTAATGCTACATTGATACATATTTTGATTTTAAATTTTGAACGCGGTGACAATATTGCGATAACGTTTAACTATGATGAAAAGATGCAAGAAGAACATTTTGTAGTATTATGTATTTACATTCATACAATTACAAAGATTTAAATTTGGATACAAGATTTTTGTCGAAGACTTCTAGTCAAAATATTTCAAGTCGGTCTACGATTTCGAATAAAAAAGAACCCTATGACCTGTACAATTACTAAGTGGGCAAGTGGGCTCATGTAACCTGATAATCCTTACACTAAATACAGCATTCTGCAATAAGAAAATAATAATAATTATTATTATTATAACTTAAAAGAATAGATTATAGATGTATATTGTTTATTATTAATTATTTTTTTATAAGGCTTATAATATTTATGTTGTTAATACAATTTTTAAATAACACTAAGCGCCATCTATTGGTTAGGTTAGGCCTGTCCAATGGCATATGCTATTCACCGTAAAAAGAAAGAGCATTGATGTGTAACTTGTTTTCCCGCCAATTATATTGACTGCGCACAGCGCACGCAAATATTGCGGAATAATAACACAAAAAAGTTACTACCGTGTTTGTACAACGCATACGCAATAGATTAATTAACACTTAATTTGTTAAAATGTGTGCGACTATAATACAACGAAAACAAAAGTAATCATGAGCATGAACCTATCTGAACGATAAATATAATATAATTACTGACATTTACTATTGACAAAACATAATATTAACGGTACAAATGTTACAATATCGTAAACGATTTAAAAATTGAACATATTAATATTATTTTAACTCAATTTCGATGTTAAATCAATAAAATCGTTTTATTATAAATTATAAATTAATTTCTATAATTTTTAAAGAACAATGATAACTAACGATTTACTTACTTTTATTAGTTACTGATATATCTATTACTTATATGGGAACCTAATCATACTTTTATATAAAATATAAAATAAAGTCCTGATAACATCAATGCGCTCTGTCGGTCAACGATTACCAACGAACAAGAACTAGAAAATGTGTGTTTATCATTAAAATATTGTTATTGATTCCTAATAATAAATATAATCAATACTAACTACTAAGTGATATTGTTTTATTTATTAATATGTACCAATCACATGATATAAATTGTAAAATGACGTTAGTCTATATGACTATAATGTGAATTTCTAATTTGAATAATATGGAAATTATAAAACAAATCTAACAGGAAACTTACAGTACAGTATAGAACAAAGTTATTCCAAAAGTCAAACCATAGATATATTTTAAAGTTTTTAGATTATTAAAATAATGCACTATCATCATAAATCATTAAATCGTACTAATCACAATGATCGATTAATAACTAAATTAAATGTACTTATTATTATCAACGCATTCAAATATTCAACACAACGTCACAACATACTAAATTAATTAGGTATTCTAATGAATGATATTAATATCAAATTTATCTAAGTATTTAAAAACATTAGAATATTATAAATTTAATAATGTAAAATATATCATCGTAAATTTGTATTAAAATTCGTTGGGTTAATTTTTTTTTTAATTATATTGACATTTATAGACATTTAAATTTAATTTTAAAAACTAGTTATCTTGTTATAATTTAAATATATTATTCGTAGCTACTTGAAACTTTTAATGAGCATAAAATTATTATATGTTATACACATAATGACATTTTCCAATGTATTATTTTTGAAAAAAATTATTCAACCTACTATCGTAGTAATAGTAAAATTAATTAATTTAATCCCAGTATAAATATAAAATATTTGTATAAGCTAATAGACTGTCTTTATTCAGAACCGTTTTCCATACCCAATGATTTAACACATAAACATTATTTTTTCTTTTTTTATCCAACTTTTAATGAAAAACATCTTATTAAGAATTAAGATATAACAAATATAAAATATACAATATACAAATAATTATATCATATGCCGGTACTTATACGGAAGTACATGATCAAGTGTTCAAATATTTACTAAATATATATATATTGCAGTACATTATAACAATACAGGTGTATTAAATATTTAAATTCATGATTATTTGTTAAATACTCAAATTGCAAATACCGAAATTTGCACGTAAACGGTTAAATAATTTCATATTTTTTTTTAGTATATAATATTATAATACGGTTATTAAACCTACCTAATTCGTCTGATCTAAAATATTTTATAGAATAATGAAATCCTAATTTCTTTCAGATATATCATAAAAGGTTAGTTGAGTTGACTACCTAGAGTTAACATGTTGGTTTTTCTTATTATCGTCAAACGAACATAAATTACCTATAAAAAGAGTATAATGTAGGCGTGGACAGGATATTAAAATTGGTTGTTGGGTAATCGTCGCGCTTCACTCACCTCGATTGTATTATTACTTAAAATTTAAAGCAACATTATAATCGAAAATAATTTTATTTAACACACAATTCTTTTTAAACTTTTTAGATAAAATAATTGTATATAAACAATTAAAAAGTTCATAAAATTCTTTAAAAAGTATTTATTTATTTCAAAAGAGAAAACAGTTAAACTATATTATATACATTTATATGCATTAACTATTCTCTATTCACTCATCTTTAAATCCAAAATAAAAATCACTAAAGAATCGCTAACTTGTAAAAATGTCAATACATTTACAAATATTACAAAAATCATATTTTGTTTAAAAAATGTCTAATTTTACTAATTACTTTCTTTAATATATATATATATATGTATATATGTTTTATTATTATTTATAGAGCCAATAGAGGTACGCGTAAATTAATAATTTATTATAAGTTAAAAATGTTCCTATACTTATATCGATTTAATTTATCCTTTAAGGTTTTTAAAATGATGACTCAAATGAAATACAATTTTACACGTATACATTTATTTATGTAGATATCAAATTCTGTGCTGTACTATTAGTGTCATACTGCAGCACACAATCTTAGGTTCAAGTTTAATTCCAAAACAATTTTTTATTTAGGCAAAAACTTATTTTAATAATTTGAATATGTTTACAAATATTACAAGTCTCCAACATTTCTACATAATATTATAATACATTATTACCTATTATTGTCTTATATTACGTTATGCCATCATTACATTACATTTTACATGATAGCATTTTAATTAATAACAAATAATAAAATTATTTAAAGAATAATTTATTCATACCCATATAATAATTAATATGTGCGCAAATTTGCATAATATAAAAAAACATACACAATACATAACAACACATCTATTATACAACAAATTTATTAAAAGTTATTTTTAACAAAGTCGTTAAAAAAAATACTATTTCCCCATCATTATTTTTATTCGTTTTTCAAGTTTTGTTATGAGGTATAGTATAACAGTAACTATTTATTAACTTTTTTTGAGTTTATTAAATAAATCGATTACAATTTAATTATTCAATTGAGAATATGCAAGAAACCTGCAGCAGCACGTAATAATTAATCTTTTTCCTGGTGTTAACCGGGAATTAGGATACATCCTTATTAACCATGCAGATATACATTTATTAGTTTATAACCTACACGGCTACACAATTGATACGAGAATAATATTATGAAATTGACTTTAAAAATAATAAGTTATTTTTTTATATAATATTTATACTAGGTCAGCAGAGTTCTAGGCCGCCATTAACGCATGTATCCCCCTTGTTCCACTAAAGGTATTTAATTAGTATTCACTAATTTTAATATCACGTCCCTGCAGGCTCCGGGTCACAGATATGGCTATACTAATTATATATATATATATTTGTTATTGCCTTATTGACATAAAGCGATAAAACTACTCTGACAATAAAGTACATAAATATTGACGATAGGTCGTTATTTTACGATGCAATTTCTAACAACGATCAGTCGAAAATAGTGTTAGTCATAACACTCATAACTTATAATATATACCTACGTATATAATATGTAATACAGACGACAATTTTTTTTATTATTATGAATTGTCATCTATAGTTCGGTACATTAATAAATAAAGGAAATACAAAATTATAGTAATTATTACCGTCATTTAAGAATAATAATTATTTTTTTTTATTTGTGTTTGGTTTCTAGGAATAATAAGAACAGTTATAAACTTATAAATGTTAGTACAATATTAGATCTTAATTCTTAAATCAAATCGAAGTTTTGAAAATTTATTCGAAATAAACTATTATAGAAACGCTTAATCATGTTATCTAACGTTTTTAAACGAAGCTCAATCATACATAAATTAATTGGTAAATTAGTGGTAAATTGTATTTGGTTTGATGGGTCATTTCAGCGATTGGGCTATGTATACGTTGTACAATGTATATACGAGAACGTTTAAAAAAAAACTATGTAGCAGCAAACAACTTGATTTATTTGTGAAACTACTATACAGCAGATTCAAAGATTTATTTTCTTTATTGAAATTTGAAACAATAATCGACAAATTGACGACAATGACCAACGATTGGGAGACACTCATACTATAACTTATAAGTAATAACTATATATAATAATTTATCGGCTACTGACGCAAGCATATAGTAATACATATAATAGTACCCATAAAAATATACTTTTTAATAGGGTATAATACAACCTCTTATAGTATTATTTTTAATTCGATTTATATATAACTATAATATTATAGTGTATCGCGGAATATCGTGGCGTATTCCAGAGTTTTGAGATTTTGGCCTGTGGATAGTAGCATACAATAAAAATATGTAACTGCATCTAGAATACAAGACGCCAGCCGGGGAGCAATAAACTTTGAATACCATTCGCGTACTAACGATTATACTGCGCCCGTGTTTATTCGATATAAGCTGTGTGCAGCGACGATGACCTTTCAGCGAGATATTATGTATAATATTCGGATCCATCATCCTGAATCAAAAACTTTTACTAAAAATGAACTATTTTTAAAAAGTATTTATTTTAATCTTATTAATTATTATTAATTATAATTTGTAATATGAAACCAAAAACTTTCATAATACACCACGCCGTCACGTCAGCCAAATCAAAGTTTGTAATTTTGTAGAAAAATTGAGTTGGCAGTGCCATTAAAGAAGGTGCAGGCATTCTTCAAATAGCCACTTATTCTATTTTAAAAAAATTAATTATTTTGTCGGATTCTATAATAGATTTTTTTTGAAAATATTTACTTATCCGATAAACAACAAAAATAATATTAATAATATTCCGCATATTATCGTTTTATCCCATATTAGGTAGGCATTTCCGACTTTATCCAAATGTTTCGCCTACCTAAACTATACACGGCCTCCGCGAATGGCGTGTTTTGTTAATCGCGGAATCCCTGCAAAGGTGACTATGGACGGAATCTTACGCATAAATAATTTAAAATACAATAACGATAACGAAGAAAAAATTAAATATTGTTTTTCTCGGGGGTACCACTTCGCGTTTTGGGAAGTGCTGCTGTGGCGGCGGCGGTGGCTGATGTTGTGTTGGTGAATAATATAAAGTCGATGCGGAAGTGGTGGGCCGCGTGTGCGGGGGTGACCGTTGGACCTGTGCAGAGAGTTCGTTGAACCGGGAATGAGCGCGCGCGCGCGCAAAACGCTCAAGCCGCTGGCAGCGTTCATGCGCACGCACGCACAAGTTCCCGTCACTTTGATAGCACGCACCCACGCACACACGCACACGCAAGCGAACAAGGGATCCCGTGCGAACGCGGCGTCAACGGACGTCGTGTCGACTAGCCGACGATGGCGGCGGCGGCAGCTTTCAAAAAGTTGCGGTCGCCGTCGTCATCGTTTTCGGAAAAACAAAAATTAACATCAACCGCGGCGAACCGGCCCCGTTACGTAGTGAGCGAGTTCGATCGATCACGTGCGCCGTCGTCAATCAACGGGTTTCGTTATTTTTATCGTTATTTGCGCGCGTATTTATAATATTATTATTATTATTTCGTGCGTACGCATGTGTGTGTGTGGGACAGAGAACGATCGGTAGACGGGCGAGCGAGCGTGCGAGCGACAGAGAGACGACGGCGCAAAGCGAGCGAGAAGGCGGAACGGGTTCATTGGCCGTCCTTTGCATCATCTGTGGCCGTCAGTAAAGAGCATGAGGTCATGAACCTCCCGCCGCTGCCGATCGTCTATACCTGCGATGGGTGACGCGCGCGCGCTCTCCTCGCTCGTATTATCACGGTTATTCCCTCTTGACGCGTTTCGTGCGTCCGTATAAATATAACGATTACAACAATATTACAAAAACCGTTTCTCCGCTCATTGTTATCGTAGGTATATTATTACTACCTATATGTGTAGTGTTATAATATCGTGTTTACTTTACACGTTTTTACGTTTATAATTTTTCCGATACAACGGGCACCGGCGTGCGTGTAATAACCATATAAAAATATTGTTGTATGTATATACATTATACATAAATACGACTTATATATATATACGATAACTGATGTACGATTTATAAATATATATATATATATATATATATACGCGCGCTCTTGCCGGTTCTAGGAAGAAAAGGTCGTTCACCCCGTGTTGTTATAACGTTGACTTCGCGAATCGCGAGTGTACCACCACACACACCACTGCGGCGCTCGTCGTCCGGCGTGGTTGGGTAGGGGTGATCAGAGAGATTAACTAAACGGGAAACCGCTCTTGTTTTTTGCGTTCTTATTTCTGTAACGGATTGCGACGGTTTTTGTACAATTATACTGCACGTGCCAAGGGTTGGGTAGAAGGGAATCCGGACCCGGAGTTCACCCCCCTTAGATATATAGGCTACAATCCCACAATAAAGTCTCCTTGCCGCCACCACGCGCACATATCTCTCTATGCGACCGTTATACGTCAACCACCGAAATCCGTTGATATTAATTATTGATCAAACGTTATTAGTTTATTACTTATTATATTATATTACACGTCTATCTGTACGATTATTAGTACTTATAGCAGTTATGTTTCATCAAACGTGTATAGTCTTTCCGTGGGACGTTCGATATCATTATAAATTCACTAGTCACGAATGGTATTGGTATATATATATAAATATTACATTATAATAGTGGTTAGTGCATATACATTATATCGATGATAAATCGATTTATCGAAATGATTTCGTCCATATTATCTATTAATTATGTATAATAACACATTTACGCATGCAATACAATAATATACTGTCGATATTCTCTGTTGACCCCGTGTATAGCCGAATTTCACCTATAACCCTATCCCGTGTTTGGATCGCGATAACACAGTGTGGGGAAACGAGAAAAAAAGCAAACAAAGTCGTCACGACGAATTGGACTTGACATTGGAGTGCACAGCGATTAACACGTCTCTTGTCACGAATTACATACATATAATATTATAATATATGATATATACGCATATAATATTATTATGAACAATATTCCTGACGAACACGAATGCACCGTGCGGACAGCATTATAGCGGTTCTCGAAAAGTCTTATCTCTATCGACCTGCACTCAAGTGTTGTTGCGAACGTTACATCTTACAACGAGCATATACCCCCCCCCCCCGAAGCCCAACCACTGCGTTGCCACAAACGGCGTCTGGTTGCCCCTCCTACGGCGCCAAAAAGATAATGACATTTCACGTCGAGATAATAAACGCATGTTTAATGAACAATATTCATCAATAATAAAAATATAATATAATATTATACCGGTTAATCGTCGGTCGGACGACTGAACGCATACGTATATAATATTATGATTCATGTGCTATATTATGGTGTACATGATGAATATATATATATATATGTATAATATAAACCTATAATATATTGAATGACGTGTTTCAAGAATAGTCACCACATTGTTATTGTTCAATGACCGTCAACCGTAATCAATTACCTGCACTGCAGCACTCCAAAGCATTCATTTTGGAAATGAACTTAAAGTTACAATTTTTTATTTTATAATTCAAATAATTTTATGTAATGATTGAAGGTATTATTGATTTCTCTAACCAAAAAAAGAAAAAAGAAAGTAAAACCTAGTAAAACACTGCTTGCGGAAGTATAACTTCGTTCGATGGAAACAAAGGAAACTGTATAATTTTATTTTTATAATCGTTACCTTTACTTCTGACTGTTGAGTTCTAAGAATAAACATTAATGCACATCCACTGACCACTGACAATTTTAAAGGATTATTTTTTTGATAATTTTAAATAATATGACAATTTTAATTTTCAATATTCCTTCGTATGATCAAAAAGGTTCATATTCTTTTAGTTTATTTAACTATAATAAATAATAATGTATAATACCGCGTGCATAGTCATAATAGATGATCCGTTATATATTTTATGCAATAACTGCAGTTATAAAGTATACTTAATACACAGAACTAATATAGTTTTAAAGAGATACCTATAAGATAATCAGTGCAGAGATTCATAAAATGTTTTAATTATTTATATTAAATTTTTAAACACATGTACTGTACCTAAACGATTGTAAAATGTATAAGAAAAATGCTTTATTTTTAAAACGTTATTGAACAATACAGCGTACCTATGTATAAGTATTTTAAGAAGTTTGAATCACAACCACTTTATATATAATACAGCATAAAATCATTACAAGGTTTCAAACTTTCTGAATATCTTGTGTTATTATAATCTATAGAGAGATATTTTATGTAAATTTCATCTGAAACGATTAAAATATGTTCTGTTGAAAACGACACACATTCGATAAAGAATGAAAATAGTTTATTATAATAACATTCGCTGGTACATTTATAAGCGCATATAGTGGTGTACATAAATATATATATAGATAGTGGCCTATGAACTTGATGATAAGACCTCAACCTTCAATCGTTGCAGTGGAAAAAATCCGATATACATAAATGAAATATTTTTTTAACATCGTTACATGTATGTACCTGCAGCTATGCTGTGAAGAGTCAACATACCTACATAATAATAATAAAAATAATATCAATAAATTTAATAACAAACTGCAAGAAAAAAACCTATAGAAAATATACGCTAAATTCGTGTAGTGACGTAATGACTGTACAACAATAATACAATATCGTGGTCTTCGAACAAACTGAAATGAGTTGACAAGAAAAGGGTATCGAATATATAGTATAATAAAATAGGGGAGAAAACGCCGAACCCGAAAAGATGACGAACAAAAAGATCCGTCGCCACCATCGAGTTTACACGTGTGGTTGTCGGACACCCGTCGACAACCTATCCGCCACCGCTAGCTCGAACGCAGCCCGAGCGGTCGTTGCTCTCGTTCGGCATCTGAATGTAGGTCAGTAATGAGGCAACGACCCCAGACGACCCCGCAACGCCGCCCTCAGTTATTATTATTATTTGTATACCCAGAATATCAAAACGAATAACTGATTTCCTCTGTTTCTCGTCGCGATATTTCCTAATCTGGAGCTAGATCATCTAAGTACATTATACTATTCTTACTATCGACCATCGTGAGTTCGAGTAATTTAAAAATGAAAATTTTGCGGCAATTTTTAACCGATAAATGTCGAAAAATACACACACTTCATGATAACGACGAAAATGTGTAATACATAATAACTGCACATGTATTGTTATTCCGTCGACCAAACAAAATTAAATACGTGCGGTTTTTTTTTGTTTTTTATAAGAAAGTAAAGAAGCCGTGACGCCGAACAAGGCCAAGGCCAGTTAAACCGGTTCTTTTACGTTCGGTTATTTATATATTTTTTTATTATTATTATTATTTGTTTCGTCTTCCAACCACACGTTCGTTGTCATCGACTTTCCTCCTACGGTGTATATAATAATAACATAATAATAGATACACTATTATTTTTGTTTAAAATTATAATACTGTTATACTCGAATTATTTGTTTAACATACATTTTATCCCTTATTTACGTCGTCAAACAGAACATACGAATAAAGTAATATACGAACTGTAGTTCCTTGCAAACACGACGTCGTCGCACGTCTCTCTCTCGCTCTGGTTGCCAATTAACGCGCCTCTGCGCACCCAACACACATACACTCGAGTCGGTCGTTGAACTCGACGCGCTCGCGGGAGAGCTCGAATCGCGTATAAATATAGACCAGAACTTTCGACCGTTCAACTTTCCTCGCACACGCGCCAATTTAAGTTATACAATAAAATTTGTTATGTACTTTACGTTAAATCGTTTGTGTTTGTACTCGAAAACCAAAATCTAGTGGGTTATTGCCGGCAGCCGTAGACAATTACTACGATGATATCTCATTAATAATAATTAATTAACATGCAATGACCGATAACGTGATATATACAACACAAAATCACCACGACGACGATAACTATGTGCTCGTAACATTCGGGACGAATGTAGTTTACTGCAGAGTACTTAAGTTACCTAGCTAGGGATGGGGAAGTCATAGTTTAGAACGTAACTACGCAAGTAATTTTTTAAAAAATTTACCCAAATTGTAAATAAGAATTGTGCTCGAAAGCAATGGCTTAATGGTAAATAACGGATTTGTCTATATATATATATAATACAAATGAAAATATATTTTATATAAATTAAATATAATAAAACTTAAATATATTAAGTTATAATATTACACATTTACACCATTGTTATTATTTGAAATACGAATAAATAAAAATAAAAAAATAATTCATCAAAAAGTTCCCGCTTCCAAAAAGTTTAAAATAAATAACAATTTAACAATATTTTAATAAGTGGTAAGGTGATAAAAACAATAGACAATAATCAGTTGAATATGTACTTACATCTATCAAAGTTACCTACATTCAAACAATATTGATGTTGTTTTATATATTATTATTTTTAGCAATTTTAAATTATATATTTTTAATAAATAATGTATCATGTTTAATATTAAACCATAAGTTCCGTATAAATTAAAACAATATGTTATGTACGAACATTCAACAATCTTATTTATACACATAATGTATTTCAGTATAATTATTCATAAGCATAACATGTTTTAGAAGAATAAGTATTTGAAATACTTTACACAAAATTAATCATTTTAAATAATTAAAGTCTAGAAATGTACATATAGCAGCATTTAATATTTAAGAAATTATTAAACACCGATAAAAATATTTAAATATTTTTATCGAGAAAATACTATGATTATTTTTAGTTATCATTAATAATGAATATTAAGTCATTTTGTATAACATGGCATGTTATTATATATTAATTTTGTATTTTATTAACTGACTGTTAAATTGTTTACAAAATACATGATTTTCATGATCATTTCATATTTGTTTATAACATTTATCTTGAAATCAGTTATTCTGAATAAGATATGTAACTATTATAACTTGTAATTAGATACTTAAAATTAGAGTATCTTATAACTTATATCAAGTTACATTATGTACTGTAACTTGTCCAAGTGCCCAATCCTGGTTCGCAATGCCACTGACAACCGTGATACGATTATGGCACACGAATAAAAATTAAAACTTAACAATAAATTGTACGGTGAAAAGTAAAGAAAACTTACATTTTAACGACATACGCCGGCATTCTGCAGCTGTGTTGAGATGCACGCGGACGGATAATTAATATTATTATTATTATTATTATTATTAATGACGTATCGGTAAAGTTTACGTGCCGCTAAACGTCTGGCGGCCACTAGCGGTTTGCCCGAAATAATGTCGCCCACAGCACTCACGAGCGCCGTCACGCCCGATCATCGTGTTTATCGCCGGCGAAAATGCGCGGCCGGCGACGACGACACCTCGCGAAACGCGTACACATCGAATGATTAGTCCGCACACGAAACGACGTAGCGCACATCCAACATATATATATTATTGAATACGCGTGACAATTAATATTAATATTTTTTCACCTAAAATATAAAAAAAAAATACCGAATCACGTGTCTTTCGTATATACCTATATATATGTATATCTAAATATATACATATACATACACAGGTGTAAGTATGTGTGTGTGTGTATATATATATACTTTATAAATTATAATAATATATAAAATGCATTTCACGAATATCTCATCCGATCTATCCCCACGGGTCGTACAAGGTACAACGCGTTTCACAAGCTGCTGGTACGAACTTGGGTGCCAGTGCAGCTGGTCTTCGGAGAACTCGGGGAATGTTTTCTTTTTCGCATACCGTTCTCGAAATGTTATACTTACGCGTGTTTTTGTCCTAGTAATTTTGATATGATGTGCGCGGGGACGATAAATAACGAAGTCACGTCGTACCTATACCGCAATGGATATATAAAAACAATTTCGTAACGCATCAGCTATATATTACTAAAATGCGGACGGAGATGGGTGAATATTAGAATATTATTATAATCGCGAGATATTTGTATGCCCCTCCCCTAAGGATAGATCAGATGAAATAAACCTTTTTGGGCTTTCCGTCAGTCCTGTCGCAGTGGACAAGGAAATGGCGCACCCATGTACGGTCAGCGTGTCGCTATTTAACTGACGATAGAGGCATATGTGTATAGTCCACCACACAAGACACGTGACGCACTAAAAAAGTAACAAAAAAAAACCACGTAATAGCAAATATATATATAATATATCGTATGCCGATATATATATATATTATATATATATATGTGTGCGTGTAGAGTTTACCAAACTGTGTTCGATTTTATATCAGTTCCCGGATATTATAAGCGATAGTATATTATACCGACGCACTTCACGACAAAAAACAATATTATAATGAGAACGAAATACCGGGGCCGATTAATATCACCGCACCGAAAAAAACAAACCACACGAGAAGTGAACAACAAACGGAAAACAAAACTAAATTTCGATCACGGTGTTCACAATATTATATTAATTAAAAACACGCGAAAACACGACGACTCGACGACGGCCTATAATATTATATACTTGTACTTGTGTTTTATGTTTTCCGAAAACCCGCGGAAACGAAAGAACGCGTGTGACTCGGCGAACGCAACGGCGGCGTTGGCGGGCTTTCGGGGGCTGCGGAGAAACACGATCGCGAGCTAGTGCCGGCGCAAACTTGGGAGCCGGGCGGCGGCGGTCCGAGCGTGTGCTGCGAATGTATACGAACTGCGGCGGCAGTGGCAGCGGCGGCGTTGGTTGTTGGACGGCGGGGTGCGCGCGCACGGCGGGGCAACATGTGCCAACAGTTATCGCCGGTCATCGACCTCAGCCGTGGCCGCCGCCGCCGCGCGCGCATTTACGTTTATGGTGTTTTATATATTTATATATGTATATACATTTTTGTGACTTATATACTTAAATTAGTTTATTACGTACGAGAGTGTATGGATCTTTGGTGTTATCGTTTTCGTGTGTGATACTACGGAAAAAAATTAATAATTTATAATAATCGATAAGGGGATGAAATTTTATATTTTTTTGGATTTAACGGTGATAAGATTTTGAGTTTGTAGTAGTACTGGGCAGTAAAGCAGTATTTCCGGGTGTGAGGGGGTATGAAGTATCATCCGGGACTCCAAATATTTATACGTATAAACCATCTTAACTTTTTTTAGTTAATTCATTAAATTATATATTATTTTAACAACACATTTGAAACAGCTAGTGAAAGGACGTAACTAATTAGTAATTACAGAAAATATTTTTCTCTATTCGAAGCTAAATGCACTATAAATATCTGATAAAGAGTTCTATCCCAAGATTCTATATTATAAGATATAGGTATTACCCACTGTGCAATATTTTATTGATTTATTTATTTATATGTATGTAATACTTCACTGCAACACGTAATAATAATTAATAAATTTACAAAACAAAAAAAAAACGAGGAAGTTGTTTGCTAACTCGCTATATAGTATGTGTCTACGATCCAGTGTACCTACCTCATAATTGAGTAGGTCACTGTCATTCACTGATTCACTGTAATAAATGTGTTAAATTTGAAACCATTGATAAATTATTGTATAAAAAAACGATTATAATTTTTATTTTCTAGAGATATTTTATTATATTATATTCAAAATATAATTAATATAATTTATTTTTATTTTATTTAAACGTAGTTTGATTGAAATGTTTTGCCAAACAAAAATCGCATATATTATATTTCATACATTACAACAATTTATAAATCATACTGATGTAACCAGGGGCGTGCCTGAGGAGGGGGTGTCAACCCTCTCCCACCCCCAAAAAATAAAAATAATTATTAATAAAAGTTGTACATAATATAATATATATACGGAACTTGATTAGGCTAAGTTTACATGTATGTGGTGTCTTTGCATCATTATCGTGAAACACGCGCATTGTTTCGTGTCATGTGAGCAATATATAGAAAATATAGTAAAAATATTGAACCCCCAAATTTTTGATCAAAATATTATAATATGTATTATTCAAAAACTCCTACAACTGCACTAATCAGTAATAGTAATCCAACTCGACATCATTGTCGAATAATGTTGTTTGAAAACAAAATAATAACTACACTTAAAAAACGTATAGATATTATAAAATCAAAATAATAAAATGTATGTTCATAAATTATAATATAAATATATAATAAGTATATTTAGTCATATTATTATAATTTATAATAATATAATATGTACTACGACGTAACTACAATAATTTTTAACAACCGTATACCGTATATACTAATATACCGCTTGTTAAAACACTCAAAACGGTTAAAATGTAAAGATCACTTCAGTTCTCAATAAATAATATTTTGATTTTTTTAAGGAACCTGCAGAATAATTCTAATGGAATTACATAACTAAAAGTTTTAAATTGTTTTTAAGACAAATTAGTATTGTGATAAATTATGGTTTATACGCGGGTGTGTCAATTTAGTGTCTTAGAACTTAAATACTATTTAATATTTTGTTTCATACTTGACAGAAAGACTATATTAACAAATTACAAACCAAATATTTAATATAATCACTATATTACATAGATAGTACCTATATGGGCATATGGGGCTATATGGTTTACTAGCTCGGGTAAGGTTTATGAATTTATGTAGTTGCGGTATTTATATATTGCAAATTGCAAACTGCAATACATTTACAAATATACAATGAGAAGTAAACGATTTATCGGCCTAGTCCTACGAATAGGTACAATACTAGAAACGGTTCAATAATAACTTTCAAATATATTTAAATATTTTAATTCGATTTTTACAGACTTCAAACACTCAAGCACACAAACTTAAACAATTTACAAAACCAAAAACCATCTGTGTGCTCATAGTACCCTCACATCACTTGCAGTTGTTTGCTGTGGTTGGTTTTCCCTATCCGCCTTAAGAGGACGTAAAATCCGCATGTGTTGTCTCCGTCTTGCATACGTGTGACATAGCAAATTTTCGTTCACCATTTTCAATATTGTACTGTTAGTTTTGATATTTGAATGAACTGACCTATTATAAAATTTAAAGGTAAGATAATTATACAGAGCCCCACATAGCCTTTTATTGATATTATTATTTTTAAGTAAGTTATGATCATTTTAAAATGTACAGTTTCAAAACTTGAAACAAAACTATTTACATAATATCATCCCTAACATCCCTTTCAACTTCAACTCCTTTTTTACAATTAATTGTAAGAAAATTCAAATTTTGCAGTCTCTCTTGAGATAGTTCTAAGCTAGGTTTTTGCCAATTTTAAGCCGGAGCATGGAGGTGTCTACACTTTACAGTCTTCATCCACCCACCACTTGAATTACCTATGGCATTTGTCAGTGACAAATTGTCACAGTTAAACCAAATAGAATTGGCGTTTTACTATACAACTAAAATGTATACAGAATTAATTAAGTATATTGTAAAACGAAAATGATTATTATTCAAAAAGCAAAATATAGGTATGAATACATAAAAATAACAACAATTTTAAATTATGGGTACCTATTATATTATTATGTAAGGAAAAAAGTAGATTTTATATTTTTGTGCGCCAAACCAATTTTTGAAAAAATAATTATTTATTTATTTTATACATATACCCTTTAAGAATTTCAAAAACCGACAACATTTTGGTGACCAGAGTGTCAGGTATTCAGAAGTTTTACTGTATACTCACGCTTAGGTACTCGCAGACCGCAGCGATGCAAAAATTATTAGATATACATTAAATTATCAAGATCGATAAACTGGTGGCGACGGTCTGTTTTGATGTTTTTTAAGATTGGTTGTAAAAAATATTGCTGATATTAATACTCCACACTCGTAATACTGCCCTCGATTAATTCACATAATATGTAATATGTACGGTGCAGATCACGATGGCTGAATTTACCACATAGTCGGCCTTAGGCCGGGTTCACAGCTACGTTATCCGTCGTTTCGTGTTCCTTAATTTTCCACGTATTCTGAATTTCTGATTAGTCGTTACAATTATTGTATCATTCACTAACTATAATCTACCATGAATAAATAAGTTAGGCTGAGTTACTTTAGGACACAACACGCCAAGACGACAGACGATGTAGCTGTGAACCCAACTTTATAGATAATTTATGTGCGCCGGCGTAATTTGTTCGCGATCCAGTGACTGCAGTATATCTACGGATACATTGAATTTTTCCAGATTTCATAGATACCGTATGTCTAAACAAACAATTTTCTGTACAGAAACCTCATCATAAAATATCAACATTGTATCATTGTCAAGTATAAAAATAAATATAAATATAATATAAATGTTTTTATAGTTTGTTTAAACTAATAAATTCCAATATTCTTTGTATTATTTAGATGTATATGTTACAACTATACTTGTGTATATTATTACAGTTAATATTTATGTTTGATTACATTATTATAACAGTAATTTTAATCACAACACTATAATTCCAGAAGTCATATTTTTTTATTTTACTCCAAAAAGCTTTGATTAATTTAGCTTTCATCATACACACAATTTAAAAGTACCTTTAAAACCTTTATAAATATTTTATACCATTATTATATACTTTTTATAATATCAGATATTATTTTATTTTATTCTAAACAAACTATATTTAGAAAATTATTTTATTTTTTTATTTTTAATCAACCTTCGAAAACTCAGATCATGAGTTATGGAATTTGTATGTTCGTTACTATTCCAAATATGGTATAGTGTAGGTTTTTGCCGTTTTTGGAACATATATTTCCTCCATATATGTGACTTGACTTCATAGGTAAACGTGCGTGTGGTGACCCATCAGAAAGCTAGCAACGCCGAATGTCTCTTGACCGCAGCACTATTTAGTGACTGTCCAAACACTACTACTACATCATGCCCATACACAAGTATTATGGAACTGTTTAATTAGAAAAGTGATTAAAGCTGCATCAAAAAAAAATAGGCAATTTTTATATGTGTGTGTGGGGGGGGAGAAGTTGTAAACTTGAATTCACTGAAAAAATAGATAAAATAATACAAAAACTATATAATACATTTTAAACTAAAAATATTTGGATTTTGATACAATTTTAAAATATCTTTGTTTTAATAATTTAAAAAATCAAAATTAAAAAAATTTGAATATCTATAAATTAAAATGATTTCTGTTGGTAGGTTTAAGTATTTACTCAGAATAATAAGAAATACACTAATACAATGATGATATTATCATTATGATATTATTTAATATTACATATTATGTCATATTTTGAGATTAGTAAAATGTTTATCCGATCGATTAATTGAAGAATTTCAGTTTTCTCCAAAATGTCTTTAATAATGTATGATCTAAGTCTCTAGGTACATAAATTATCCAACTTATTAAAATTATCTCTTCCAAACTTTACATTTTCTACAATACTAAATTACCTAGTATTAAATAATTAAAAAAAAATCTTCCATCGTAATTTTTGATCCAGTGTATAAACTGTATCACACATTGAAGTAAATTTGAATCATTTAGTACTTGAGACAATTTTTTTGGTATTAATTTTCAATACATTTTTCCACGTACCTAAAATTTTAATAACAATTTCTAACAGATTTGATTGTACACAATTGGAGATAAACACGAAATAAAAGATGAGCTAGTGCTGAATTTTAATGTGTTTGTTCTAGAAATAAATAGTAGAATGCACATAAAGTGTCACTGGGTGATGTTTTTGTAGGTTTATTATTATTAATTAATTACTATGTTAAGGAGTTTGGCCAGTTTGGGTATGAATGTATGAGTATGATGTATGAAAATGTTATAAACTATTTATTTTTTTTAAATGTTTGCATTATCATTGAAATATTTAAATTCCTCCTTTTTCGATTAATAGTTTATGAGACAATCGACTTTTAACTATAGAAAGTTAATTAATATTATATTAAATAGTAAATATACTATAACTCTATAACAATATATAATAAAGAGTCGGATTTTGAACATTTGTGATAAATAAAGTTTATTTAAGCTGGTTACTCTGTTTTTTTTTATCATTTTCAATCGTATAGTTTTACTTTGGCGACACTGACATTTAAAAATATTATTGTTTGGATGACGGAAGTTTGGTTGTTTGGTGTGATTGTGAATTGTGATAACTAATTAGTTCATTCGTAATCGTGGTCTAGCCGGTTAAATTTAACCAATATATAATTTTTGCCGGTTATCCTATTAGAATTAATTGACGATAAACAGTAATTCAACAGAATGGCTAAACATCATCCAGACTTGATATTTTGTCGTAAGCAACCCGGCGTCGGTAAGCATTGTGTATAATATTTTTAATATTTTCATATTTATAGTCTAATATAGTACTTTATTATACAATTTTACAATTCGTTTATTTACACATTTTACTTCTATTACAGCTATAGGACGATTATGTGAAAAATGTGATGGTAAATGTGTTATATGTGATTCATATGTGAGACCATGTACATTGGTACGCATTTGCGATGAGTGCAATTATGGCTCATATCAGGGCCGATGTGTTATATGCGGTGGACCTGGTGTATCGGATGCATATTATTGTAAGGAATGTACAGTCCAAGAAAAAGATGTAAGTTATATTTCAAATTATATTATTAGTTTTATGAATCAAGTTCATAATGTTTATATTATTTCAGAGAGATGGTTGTCCAAAAATTGTAAATTTGGGAAGTTCAAAAACAGATCTATTTTACGAACGGAAAAAATATGGGTTCAAACGGCGGTAGAACCACTATATTTTCATTTATATTATTAATAATGTATATTATTTTTAATTTAACTCTTAAAGTAATTATAAATTAAAGACATGTTCTTGTTTTCAAAACTAAGGTTTATATTATAATTTCAAAATCTTTCATCAATATAGCATTATGTTCCAAGTTATAAAATAATATTGTAGTTTTTTACTTTTATTTCTGTGCATAGTAACAATTTAATGAATATTCATCATAAAGTGGATCTTTTTTTATCACTCCATACCAATAACCAACTTCAAATAACAAAACCAATATACTTAAAATATAACCAGCAAACAAAACAACAAATGCTCCATAAAGTTTCTTAAGATCCATAAGTGCTTTAACTTCTTCAATTTGCTGTGGTTCTTCGAGTATTACTGTGTCTGACATAACATCATTTAGCCATTTTTTCACTAACCCAGCTTCTATAACTCTTCTCAAGAATCTGTCAACTGCTGGTTTTAACGGTGAATTTTTTTGTAATCCTAATGATATTGGCATATTTATTATACATGTTGACATTATGTGTAACGTAAAATCTCCATTACTTGTATCATTCAGTGTACCTTAAACAAAATTGAAAAAAAACATAAACAAGTTTAAGTGCATTTGTGTAAATTAGTATTAATATTATTGAATATTCTGTTAATTCACTAAAAGAAAAGTCTTCAGTATAATTACTAATTTGTGTTGGGACTAAACTTAGATAATAAAATTTAAACCGTAATATAATATTGTATATCATGTTAAAATGAAATTTTTCATTATACCATTGATAAATAATAAATATAATATAGTATATAGTGCTATAGTCATTATAATAACTCATAAGCTATATATGAGATAAAAGTAATTAAAGTTATAAATCATATTTTTATTATTAATTAGTGATTTTTTTAAATTTTGTAATACAATTTAGGAAATATGTTTAGATTATTGTTAAAAAATTGTATTTAATGAAATGCTTAAATCATTTAAAACTAACATGGCAAAATAATAGTTTAACTTATTTTATAATTATAACAAATTAATATTTTTGAATACCATTAATTAACTGAAAATTTTGTTCATATGTTTTGGTATTCTGCATCACTTTTACATATCTCAAAAAGTGTATATTATCATAGTACGCAAATTGTCCTTTAGATACTAAATCAATAGCTTTATCAACTTCATAAACTTCTTGAAATTTTTGACCAACTTTTTGTCCGGTTTTATCTAATGATGTCATGAAAAATTCTTTTGATTGTTCTCCCCATCCTCCACAATTTATATTACTATCAGCAAGAGCTTCCAATGTATCAATTGTAACCCTGTTAAATGGATTAAAATATAATGATTAATGAGTATTATGAAAATAATTTTATAACCTGGTATCTGGATTAGCTAGAATTGCCGTCATACTAGCTTTGTAAGCAACTACAACTAATAAACAGTAAATCCACCACCACCCTGTTAAAATTCTTATGGCCCATCCAGTGGGTACTTTTGGTAATGATACAGCTACTAACATCCCATAAGTATATAAAATACTATTCTCTATGTTTTCAAATAAGTATAATCCAGTTACATCTTTGTTTGTGAGTTGATTAAATTCATTATTTGTTGTATGGTTGTTGATACATTTTTGTTGTTTGATTATCTTTGGATATTTAACTTTATGTTTTAAAATATCTATACATTTTTTAATTGTTTTATTTTCTAATATTTTTGTCTTCTGTGTATCACATTGTATAATTTTTATTGAGCTTTCACTATCTTCAATATGTTTATGAGCCGTTGCAAAAGCATAAAATAAAAAACCTCCGACAAGAAGTGTAATAAGCACGCCAATCCACATATTTAATCTACAGTAAATTAAGTGTAAATATTAATTTATAACATAATTTTTATGTTTTTACTTGAAAGGAAGAATCAAAGTTTTCCATGAGTTATCTGTTTTTGATTCAAATGTTAAGAATGTTAGACATTCTGTATTGTATGGTATAGATAGATCTAAAATATTTAGATGATATGGTGTGTAATGCAAATTACCCAGTGCCAAATCAGCACGAGCAGACCACACCTCTCCTAACAATCCTGATATAGTTCCATTAATTTGCTTTTTACCCCATTGTTCAGTACGCCAATTTAGTGGTTCATATATAACTGGAATAAAATTCATTGCACTTCCAAGTGATTTAAGAACCTAAAACAACAAAATATTAAATATTATTTTAAAATGTTATTAAATTTTTATGATTATACCTCAATTTCTAAGCCCTTCTTATAGCCAGAATTTTCATCATTTTCATTCATTAATGTATTTTTTATTGCAGATGGAATGTAGTTAAAAGTTACTACTTTAAGTGAATTTCCTTGTAAATCTGATACTTTGTCTATATATAAATCCGTTTTTTTTTGAAAATTTCTTTTATTCCATATATCTAGTCTTAGTGTAACCAATGTCCCTTTGATTGGAGCAGGATATGGAACAGTGGATAACTCATACATTTCTTTAAAACGATATTTTCTAATAAACACAACATTTATAATTTTTGTCCATATAGTATGATGTTGCTTTGTGAAAAGTCTACGATCATGTAATAACATAAATTTAGTCCTAAAATCCAACATTCTATGCCTGAAAATTGTGAAATGCTGTATAGTATATTTTGCATTTAGTTATAATATTTGCACTTTATATGTTTAATAAAATATATATTGGGTTTAAATATAATTTAAATAGGTATTCCAATTTATCAAAATGTATTGTATATTATTTTTTTAAATGTGTCCTCAAAAATTGATTTTCATTGTTATTTTATCTAAATTTAAATGTTTTGGATTATTACAGTCCACAGCCTACATTTCATTATTATTTGTTAACTTAAAACTATTTTGTCAGTATAAATTTTTTTTCCTTAATTATTATTATTAGTTATAAAAAAAACTAAAAAGTACCTAATACCTATCACCATCAAATAAAATAATAATTTAAAAACATTTGTTAGAATAATATACTCTGTGGCTGACGACTGGTGAGTATTAAACACTCTGTTGTAGAATTAACACAATTAAATTTTATCAATACTATAATAAATTTAGTTTGTTCATACAATTATAAAATACCTACTTAGAGTTAAGCATTGGTAACTAATACATTATTATAAATAGAATACCTACTTATAATATGCAGGGTGTAACAGGACTATTTAACAAATATATTAATATTTGTAATGGAAGTTTGTCAAATAATCTTGTTACACCTTATATAGTTATCAATTACATTTTTAGATGATAATTAAATCATTTACTTATCGCTAAATTTTAGTAATCTCATTGTTTGATCTGCATTTAGGATAAATATTATGTTCATATTGCATCCTTCTTTCCTAACATTATTTAATATTTGCCAGGTTTGAAAATTTGGAGACATTAGATCCTCTGAGTCATTGACTAATGTCTATAAATTATTTTCAAAAGACCAATAATTTAAATAAATATAAACTATTTTGTTTCGGTATTACTTTAAATATTGGTATTCCAGCAATAGCTCTATAAAATGCTTTATCTAATATACTATCATGAAAATGATCAAGTATTAAATTCAAGCAGGTAGCTGTATCTTTCCATTTATATGTTATATCTACAGCTAAATTTTCAAATTCAGAATTCCATTCTATTTCTCCATAAGAACTTTGAAACAATTACAAATGTATTTAATATTTAGGTATAATAAAATATAATTAACTAGATAATAGAGTCAAAACATACTTAAATTTATTTGTATTTATTGAAGATGTAGCTGATATCTGTGGTTCACAAATTATGAAGCATTTAATAAAAATAAAAAACACATAAGTATTCATATTATTTAATTATTATAATTTTCAGTGATAATTAAATACAGTTCAAGTTTTTCTTTAAATAAAAATTCAAAATAAGTACTTTTTTATAAAAGAAAAATACATTTTGTTTTAACTATAATCACTAACATGAAATGTATGCTTCTGTGTGATTTGAAAGTAGGTATTATAAAATATAAATACTGTAGGTATGCAAATTACATTACAATCCAAAATTAGTACAAAATAATTGAATATAAAATTAGATTGAACTACCCAATTACAATGAAAAAATCGCGTGTAGTTAACTTCCAATTGGAATTGGAATTTGCATGAATACATAATTTTGTTCAAAACTTATTGATTTAAAAACGTAAGCTAGAAAAACGGCTTAGCAAATTGCAGATCTCTTTTGATTAGAAAGTGCTTACTGGACTTTGATACTTCGATAACCTATTTTATTTGATATTTATAACAATCATATTGAAATATGTTAAATTAGGTAAATAAATGTGCAGGGCCAGTTTTAAATTCATTTAACTGCCGCAACAACACGGCTAAAACGTCAAAATTATAGAAGCTTCTCTATTCCACCTCTAATTGGGCTACATTTTATCAACCGGCTTCATATAAAATATTAGCTTAGTTTTTACTACCCGGAGATTGGGCCATAAATATAGAACACAAAAAAAACAAGTATCTGATGTTTATTAACTATTTTTTTTTCTTATATACAAAAATCAAATTATTTTTTTAAATAATATGACACAGATTTTACAAATTCAAATCTGCCTTTTTTCCCTTCTTCGTATTTTTTAATTTCATTATTAATAAAAATAAACGAAATAAAACGTGATAATTATATTAGAATTTGTTTTCAAGCTTTGATCATCAGGTATGGATTTTTTGCTACACTAAATTTGTGGAAGTTGTATATAGAACATGGGTTTGTCAATAAGAACTTGAGTAGTCAATCGGTCACTACGTTCCATCATAGTTACTATGGGTCCATTCTGTTTCAATTATATAAAATTCAAAACGAACTTGAATTGGCACGTAGTTTTATCTAACTATTTTCTAGCTCAGTCAAAAACTTGAAATTCATGGTCGGGAGAATGGCTGAGATGAGGCATTCGTTCCCTCTCGGAGTTCGAATTTAAAATCTAATTTTGGATAAATAAATAAAAGAATCTTATTTATTATTTTTAAAATAAACTTTTCGTTAATATTTTGACTTAAGTATAGATTTATTTATTTTTAAATTTAATGCGCAGTTTGATTTTAATGTCCCCCTCCTGAAAAATCCCCTGTGTATGTCAACAATAATAGTTGCTATTAAGTTAGAATAAATTATTTTTTAGTATATTTTTTATAATAACAACAATACAGTGACACAGAAACGAATATTATATATTTAAAATTTCAACATTAATAGCTGACTATAGCAACAATAATAATATTTTTGTACATTTTAATTCAAATTATTTAAAAAAATTAAATATCTTTCTTTGATTATAAGTCGAAAGATCTAATAATTTTTTGGGTGTTTATGGTTTGTAATTATATATAATTATTATATATATTATTATATTATTATATATATATTATATATTATATTGAAAAAACGGACCATGTGATGTTGTCAAATCAAAATATAATGCCTTGCTCTGTGGTTTGCTATTAAAATCATCATGTTTTATATTTATATGATTTATAATACAATTTATTATTCGTAAATTGTACATCTGTAACCAATAAATAGACATAGGTATAACATAAATACATAATGTAATCACTAATCGTACATAGTGTATCGAAAAGTAGTGGCTAATGTGACGCTGTACCTATCTACGTTAATCAACAATTTAGAATCAAATTTGTCAAATTTATAGTGTACTAACTGAGAAAAATTTTTAGAAAAAATTAACTCCTTATGATGTATATTTTTTTATTTAAAGTATGATCTAAGTACGCCACTGAGTGACTTGAATAAAAATTTTTTTTTTTTTCTAAAAATATTGATGTTTCAACATATAAATTTCATTTATCTCCTGATTTTTAATATTTTTTCTAGTTTCGAGTAAAACACTGAAAGCGTTTGCCGGCCATACGTCACATGTGTGATTATTATTATAATACCACAATGGCTAGGGCTGGGATTTGTATGTAAATACATATTTTAACTAAAATATGATAAATTAATTATTGCAAATGATAAATTAATTTCACGTGATTTGTAATACCTAAAATAAAACATATTGCATTTTACATATTTCATCATATATACTAATTTTAACATAATTTGTAAAATGTCTGCATTTTAGATTCTGAACGGAATGATGAATGTATTGATTTTATAATGATGTGTGTTTTTTTTTGTGTCTGTCATCACATTCTGACCATTCATCTAGTTGGGACTTTGGGAGTGTCAATAGTCTTCAAATGCGACAGGAAAAACCTTAAAACAGTAACGGAAAAATGGGAATTTTTACGCTTAATTAGTTTTTTACAAAATCAATTTTTTTATTTTGCTGTAACTCAAAAACGATTCATTGTAAGTACTTGAAATTTTAACCATATGTTGAAATTTGAGTTATCTATTTACGATTAAATTTTCAAAATATTTTGATATTTTTAAAGTTATTTGCAGACAATTGAAATTTTCGATTTTTCTAAATTTTTTTTCTTGAAATGCCGATAAAAAAAAATTAGTTTTCCAAAAAATCTTTAAAATTTAATACAAGGTTTATTATAAGTTGTACTTATCGTACTGAAAAAAAAAATTAAAAATCGTTGGTCAAGATTTTTGTTTATAAGCATTAATAGTTCAAATGTTTACAAAATATGTCAAAATCTCGACAATTTGCAAGGAATTTCGAAGTTGAAAATTCATAACATTTTTGTGATTTATATCTAATGTTAAAAAACCCAATACGAGGTTATTCATAGGTTTTCCTTCAAGTAATTGTAAAAAAAACTCCAGCGTCAATATAGAAAAAAATTTTTGAGCGTATGAAATTAATTTTTTTACGAAATCGTGTAAAATAACGATATATTACAATTTAAATATAGGTAAATAATAATATAATATATCCTACTAGTTATCATAGACTGACAAATTATCTCTGTTTAGAATCGTTTTTCGTATACAATGATGCCTATCATTACATTCAAATTTAACACATCCATTATAGTGACTTATTCCCCATCTCTACTATACAGCAGAGCGATACTCAATTGCCCACCTTTTTTAAATTAAATTGATTAGAAATTAAAAACAATTAATTGTACATGATTCAAAAGTAATTTAGAATTTTATTTTAATTTTGTACGTTAACAGTTAACATAATTTAAAATTTTTCTTATTACATATTTTTATTTTATACTATATATTTTGCTGGCAATTTTCATTACATATAAATCCCAGCCCTAATTATGGCACTATCGTATTAAATAATTCGCTCCCCCCTAATTGCGCCTATGAAAATGCTAACTTTTAATTAATGAAATCGATACTACAATACTCAATAGTCTATAATCAACAACTGTTCGGACTTATTCCTACCTTTATTCTTAAAAACTAATGTTGCGTAAATATTCCAGTTTTTGTTAGTTTTCCTAATTATTTTAAAAAATATTGGGATTTTTGACCACTCTAGAATAAGTAATAATTAGGTAGATAGGGATTGGATTTTTCGTCACATTTTTTCAATAAGGCACCTTAAGATTTAAAGATTAGAGCATTTTTAATTTTCTTTTACTTCTATGGTTGTTTGCGAATTATTAGTAGGCTCCACCGACCACTACCTATATCACATACAATTTTAGGGTAGCTACACGAGAAAAAGAAGCTGTAGTGTTAAATGTTAATCGAGCTGCATCATGCGTGGGTTTTGATAAATTAAAGAAAATTATTGGTATTTAAATATTTATTGAGTGCACTAAAATTCTTCAAATTTTATGGCCGGATCAATAAATAAATCTCATCGTTACGTTTTTATTAATTTGAATTAAAATGAATGGAACCAAATTAAAATTCAGAAGACATAGAGAAGAACGTACTGTAATAGAAAATAGTTGATCGAAACGAACAACATACGTGTCGCATGACGCATTTGATAAAAAAACATTAAACGCAGAATATAAGTTGAAAGTTACAACTTGTAAGTTGTAAGTGTAAATATTACGGAACAGTGGACACTCAAATCATAATATACCGGCTACCGCGTGTTCCGAGTTTGTGACGAACGAGTCGAACGACAGCGAACAGACAAGCCACACGTCACGGTGGCACTGCTACGGATTGGGGTCTGCCGTCTGGTACTCTGGTAGTCTGGTCTAGATCATGATATAATAATAATATAATATAATATTAATTACCTATACATATTGTGTGTATAATATAATATTAATAAGGGTCTGGCGATTGGTGAACGTCGCGCGATCGTGTGGCGGCTACGGCGACTCGCGTCCGTTTAATTGGCCACACTGTACGGCGGACGGCGTTTGCCCAGTGCGTGCCAACGGCGCGGCGCTTTTCCCGTCATTCGGGGCTCGGGCTGCTGCAGCAACTTACTCTGTCGTGCGATTATTACCGTCGCGTTCACTGTCCACGGCTGTCGACGGCTGACGTGCGCGCAAGTGAGACAGACAGTGCGTTATTTTCTTTTCTATCCTTTATTATTATTATTATTATTATTATTACTATTATTATTTTTTTTCTCTCCAATACTACTACGTGCCCGACCGAAAACCGACTACGGCGACAAGTGAGTGTGTGCGCGCGCGTTCTCTCCCCAGTCCCCGTATCCGACCGACCACCACTGACGTCTCTCGCGCCCGTGTGTGCGTACGTGTTTGTATGTGTGTGTGCGTGTGTTTTGTTAAATCAATTGCCCCGTTCGCGTTATCGCTCCGCCGCTGTCGCCGTTGATCTCTTCGTCTTTGCTCGTTTTCGCTGCCGTTTGACGCCATCGCCGTCACCGACAGTTCATCACGGCAAAAATATAATATTCGATCGTAGAGCACCGGTCCCGGCGGTGATGTCGTACGCTAGAGGGACGGATGATACGACGTCGCCGCCGCCGCTAACCCGTCCGCGCGTCTGATTGCCAACGATAATAGTATTATTCTCTCACGCGCAATCGTGTACAGCCACCGCACGGGCCAATGATCTACGCTCGCGTCTCGTGATATAATTATTAAATTATATATATATGCATTAGTAATTCGTCGTCATTTTTGTGTGCGTGTTTTTATTGTATCCCCACCGAATTATTACTTTTTGATAATTTTCGAACGATGTGACGAGTAGAGGGTTCCGCCGATATTTGTTTTCCGTTCGCGATGACCGGCCGACCGGCGTTTGACGGGTACAAGTTTGTTGTGTGCTGGACGACTGACGTGTCCTGATAACATGGAAACGGATATAAAGCAGCAGCGTATCAAACGCAGTAAGCGCCGTGAACGGGCTCAGCGTATGCACGCTAAGAAACATGAGCTGGACAGTGGCGAAGAAGATGAACTGACCACAAAAGAAAAGGCGCAGAGGCCCCCGCCGCCGAACCGTAGAAAAAAGAAGGAAACCACTCTGTTTGATGAGGATGTTGTCGACGGATTTGCTATTCTTTCCTTCAAATCGTATGAAGATCTTGAAGTGAGTGATCACAACTCTAATACATATATGTAGAACACCTTATAATGTACTTATTACTAGCATAGCTTGTTGATTTATCAAGTATACAACATAAAATAGTTATGTGGTATTGTGTTTTTCGTTGATACTTGATGGTTTCATAAATTGATATCTGGCTTGTTTTGTTCGAGACTGCACTACCTTATAAAAAGTGTCATTTGTGAATAATTACAGCTGTAAAATAGTATGTTAATCAAATGGTTTTTAAATATGATAAGTATTACAGAAAAATTTTCAATGAGTGATATTCTTTTTACTATTGATCATATAAAATATGTATAGGTACTATTGGTATGTTTTAGAAATCCTATCTAGGTGTATAGTTTGATATATATTATAAAAATTTTTCTGTACCAACTAATATAGCTATCTGATTTTATTTGTATTTATTTTCTCTTGGTTTCAACTTAATAGATATTTTTAAAGTGGGTAAGAAAAAGTTTTGCTGCAGCGTCTTGAGCCTATAGATAGTGGAATAGCATGGCAGCATCACTCCATGTTTAGACCCTGCAGCTAATCCATACCCTACATGAGTACCTGTTATTTAGTATATTATTATCAATTTACCTTCAGTTACAACTTTAAGCCTTGATTTTTATTTAGGTAGGTACTTTTGTATTAATTTTAAATGAGGTATTGATTAAATATTGATAGCAATGTGTTATATATCCGATATACACATATATTGTATATTAGTATGTGATTAATTTGTATTTATTGTATTTAATATTTATGTGATAAGTTATCACATGTATAATAATGTTATACTATGTAGATAAGTATTTAACTACATAGGAATTTACAAATAATATTGGATATTCTAAAATCATACCTAAATAACATTTTATTAAAAATTATTATTTTTGTAATCACCTTTATTTTTCTAAAAGTGCTAAATTTATCCATTCATTTACTTTGGATTAGTTAAAATTATAATATTTAAGGTGCTACCAACAAACAACTTTTTAAACATTTTTGAAATGTTTTATATACTAATGCTATTAGTATTGGTTAGATAGTTAATTGTTACCTTAAATATATTATATCCAATACAATATTTTCTGTTTTATTACTATTTTTGTTATGTCAAACTGTACAACTTAGCATAATATCCATGTATTTAGATAACTAATAAGCTGAGTAAAAGGCTATACTTTGTCTCAAGCAGCACTTCAATTGAGATTGGTTCCATTATGGCAAGGTGTATAATATAGGAATACATAGAAGAACAAATTTTTGTCAGATCTCAGTGTGTTCTTCCACTGAATAGAGTATAGGTTGGAACATATTAATTTATACAATTACAAATATATATACATTCATTTATATATTTGGTATCTAACGAATTCAAAAATGGTATCTATCTTTTTGTGTATATATATTATATCCATCCATAGTAGATATTAGTAAATAAACCCATTACCTATAAAAAAACAATATTCCATTTCCTCTGTCATTGATCTTTTCTAAGATGAATCTTAATTCAATAGACAGTAGGTACTTATTTAAAGTTTATAGTTATGTATTTATAGAATTTGATTGAAATATCAAATATGTAGTTAAGCAAGATAAGATAATGGTTAATTTAATTATCTATATTTGATTCAGTCTTCTTAAATTTGTTTATTGATAACATACTCTTTTAGTAAGCAAGTAAGCTGGTTTATATTAATTACTTATCATAAATTTAACAATAACTTATTTAAAAATTGGAGAACATATCTGTTGTCAATAGTTGAATTATATTTAATAATGAATTCATATTTTAATGAATCAGAATTTAAGTAGGTATCTATCTATTTTATTTATCTGTAATAATCAAAATACAATTGGTTTCTTTATACCTTCGTTCTACGTATTATAATCATAATTGTACATTCAATAATTATTGAATTTAAATTTGGTAGTTTAATTACATAGGTACAAGTTTTATTATTTGTGTATATTAATCGATATTAATTTAATTACTCGATTTAGGTACTTAAATTATTTTAAATTTTCTAATTGACATGAAGTAAAAAAGATATTCTTACACAATTTTAATGAGTAGTAGGTACTATGATTTGTTCTAGATTTCTCAATATACTTAATATTATTAATCATTAATTTGTTTTAAAGTGTTTGAATAATTTTATTATAAAATACATCTCAATAAAATAAACATTTTTATGTACGACAATTAAAATTATCTAAACGTTGCTTCATTTAAGAGTAGATCTACATAATATTAAAAATAATATTAATATTACCTTTTGACTATGTAAATAGAATTTAAAAAGATATATATTATTCATGTTTATATTGATGGTTACATTTATACTGAAATTAAATTAAATTATTAGGTAACAATGATATTTTTTTACTAATAATCATGATAGTATAAACCATTATTCAAATTAAATGAAATAAAATATAGTTAGTATTTGATTGATGATAATGTTGGAACTAGCTATATATTTAACAATTTAACTATATTTATTATTGATCTTAAACAAAGATTAATGTTATACCTAGCCATATAATAGGCACTTAAGGTCTATAATTTAAAATAATTTTATCAATCTTGATTACTCAATCAATTAGTTGATGTTAAGAATAATTGATTTGGAAGTTATTTTAAACTTTTCTAGCAATGTGAAATTGTTTTATATATGAAATATAGTATTTTATTTATAATCTTGTGCTTTACTATGTTTCTAAAATTATGGTATTTGATTGTTTGATATTATTATCAACAATCCAGGTGTCCTGGTCATTTTTTTTCATTCCTTAGACATTATCATGACATAATATATAGAATAATAATTTAAATGTTATTCATTTTGTGAATTTTTTATTAAATTTCTTTTGCCAACTTATGGATAGAAATTTTTAAAAATGAATTCTTTATGCCTTCATGGTGTTGTATGTGTACGTCCAACACTACTAGATAGGTACTTTAGTTGATGTAGTCTATAGGTATGTACTCTAATGTTAATTACCAATTATTGACTTATTATTTTGTATTTATATTCTTTTAAATAATAATTAAGGCATTAAAAAGATATTATGACTCAGTGATTAAAATAATTATCAACATAAAAAGTTTGTAACAACATAGCAAAATTTGGTTTTTATATATGAAGTTATTACTTATTAACCTATAGGCTATTAATATTTTAAAATATATTAATAATTTATAAAAATTAAAATTGATAAAATATGAGTGTAAAAGATATATAATATGCAAAAAAGTGTGTTAGGTACATAAAAATTCTATCGTATTATTTAATAGTACTCATATCAAATATTATTATTTTTATTAAAAATTATTATAAAATTGATTTACATTTTTTTAACTATTCTGCAGTACTACTAGGTAGGTGTATAAAATTACATTAATATTGTAATAATCTATTAATTAAAAATAAAAATTCTAAATCATTTATGATGTTAGTTAATTTTAAATTGCTTATTAAACTCTAATAATTTTTTTTCTTAATTATATATATATATATATATACAGGCGAGCCCTTTTGATAACATAATAGTATAATGTAACTTACTTACTAATAAGTAATAACTACATATAATTACAAAATTATAGATTCATTAGAAGAAAGATAACAAGTAAGTGGAGAGTAGATTTATATTTACAACATCAACAAAGTATCTATATTGGCTTAATGTATTGACTACATAGTGATTCTTTTAACATATACTTAGCTGAGCATATCGAGATAAAGAAAAGTAGATGATAACAAGAGATGTAATTATCACAATATTTACAACTACTTTATTGAATATTTAAATGTATTGATGATTGGAATGAGTGTTGATGAGCCACTGAATGACTTTGGCATGTTATTAACCTAAATAAATATAATATATATGCATTTAATGGTGATTGTTCTATAATTGATGCTATAAAGAAGTGTTTTTCAGTTTTTTTTTTGCTTATGTTGAAACAATATTTTATTATAATTATTATCAGCGGAATTAAAATTACTAAAATACATAAAATATAAATGTTTTATTTTATGTTTAGAATATGTAGATAATTACTTAAAATATAAACACTCATTTTGTACACCATTTTTAAAAAAAATCTTTTACTCTCAGTTTCTGAGTAGAACTCTGAGGTGGATAGTACTTGCAGAGTTATTTTACTTGTTTTTCTTAAAAACTTCTTTCTGGTATAGTAATTGGTCTAAATTATACATAAGTCTTATTGCCTATCAATAGATTATTAATTTAACACAAATTATACTCCTGATTATATATTATGTTTAAAAATAATTATCATAAGTACAAATTGGGTGTGCTTACTGCTTAGTTCCCCCAAATTTGAAATTAGCACCTTTAACTGTATCATGTTAATTTAGATTTTAATAGTTACAGGTATTCTATCTATAAAATCATAGTACAAGATCATGAAAAAAATAATTAGAGTGATTTCAGCAACCCCAGTTTTTTCATTGAAATTGTGCCCCTGACAATTATATTACTCAAAAATATGAAATTTTAAAAATTGTTTAGAAATAAATGTGAGAAATATCACAAATTTTGTTTAAACTAAATATTAAGAATAGTTCTATGAATACAATTTTAAGTAATAATAAGTACCACTATTCTGTATAAATGTTTGGAAAAAAAATTAGATAAGTGCCCGATAGGCGTTATTAAATTAATATTATGTTGTATGAATTTAGTATTTTGGATATTATCATAAATAACATTTTAAAAATAATAATAATATTTAAAAAAGTTTATTCACTGGAACTTCAATTTTAAGTCTAAAATTGTTTTAACTGTAATAATATCTAATCGATATAATTAATCTAATGCTTTATATTTCTGGATTTAGAATATATACTATATAGTGTTCATAAAATATTATACAAATTCAACCATTATAAATAATGAATAACATTTTTCTATGTGCAATTTAAAAAATAATAAAATACTAAATAGTTTTAGATGTCTATTATACAAATATTCAATATTAGTTATAATATTATATTATAATCTGAAAGTAAAAATAAAAATAAATTAGTTTATACTTTTATAGTACAGAATGCTCTAAGTTTTAGTAATGATATAAATAGTTAAGTATTAAGCTGTTTCACAGTTTTAAACTATTATTACCTTTTAAAAATATATTTAAATAATAATTGAAGTTATATGTATTTTGAATTATACTTTTCATAAGTTTTTATACATTAGTACCTTCATTTATGTTAATTAATAATTTAGATTGTTATTCATTATTAATTAATAGGTAAAAGTACATACCTAGTTATCAGTTTTTTTATGATTTTGAAATTTATTATTTATTATTTATTTTATGTGTTTAAACATAAATATTGTTGGTATACATTTTTAATCTATACCTAATATTAGTTATATAATTATTTTTATTTATTAAATTTTAGATAAACTACCAACAGTAAAATAGTTAGTTTATTATCCTCACAATAACTAAAAGATTTTTTAAATTTCAAAAAACATACAGTTATTTATATATATCTTAAACAGATAACTTGTTATGTCAAATGATTTCTAAATTTAAGTAATTGCTAATCACACTGTGTATTAAGTCTTTAGAATGATTGTATTGTTTATTATCCTATTAGGTATATGAATCCAAATTCAAAAAGTTTTTAAAAGTTTTCCTGATATTTTTAAGCCTAAAGTGTTATTTAAATTTTAAATCTATGTCACTAATCACACATCTTTTTACCTTGATAATGAGCTATTTTATTTAATTATTTTGGCTCAAAGATAAAATAAATAAAATCAACAAGTTTACTCGCTTAACAAGGAAGGTTTAATGTAAATATTTTAAAAACATATTATTTGATAATAATATTCATAACAATGTTAAAAAAAAATTAAAATTAGATGGCATAGTTGAGGTCGTAAAAAAAGTTCCTTTTGTTCGTTTTTGTATGATATGAAAACTTGGAATCATGTATAATATAGTATAGTTGAGTTTACAGGATTTATGAAATTGAGTAATTTTTTTATTAAAATAGTGTAGGTATTGATAATGTAGTGTCATAATAGATATCATTGTACCTATTATAAGTTTATTTATTATTATTTCACAATTACGCATAATATTATTTTAATATTCGTTATGTAAAAAAAAATTGAATTTCATTCTTCTTTTTTTTTCGTTCTGTAATGTTTTGATACTTTAATAAGATACGTTATTTTGTATTATTTTAGGTAACTTGGAACTCGATCAGTTTGTTTAATGTTTTTAAGTTAAGTCGTTAGACTCGTTAAACCGTTTAATGTCTATATTAAAAACTTATTAGTTATTACTTTATTAGTAATAATGCACAATTGTGTACGAGTGTCGCCAGCAGCAAAGGAACTCGATATCCTGAAATTTTATCCGCCCTATATTGTTAAGTTTTCTTTCCAAATCATTATTATGGTACTTACAAGATATCGATTATTTTCTAATAGGGAAGGGAACTACCTGGCAAATTTCCCATTAAAAATAATAGAATTAATAGATTCTACGTTGTGTTGACTTGCTCAAACGTCACGGATATAATGTTACAGTTATAGTATATTTGATTTGGATTAGTTTTTCACTCTTACCCCACATTTTTGGTTATTAAAACTTACAAGCATCGCTCGAGTTAAAACAATATTTCAAGGTATAACATAATATATATTATTATTATAACACAGTGGTAATAATAATGTGTAACTTGTCGCCTTAATTTTTTTTCAACGAAAATCTTTGTTACCGTAGGACTACCGTCAAAAAATCGTAATCAGGGATATAAAATCCTACAAGAGAACTTTCGCATGTATAAAAGTGTTAAATATAATTATCTTTAAGACTGACGCATACCTATTAATCGTATTAAACGGCTGAGAAACGAGATCGATTCCCGTGAAGAACACACAACTACACACTCCTGACAAGGAAATAATAAAATATATATTATATTATATAAAAGAAAAAGAGTAATAGCTAGTTGCAATGTACGACTGTCGTTTGTATTATTAAACGGTCTGTGGATGAAGAGGTCGGGGTGAGAGGAGGTGATAATTTGTCCATGTCATGTTCATCCGTGCCCGTCGCGGCGGCGTGCTGCTCGTCGTTTTATGAACCCAAGCCGGTTGTTCCGACGCTAACTCCACCCACCACATCGTCGTTCCTTCCATCACAAACCTTATCGAACAAAAGCGATGACCGACGGTACGGTAGTAGCGGTAGTTCGGTCGTGGTCGGCTACCACCCGATCGATACGTGCTTGCTGTCCGCTGAATCCGCCATTCGGTTGGCGGCGAGGAAAAGTCGGCAGCATCTTTTCCGCGTTGCTCGGGTGGCGTATGGTGCACAAACTATACGGTTGTAGCGCCACGTGATAGTCTAGACACGCGTTTGTAGTGTTTTTCCTTTGTTCTCAGTGGCTGCTGGTTTATAATTACGATTTCGTCGTGGTGTATATTATAACGATAATAATATTATAATATTCATACTCATAGCCATAGGGTCTTAAGGTAATATCATAATATTACCCAGAATTTTAAAAGATCATTCAATTTTATGATTAGATGACGATCCAGGAAATTTCGTGATTTGTTTGAAGTTTTTCGCTGTCGTTAACGTTACCGCGACGCTAATCGTTATTCGTTGTACTAATGTGAATTTGTGCTTATTAACGATGTTGCATAGAAGACTCAATATTATTTCCATGTTAAAATGAATATTAAAAGCCAAATACTTCCTCTTATACTTGAAATATAAAAAACACAAAAAAAGTATATATTCAATATTATTGTTTTCTTGTATTGTTGGTTTAAATTATATTAAGTTAACTTACCAACTCGAATCTTTTATTTTTCCACATAACTGTTGGGCTAGGTTTTAACATGCTATATTTTATAACGACTTGTTTTATGTGCGTAACCGAGACGTTAAACATCGTTGGTACAAGACAGGTTTTTTTTTAGAAAGAAGAATCTTAATGTAAATGTTAAACAGTTTTTTTTTTGCTGGCTTGAATATAGGTACGCGTAAAATTATTCCATTCGTTTATTCATTGCATATTAACTGGCGTGTTAGTTGAGTTTAACTCATAATTAAACCGAACTCGAGTAAATCCATACCTACTCTTGTTGGGCTGCATTCTTGTCGACCTTCCACCGATGCAATCAAACTATTTTAAGCGTGGAAACCTTGTTAAACGTCAATAATAAGAATAGTAGGTATTGCAAAATCTACAATTTACTCCAAGTATTTAGTTGTTGATTATAACTTATGAGCTTTTAATAAAATATAAGCTTATATTTTAATTTAATAAAATCCGTCAGATATAATTTTACAAATATCAAATAATAGTCATATTATGCTTATTATTATAAATATTATTTAAAAAGAGTGAAATAGTTTTTCCAATTTGTTGTTTTATGAAATTGTTTCTTAGCGTCATTTATTTTAGAATAGTGTTAAATTATAATAGACATATATTTGAGTTGTGCAATATTTTATAGATAAGTTTATTATTCATTCTTAATGATATTTATTAGAAAAATTAATTTTTTTCCGCTTTATATATTAGATTATATATTTATAGACATTAATCTATATTTATTATTTCATATTTGAATAATATTTAATAAAGTAACTTTTTTTCAAAAGTATTTAAGTTAAGTATAAATATTTGTACTAATTATACGGTTTTATCATTTATCATAGATCAATTAATTTGTAGATACATAATTTTAAAACGTTTGATAAAAATAGATTTCAGTTAATTATTGTTTTAATTATTAATATGCCTATGGTTTATTTAATAATTATTTTATGATATTAGAAAATTTATTTTAAAGAAATAAAAAGTATCTCGTATTTTTGCTTAAAAGTTAAACAATTACTTTTAAAAAACTAATATAACTGTTGTAAGAGATTTTTTTTGTATATTTATGTAGGGCAATACGTGGTAAATTAAACTGCTATAACCACTTGTATTTGTTTTCTTATTTTAAAATTTGGAGAGTAAATTATAGTTTTATTAAGGAAATAACTAGAGAAAAATGTGATTAAGTATCGTCAGGTATGGCATTTCAAAAATGTATGCGACCCCAAGCACTTGTGAAATATGTTTATAATAGTTTAGTGGGGACTGGGTGTGAATAAATATGCTACCCTCATTAAAATACTCTTGGGAACTTGTTCTCATAATGCATAAGCTTTGAAGTAGGATATAAATTAAGTATGTATAACATAAATAAAACACTTGATTTTTTTTAAAGTAGATGTTGAGTTGCATACCTACTGTTTATTCATTATTTTCCAACCTTTTGAAAAATCAAATGGTAGACTACTGGTTATACAAATGTATTTGTAAATTAAATAAGTAATAACAACACGACATTATTCTATAATATAAATATTAAAGTATAATAGTATAAAAGGTAGTTATAACATCAAAATCACATTATATTTATTGAAAACAGAAATTAGAAACAGATTGTTAGTTTAATACAAAAGAATATTAATAAGTTATTAAGAAATAATAAGGCTCGAGACTTATAGCATTTAAAATCTTTAAAATAAGCGCTTAAAAAAGCACTAAAAAAACATAAGCACTCAAATAAGTATTTAAAAAACTTAAATTTGAGCAAAAATATTTAATTAAAAAAAAAAACTTTGTTTTTACATGATAAAGTAGGTACTAGACATAATTTGTAACTGTGCTAAAAATAATATAATTAAAGACTACAAAAAATATTGAAAATAAATGATTAGAAATACTTTTTAACTAAAAAATCAAAAAAAAAAAAATCATTATATTATAAAAAAAATCAAACTTCACTTTCAAGACATTATGGCTTATTTTTTTTATAGATTTTTCGAGGGATTTTCTGAAAAAACCATAAAAAGTAGAAAAACTGGTAAAAAAACAAAAATAATCAAAAAAACTGGAAATAAGTATATTTTTAAAAAATCCTTTAAAAAAGCACTTTAAATTTCATAATTGAACGTGTTTTGATATGACATACACTTTTATAGCATTCTGCTATATTTCAAGTCAATTCATAAAAATAAGCAAATGCTTTAAGTCCCGAGCCCGAGTCATAAGCATAACACTTATAAGTTGTAATTGATATCCGACCATCACTTAAGTTTTGTCATTTCACTTGTACTACATTCAGTACAGGTAAAAAAATTGGTGTTAGTTCTTAAAAGTGTTGATTGAATTTTTTGTTGGGTACTTGTCTGGCACAATCGTAGATCTAGTATATATTTATGGGGAAGGAGGATGGGCGTTTTGGATAAAATTAAAATTTCAGCCCAAGTCTGATAAATTGGTATAAATACTATCTAAACTAATAGGCATAAGCGGCACCAGCCTTCATGATCTTGGTTGCAAATGTTTTTGTAAATTTTTGTCCCCCTCCCCATAAAATATTATTATCATTATACTTATATATACTGTACTATATTATATAACTACAAACTTTAAGGTTAATTAAATTATATCATATAATACTCGAAAAATCACTTCTCTCAGAATCTATAAGTGATTTTTTTTCGATTAGGGGTGTCATTGTTATAACTGAAGCTCTCTTTCAAAATATTTTTTTTTTAGCTATCAATTCGTAAAATTGTAACATCACATTGTCAATTTTATTTTTAAATTCTGTTTTGTTATTAATAACTTTATTATGAATACAAGATAGCAAAAATAATCTAAATCAAACACTGGCACTGATTTATCATCAAATCTGTACTGCGAGAAAATTAAGCCATCTAATAAGGAATATATCACAATCGGTGAAATCCTAATAACTTCGACTATCATAGTGTTAAAATTATATAGTTTTTATATAAGACATTTAGATAGCCCGTACTTTTTGAATTTTTAATACGAATAAAAACAATATTTATTATGTCAAACAAGGGTTCGATTAGACTAGCGTTTTGTTAGTGACCGATAAAAAAAAGACATGACCAAAACGCAATCAGCAAAACAAACAATATGCATTTTATCGGCTGCCGAAAGCAGACTCCTAGATTTCACAAGAGTACCGAAGGGGGGGGGAGGTTATCGACTCTCCTCTTCCCCTTGGATCTACGCCTGGTTTCGCATCATTGATTAACCGGTTAGGCGCAAATAATTTTGGTATAAGATAGTATAGATATTGTTATATTTACAAAGCTAAAGTAAATTATTGCATTTGAAAAACGATTTTTTTTTTAAGAAATAGGTTTACCTTTTATTACTTTTTACTTTTTGTTAAAAATAAAATAAAATCATTTTCCGGTTAATAATTCTTATATATTAGCGGTCACTCTTCTTGCTTTGTTTATTGTGATATAGGATATGTGTGGATATACATGGTTATTTTAAAGGTACTTAAACAAACGTTTTATTTTTACTACCCTGAAAAATATTCACAGTTTAATGCACTCATAGTCGAAAACAAAACCATCTCGTCTTGGTCAGAATAAATTAACGCAATAAAGATATATAAAATTTTGAAATATTTTATTATGTAAAATAACTAACGAATAAAGCGTTCAAATACTAGGTTTTTTTTGGTCTTCTTCAAATTGTTTATCTTGGTTGCACATAGTTCATCTTTATGTAAGTTTGAAAATGTTTGTTTTATTTTAAGCAGTATACGTAGCAGTACTGCAGTATATGCAGTATATTAGAAAATGTGGCTATTTAAAAATGTGATATACGGAAAAGATTTTGAAAACTTGTATCGTTAAGTTATTATAGGGTAGTTAATGACTAAAAAGGGAGTTTCTGCATTAATCAACGAGTACAATTTTTATTTCTATTTTAAAATTATTTTACGATCACAATAATGTTTGAATTAGATGCTATAGCAGTTATAGTGACGGAATCATGCCAAATATAAACATTTAAAATTTAAATTCCTTATTAAACTAAAAAAAATCTTCAACTAAATATTTTAAATCGTTGTCCGAAATATAAAAGAAGGTACATGTACCATGTATGGGCACCATGGTACGTACTCAAGTTTAGAGTATTAGTGAGAGGTGGGATAAAGTAAAACAGGGGTCCCCAATTAATATTTTTGAAGGGTCTGAAAATTTTTCGCAGTCCATCAAAATTCTAAGTACATAATATTTACATTATTTAAAAACCAATAATATTTAACAAAAATAATAATTTAAAATAATAACACATATAATGTTGTAATATTATGTATTATTTATTCTTTGTCTGCTGGCCGGATAAAATGTGTTCGCGGGCTGCCATTTGGTGACCCATGAAGTAGAAGATAACAAACACTGGGAACATAATATTTACTATAAAAAAAAAGACTTAGTGAAAAGAAAACTGATAAAAATATTGAAAAATGCTGCAATGTGTGATAGTGGCGGGAAATGTATTATATACAAGAGTAACATAATTAAATTGTACAGTTATTAAAATTAACTAAATTTTATTATAAAAATGAAATCTCGCTTTTAAGTAGATAATGCGTTTTCGTATTTACTGCGTTGGCATTTTAACTCAACTTATGATGAATAAAATTTATTTCCCATAAAAATGTAATGAAAAGTATATAATATATTGAATTATTTAAATGAATGTTATGTTATTTTTATAATGTGTAATATTGCCAATTTTAATTTTATCTTACTAGTTATGTAATGTGTGTATATATTTACATTAATATAAAAAATAAATATATATATATGTGTTAGTATTATTATTTACAATATATTATCTTATTTTATTAAAGAATTTCTTTATAAGATTAAAAATTATAAATTCTATATTAGTACCTATATATTAACCGGCATAGGGATAAGTGCCTAATACTTATACATCTATTATTTCACATCACTCCATTGTAAATATAGACAGTTAATAAAATATATTTTTTTAAATTTTATTATTGTTAGATAGAATTCAGAGTTTAATGCTTAAAGATATTTTATAATATTCTATAATAATGTAATATAGTATTGTAAATAATGATACCCATATATATTAATTATATGAAAATATATTCATATATACATAGGCTATAATTAAAACCTTCTATGATATAATTTATAACCAATAGCTGATGATATGTGTAAAAAAAGTAATGCTAACTAATGGATATTAATTGCAATCAAAAAATTTGGATCATATTATTTAAAAGTAATATACCTATATTAGATTTTTAATTACTGTTAAGATTCAGAAAAAATGTTTTGCTATGTGTTGTGATTCAGAATTAAAGGTTTAATACTTGTATGTAAATATTTTAATAAATAAATATATTCTGATGTTTACATTTTTTTAGAATTGCGTGCAACAATGTTTGGTGAAGAGTGCAGTGACTCTTGGGTTAGATCCATCATCTCAAAGCTTTTTACACCGGAATCATCATAAGCATCACCGAAATCATGCACATAACCACAATAACAACAATCATCATCACGACAGTAATTCCAGTACTCCAGTTACACCAGTTAAACCAGAATATAACGTTCCCAGTCCTCCTACAACACCTAATAATTTTAATCATAATAAGGTAAGTCAGACAACAAACATGAAACTAGGAAGTTAGTACTAATTTGTAAATAAATACATTATTCTGATTTTGAAAAACGTAAATATTTTATAAATACTTACAAATTAAAAAAAAAAATAGTCATATAATTTTTAAGAAAACAGTCTTAACTATACGATTTTATGGATAAAATGTTTTCCCGATAAGTTTAATTTGTGTTACAATTTCTCTAAAGGTTAATTATACGAATGAATATTTTTTATATAGGATTCGTCGTCATTGGATTTAAAACACGACAGCGAAGGAGGAGACAATGATACTTCTGTTGTACATTCAAATTCTGTACAATCCTTTAAAAGGCCATCTGGCAATAAAGTATCTACATCGTCACTTAGCCAAAGTGGTCAAAGACGATCAAGTTCGAGGGAACGATTCAGTGATGTAAGATCAAAATATATACTATTTTATTCATTTTAATTATGATTAACACTTTTTTTTTATTTTATAGGCGAGTAGCAATTGTAGTTCTGGCAGAGGGTATATTGTAAGTTGTATTTATATTATTATTATAATTACTTTTAATCATGCGATTTAAAAAAAAATATTTGGTATTTTAATAATTTAATCATATATTCTTAGTAAACAGTGTACTTAAGAATATGAGATCTGTTTATAATAATATAATTTATTAAAAAATATTCTTATATTTGAATTTAGTGAGTTATAATACTTTTTAATTTTTAAAATTAGGTAGTTTAATTTTAAAGTATATTCATTTTAATAGACGATAGATAATATATTTATAAGTAGTGTAGGTCTTTTAACTAATTGTTTTTTTATGTTTATCTCTTTGCATTTTGACTAGAAAATTATTAGTATCTTCAGGTACGATCTCAACAGTATTTGGACACGGCGTCTAGCGTTAACTGCTGGTGCGAATATATATAGACGTCTAGACGCAGCGTCATGACGCCTGCTGTTTCACGGTTTGATATTGTGTATCTTTATCAAAAACAGATTCATATTAAGTGGGACATAATATTCAAGTTGAAAATGAATTGGTTTATAATTTATTTATTTATTACGAATATGAACTGACATTTCAATTTTTTTTTTTAAAAAAAAAGATGGTACATTATATAAATTATTTGTATTATTTCAATTTTTTTCATTCTCAGGATCTTATTAATTATATGTGAGATTTTGTTGATGTTTATATTTACTAAATTATTTGTAGAAAAATTAGTAGTTGTCTAAAAGAATTGAATTATATTTTTTTGGCGTTTGAAATTCAATTCATCTTTTATTGAGGTTTATTATTACTGTATTTGAAATGATAAATCTCTTAAGATGTGTAACATGATAACTGATAGTAGTATTTTACAAAGGATGTAGGTATTACATGTATTGCCTACGTCTTATAATAACATTGCAAATTTGAATTCAGGTATTACAATTTTGTGTTAGTTTTTCTATTTTCTTTCGTTGTTTTTTTTTTTTTTACAATATTTAAATATTTAAACGAGCATGTACATCTTTGAAAATTTAAAATTGGCATAATATTAAAATTAAAATATTGTGTAAATCTAATGCGAAAACTCAGATATTGTTCTTACCTTTAAATTCGATTTTAAGATTATTCATTTGAATAATAATGCAACAATATAAAATTGAAACTATGAAACGTATATTTGCTGTTCTCCATTTGGTAGCGCCAATTATAGAGCCAAAACAGCTGTGACATCCTCAACGAAAACTACTTTCTTAGTCTTATTTTTTGTGCTTACATTATTCTTAAGGTCATGACAAAATGACCTACAGAATTTCCTATAAACTCGAGTATAAAGTATGGATAATGTTATTGTTTTTAAGTGTAAGAGTGAATAAATTACAATTATTTTGATCTAATTAAATATCAAAAATAAAAAAAACTATGTTAGAAATATGGAACGTAAATAATATGTTGCGTATATCGTGTGTGTAAGATGATAAAATTTGAATTTTTTGAATTTTTATATTCTAACGTGTAATTTCTCTATTTTGCTTGTAAATTAGATTGCAATTTTAAATTGTCAAAATATTTTTATTAAAACACTATTTGCAAAACTAACATTTTAATGATTTTGACAACGTTCCTTCTTCTATATATATACGACTTACTAAATTTATGTAAACGATATAAAGCAGGGGTTGGCAAATCTGTCCCGTGAGACAATAACTCTATGGGAAATAACTGGACCGCTAAAATAATTTTTTTTTAATGGTGGTTTTCCGCACATAATAGATATTTGATCTATTTTTATATATTTGATATTACGATGGCATTTATCGTTTATCACTGTTTACAATAATAGTTATAATAATACAACAATTATTAATTAATATTTAAGTATTTTCTTGTCCTCAATAATTTTTTTTTCGAATTATCTGGTCCGTCAAAGAATTTAATTGCTGACCCTTAATTTAAAGTATCAATTATAATTTATAACTATTATTTTTTATATCGCAGTAATTTGTAATTTTTTTTATTTGTAATCAATACTTTTTTTTTGTTTATTTTACTAATTGTATATATTTATTATGTTTTTAGTGTGATAGTGAAGACGAAGGTGATAAGGTAAGATTTCTCTGAATATTATTTTAATTAAATAACTAATTATAATGCTACAATTTATTAATTCACTATTTTTTTTAAAAATGTAATCAATAAAATATGATGGTTTATAATTTGAAATTAATTTGTCAAAATAATTTATTTAGGGTTATTCAAATTGAGATTTTTAAATTTATTCTATGTTAATTATATTTGGTATAATTTAAATGTATTTGAACTGTGATGACTCTTAATGTCTTTTTAATCTTTGAATAAATCATAAAAAGAAACCTCGTAAATGCTGATGTTTTGTGAAAATTATGACGTGGGAGTAGTAGGTTAGGTTAAATTATTCAATTTATTTAAATCAAATATTATTAACGGTAATACTTTTTGTAGTCTTATAGATCAAAACATATTTTAATACAATTAACCATAATTACAAAAGTAAAAAATATGGTTAAATATTAATAATATACAGTGCTTATTTTGATAACTTTTAAGTATTAATTTATCATCTTTATCAAATGAATATAAAGAAGTTTTTAAGTATATTTGATTTATCATTATTTTGATGTAGCGCATTGTTTTGTATTAGTCTAAAATAATGTGAAAAACGTTGGCGAGAGCATTGTGTCAAAATCTCAACCTAACCTTTATTTACATTTTGAGTTCATTTTGTTTTGTGTAATCTTGATTATCTTGGTAATAAAAACTATAAAATATTATATAATTTTCTCTCTGTCGCCATTTAAAGGAGAAAAAGAAACGACCGTAAAATCTTGTCGGCCCGGGGTCTTTTTGCCCTGTCCTCCCAATTCTCTTCTGTATCCATTTAGTTTTTATTTTCCTCGATTTGTTCCCGAGGAGAAAACCCCTCTTTCCCTCTAGGCGGTACACACAAAAAAGTCTGAAAGTTATCTTTAATAGAGGGGGATGAGGTAAAATCTTCGTTGATGTTTTTCCTTCTACAAATAATAATAATGGGCTTTTCGACATCGCTGTACAGTGGTAGCGACATGAATATTTATTAAAAGTTTTAACACTTGCGAGGACGGGGGCAAAGAAAAATCGTCTCATACACCCTCAGCACCTCTTTACTACTCCCTTTATATATGTATATATATATATATATATGTATAAATATTATATATACTTTGCTGCTTTTGAATATATTGAATTTTTTATTGCTCATCTCTGTCGCCCGGGCATTTCTAACCCTCGCGGTGGCGACCACAGTCTAACGACGATTCTTGTCTCGACATATAGACATTGCGTAAATTTAAAACCACAGACGCAATCGATGTCACACTTTCATCGATGATAATCGCGAGCCACAATTATTGTCGTACGCGAAAAAAGAATGTAATATTATTGTACGCTTCTTTACATATTCGATGACATCGACAACACAGGTCGATATTTTCTAAATAAAAGAAGGGATGAAGAAGTATGTGCCGTTTTTACATACATATATATAGTGGCTATAGTGCAATTGCTGGTTACTATACTTTTTCTCTCGCGACAGACGTGCAGGAATTTTCTCCCGTGTTTTTCCACTTTCTCGTCGCACGTTCGTGCGCAAGTCCACCAAAGTTTTTACGACCCTTGGGGGAAATACGGATGATGGCGAACGGTGGTAACCAGACGGCAGTGACGGTGGCTGTGTGCGTTCGTAGAGTGACGCGTGCGCGCCGTATCGCGTTTTCCCTTCCCGGCCACTGTCGTCGACTCAACAACAATACGGCGGGTGGCGTGTTCGGCTGCTACCGTGTAGCACCAAGCCACGAGTCACATCAGTAGTCGCTTGGTGAGCTTGGCGCGCGCGCGCTGTCGTGTACGTTCGTGTTTACGGTCCGCCAAGTCCGCCGCGGTCGTCGCCGAAATCTGATTCACGCGCACGTGTCCGTCTGCGCGTGTTTTCGGTTCATAATTTCCCGCCTATTTATAAAATAATACAATTTTAGGTCGGCTGTCATTGCGACGACCGATCGTGTTAATACGATTTATATTCCGATCAACACGGAAACGCCCGACGTGTAGTTGTTATTGTGTGGATCGTCGTCCGACATATACACCCGCCCGTCCATCACGACCATGCTCTTCTTGAAAGATGCCGCCTTTTGAACGCAATATCTCTGCGACCGCTATGACCGTAGACAGACCTTGTTGCAACGACCGAACGGTAAACATCGATCGTACATAATAATATATATTATTCGCCTGTCATTGAATTGTCGTCATGATCGATCTCGTGGCGCAATAATTGATTAGGAATATTATATAATAGTCGCGAAAAATTCTTCTTAAATATTCGTTTATCAGATCATATTATATTATGACAGTGCTTAAACTTAATCTATTTAGGGGAAACAAGTGTGTACGCGTGCAAAACAACATTCCGCTGTTAAGTTTTATACTTTTTCGTCGTATGTTTCATATATTATGTTTTTTTGTTTCACTTTAACTGTATGTATTTTTATTGTCATTTTAAAGCGTACGTGGCTTTATGTCTCATATATTCGTGATACATGCATAGTGCAAACAGCATACCCCCGGTGGTGGTTTTATTAATGCTACGCCGTGGTACGAGGTGGTTGGCGACGGTGGTAACGGTGATTCCACATAATGCGCTCTTGACGTTTTATTGTAAATCAAATTCTCCTGTAATAGAAATAACGATGTTACCTAGTTACTAGTTAGCATAGGTGGAAGTAACAACTACTTGGGTTCAGCTTTGTGTCGAAATATATTTTATTCATTGTTTTTCATCTATCCCATTCGTATTATCAAGAAGAGAAACGTTTTGAAAACAATGTTTTATTTAGTTATATTATATTATCGAAGTGGACCATACCAATTTTCTCGATTAATGATATGATATTGGGTAATTAGATCATAATACGTATATAAAAATCTAAAACGAACAAACGTCAAAATTTTAGTTTTGAAATAATAATTAATCGCATATAAATATTAGATATCTAGCTATTTCACCGCGAATAATAATAAGCTTATATTCTTTGTCTAGGAAAATAATCTTAGGTTTTAATCAATGTAATAAGTAATATAATATTTGTACGCGTTTACAAGTTATTGTAACTAATTTTTCATTATCTATATTACCTATGACCTTGTTTAACGCGTATTTATATTCACAAGATATTATCTGTGAATTAAAAAAAAGTGGGAAATATTAAAATATACTTTATACGTTAAATAAACTATTACTTTGGATGTTAGTTAATAAAATATGCTCGGTCATCACAGCAAGTCGATATTTGTGTTGAGTGTAGCACTTGAAGTTTTTACTTTATCCCGTGCACAATTTTAAAATATAAATAATACGTGAATAGTTCGTCAGTGACGAACCTTGAATAAAATATTTAAAACATTTATATTATTATTTTTTACTCGTGTAAGAATCCTATTTTTATTTTTATTTTTTATCGCTTTTCAATTATAATAATGTGTGTACGGTAAAATACATAAAGATTTTAAAAACATAAATATTAAATATATTTTATTTAACTTTGCAATTAAATATAACGCTTATTATACGTCGTCATAATGGACGGAATTTGTTGTACGTGTCAGAGAAGAAACATTAATTTGATAAAAACTACTGCAGAAATAATTATTTATAGCTTAATCACACCAAGGGTCAAGTTTTATTTTTATGTGTTTTGATAAAATTCAAATTTATTAAATGATCTGCTGCGAAATAGGTTTGGATGTATTTGTGCCCAAATTGGAGTAGTTTAATAATAATTTAAATTAGTTATCGTAAAATGTTAACTACCATATGAATATTAAATTGTATTATACAATCCAACAAATACTAATCTCTAAAAATGACATCGTTCTAATGTCATTGAATTCGAATAGCTTGACTATTTTTCAATATGGTTTACGATTATTGCAGTGAATCGTTAACTCGACTACCACACAAAGCTGATATGTTTTTTTTAAGACCCGTGATCGTAAAACTCAGGGGTTATTAAAAATATAGTGACTCAAATTATGGCTTTTTGAAAATATAATGATAATAATATTTTATTGAGCACTGAAAACAAACTAGACGAAATTATATAATTTTTGTTTTATTATTGTTTCAGGGTTCAGATAATTCTGATCTCTTCAGGACTAGTCTAGTTTCCAGGAAAGGTAAGCAGTATTTAAAATGTTTTAATAATTTTTATTTTATTGAGCTTTTCGATGTTAACACTTTTAAGTTATATGCTATTATATTTTTATCCTAATGTCGTTTAGTTACTAATCTACTGTAACAAAAGTTAAATTTACAATGTTATCTAATTTTTGTACGTAAATAAATTTATAAAATCGAAAATATTTCTTTTAAATATTAATATTACATTATAATACATTATTATAATTTTGTACACGGCGAATTTAATATAATTCTGCACTACTTATATTTATTTATATAAATATTATGTTAATAATTCATTTTTAAATTACTAAAACTTTTCTAGATGAATTACCCGGAAGAATTTCTTCTGAACCTACCCAGAATTTACCTACTACGGTCTCTAAAGAACCTATATCAATAACACCACCAGGTCGACAACCTACTCCCCCATTAGTTAATGGCATAGATTTTGATAACCATTCGACGCCTGAAACAACTACAGCATCTACGACTCATATTAGGCCCTCACAAAATCCTATGTTACCACCACCTTCAACAACTCCTCGGGCTCTACAGGTGTCTCAACCAAAATGTCCGTCTCCCACGATACCTCCAGTATCCACGCCCCCTACAACACCTAAACCTCAAAGTACACATGTGAATGGACATGAACCTTCAACGACTCCTGCTACAGTTACGTCGAGGTATTCCCCGGTAAGTAAAATGACCATACATTTTAATATACAGTATTTTAAATTTTATTTATAAAATATAAATTTAGATTATATTTTTGTACTAATATTATAATTGTACTGATATTTTGAAATGCATCTGTATCCCGATTATACAAAATATAAAAACTATATATCTAATAAATAGTAATGAAATTCAGAAAAAAAAATATAATTTATTTAAAAAAGTTTATGATTTATATAGTTTATAAAGTATATACAAAAAAAGAGATATAACTTCCTACTTATTTTCCTAATACAATGCTCAATTATTTATGTTTATCATCGTGATCAATGATTGATACAATTTATGAAATTAGGATTACTCTGTTTACATATTTTATCCTTAAACCTAGCTGGATATTAATTTACAAAATGCATCAAGAATCAAGGGATAATAAAATTAAACACTAAAATAGTATTAAACTATATTATTTGTGAACAAAATATTATTTAATAAATCTAATAAATTAGTAAACTCAAAGTATTGACTCAAACATTTGTTGTTAATTATGAATCAGTAAATAGTATAAATACCTTTCTAATAACTATTGAAGTATTAGGGAAATAAATCAGAAGTGATGGTCAATTGTAGTATAATAATATAGTATATCTATTTTGTTCTATTTTTTTCAAACTTATCGTCATTTTGTCTGGACTTTTAATCCCAAGGTCATCGTAGTATATTTCTGTCAATCGTGAATTTGAATTTTTAAAGTGATATTAAGTACTATTAACTACTATATTACTTTACTGTATTATATTTGCTTGTTCATTATAAAATAAATGGTAATATCTAAATAAAAGGTAATCAGTAGACATTATTCACTTAAAACATTAAATTTTGCTTAATAAAGATTGATTTTTTCAAAGATTATTTGGAAATACATTTCTTAGTACTATTATACTGTCAGCTCTTATTCTACACTAAGACATTATTATTGAATACACATAATATTTTAACTATATAATAACAATTTAATTAATCGTCAGCTTTATAGAATAATCATTATTATAATAAGATTAGCAATGTATTTCATTAAATATTATTACTTATTCTATTTATATATGCCTACTTCAATGAATTGTATATATAAATAAAATCATTTTGAACTGTATTTTATTTTATCAACCACATAAACAAATAGTTATAGACTACAGTATTTAAACTCTGAAGACCATTATGTATTCCATGCACTCGTTTCAAGTTTCTCTTTATAGTTTATACCATTATTGGCAAAGGTTTTTTTTTTTTATTATTATTATATATTATATAATAATATTATATTATCGCGAGGCATTTATACAGTACTCTCCCCGGTACATTACCCTGATTGCCATGGAAACGAGTTCATCTTAAAACTATCGTGTTTATCGTCACATCAGTATTCTCTGTAAGAAATAAACCAGCTTTAAGCTGCCTAATATCGCACTTGTTTGGATATAAAAAAAATGTAGGTATACACTCAAGAATCATTTTCATGTTTCGCACGTACATTATAATTATCATTACATTGACTTATAAATAAATAAAATAAGTTTGATTGCCTTATAAGAGATGTTACCGAACAGAAGCTAATAATATGTTTTGGTTAATTACTACTAGTTATTCATTATAAAATTATAAATTTAATATCTACTTATATTTTATTATTGATACATAATAAATAAATAAATATCTTACTAGATGGGTGTTAATTTCTTATTTATAGTATTCATTCATTCCCTTTAGTTCAGTATAATTAATATTAGTGTGCGATATTGTATGTACTAAATACTAATAATGTTTTATACATAGTGTAAAATTTTAATTTTAAATAATATTTTTATTTTTATATCTTACTAAAATAGTGGTTTTTATATTATTTAGGTACCATCTTCAGGACTCAATAGTCCTAGGAATTTTTCAACGAATCCGGTACCACCTACGAGTGCGCCGCCATACCAAACACCACCTCAAGCGTGTCCATTATCTTTGAGCATAACAAATTCTTATATTACTCCTTCAACATCTCAACACCCAGTTTTATCTCACGCTGCATCGAATTACATCCCAAAATCCCAAAATCAAACACCTTCTCCTCACCAACATAGTTCTCCTTATATGCAAAAACCAAACATGATATACCATCCACCTCACGGTGCCCCTTATCCCTCACCAAATTATCATCCTAGTCCATATAAATCTACCCCTCCGTTATTGGCTACAGTGTCTAGTGCATATATGCCATATTCTACCCAGTCATCCACAGTGACCGTATCTGCTTCTTCTACGATTCCTAGCACGTCCAGCAGTCCATTAACAACGGCAACGCCAGTAAACAATTTTAGCTCTCCATACCAACCTCCTGTTCATCAACAACATTATCCACCGTTGTATGCTCCATATAGAAGTACACCATATATGCCATCTGCGCTTTCAAATGCAGCCGTAAGTATTGTTTTAGCTAACAAGTATAATAATTTTGGATTCTGAGCTGAGCGATAAATGTATTAATTTTAAAATGGTGTGTGTGTGTGGTCCTTTTTTATGCATGTATATACGAATACGAAAGGTAGTAAAATAAATGCTTCGATTTTAAACTATGAGTGTTTTGGATAATAAATTGGATTTAATTTGTACATTAGATGGATCAAAATTTAAAATATCTAGCATTAAAAAAAAAAAAAACCGGGATAAAATTTAAGCAAAGCTAAATTTTTTTACTTTAATCTAGTTTTTGACAAATTCAATTTTTTTTTGCGTAACTCAAAAATGAATTACTATAGATAATATTAATTTTTACTAAATGTTATCAATTTGTTTGAACAAAGTTAAAATTAAAATAAAATTTTCCACGAAGTTAATTCAATCTACTGTATTACTTACAGTAAAATGAATTATTTTATCTAATAGCAATATCAAAAATCATAACAATAAATAAACTTAGAATATAAACTGACAGACTGTCTCCGCTCAGAATCGTTTTTCGTATGCAATGATATATCATTAAATTCAAATTTAACACATCCATCACTGTAACCCACTCGATACATACCGTACGGCAAAGCGGTATCCATTTACTCATATTTTTTATATAAGGGGTTAGGATAGTTAATAATTATAATAATTGTTTTATAATATACAAATTAATTTAAAAAATAATATAATACGAGTTTACTTTAAAAATTAAAATGTATTTGTTGATTTATTGTTTGATGAAAACAAAAATTTCCTATTTTTTTAGTATAGTACTTATTTTAAAATGAATAAATAATAATAATATATAATTTGAATATCATTAAATACAAAAACATGATAATGGTTATCTCACGATTTTATTTTTATAACAATTTACTGAAGTATAACTTATTTATTTAAATTTAAAATTTCGAAAAAACGGGCGTAACCAAATTACGTTATTTTCTTTAAAATGTATATTAAATTAATAAATATATTTATAAGGAATACAGAACAAGAATACAATTGAATTTATTTTATAATAATTAATTATTATATGACTCATTAGAGAGACGGGAGACAGTCAACTTACTTTTAACTTAAGACTTAAATGAGTATGTAATTATGTTTTTTAATTTGTAATCAATGCTATGTATTTGGTATGTATTTAAAATCTAATTTTTAATATTACAAAATATAATAAAATTATATTGGACTCTGACTTCTGAGCTTCATCCAACCATTTATGCAGTACCACCGATATATCGTATTATTTCATACACAATAATTTGAAATAATAATAAACTTGTGCAGAAAATTACCAATACATTAGTACATTACCTAAAGGCTTAAATAACTTAGAAATTGTTGGAAAAATATTTTACCCCATATACTCATATTATGATATTAATATGTTAATCCTTGAAAAAGATTATTTTGAGTATGACAAAAAATAATCAAAGTTCAACACAATAGATTGAAAATAATATTTGAATTTATGTTTTACCTAAATACCTTATTTTATTTTATTTTTTTTAATATTACTAATTAATAACGTTTATTTACCATACATTTAACTGTTATTTGAAAATGCATTGACCATAGTTTTGATTATGGTTAGATAGACCATCGTTTTGCTGTTAAACTTAACGGCATCATTAATATTAATAGAGTTTCAACGGAGCAGAAAACGGGCTTGTAATTAGGAAGCCGGGGGAAATGTTGCACGGAATTTGTTCGCTTCACTCTTTTCTCTCCCACTTTATCTCTTTCCCTCCACTCTTTACCTTGGGTACGGATGTTAATTTTTCCATTCGGCTGCTCCGACGAGAAGTCTAGAGAAGGTTAATGATAAAACTACATGATGGCGGCGGTAGTGGTACCTCCTTAATTACTACAACAGAGTCCTCTCCCTACCTTGTATATAAAGCTCACCGCTTATCGACTTTTGCTCAGCCCGATATAAACTTTTGGGTTTCCACGAACTTACAGTTTTAATTTCCCCTCGTTAAACACTTAAAAACTCCGTGTAATCGTGTATGTACAAACAAACCTTTTAACTTAATATCTAATTATTTATTATTTTTATTTTAAATTTGTCGTCTTATCCAAAAATGTCAAATACCTACCATTCATTTTACGATGATTTAAAACATTGTATTATTTAAATAATTGTTATTATTTTCGTATTAATCGGTTTCCTCTTTAAGCCATGAATTATGATTGATAAATAAATATAGTATATTGTAGTTTTGGTACTTCAATTATTTGTTTGTTCAAAAGATTAAAAAATTAAAAATAGTTTATTACTATAGTTATATTAACTATTAACTACTATAACTTTTTATAATTTTTTATTTAGTAAAACGTATGGGTTAATGCATCAATGTTAAATTATTTTTGACAAAAACATTGCATTTTAAATTAAATTATTAGTTATTGATTATTAAAAAAAATTAAATAAAATTTATGAGTTATTAGAAAAAAAATATTTTTCATTTACATGTATAATTTTGTCAAAATTAGAACTTCAAATGTCAACATAGAAAATTATTTCTGTTTTTTGATAGTTATAGAATTATGTAAAACAAACTTATAATTAACTTTGTATTAGATGTTTAAGTTTAAACCATTAAAATTAAAAATATCATAAATATTTAACTATTGATCTCCAATAGTTAGTACATTTTAGTTATTTTCAAGAATTTTATAAAAATGTAATCATTTCATTTCTTCTATTTTTATTTCAAAACAATCTTTCTCCAAAATAAAAACAAATTGATAATAATAAAATATACACAGTAATAATATAAATAATTTGAATAAGAGAGTTAAATGATAAAAAACATAATACTTTAAAGGCTTATAAAAAAAAGGAATTACAATAATGAATTGTATAGTATATTTTCCATATTTTATAATCTTAAGTACAATCTAACAAAAACAAATCTTATAATGAATTTTTAAACAAGTTTTTATTCACAAACAAAATTTTTATGATATATAAATAAAAAAAAAAGTTGTAAATTTCAATTGCCTATTAATAGCACAAAAAAAAAACCAAAATTAATTCCTAGAAAATGCTAAATATTTTGTAAAAATATCAAGTCTATGTATTTATTGATGTTTAAATTATAACAATTAAACAAAACCTATATAAAAAAAATTAGTTTTCTGTAATTTTTTTTTCTCAATTATTTTAAAATATGATAGAAATTGTACATTTGTCTGACCAAAATAACCAATTAGATCTAATTTTTTGCCAGTTATAATTATGACCTTAACTCAAAATTTTTTTTATTCTTTAAATGGTAGTTGCTGACATCATTGTGAAACTTTTACATTTAGTGGAGCTTAAAATTAAAACAATATATTAATTTACTGTTAAGTGTATCTTGTATACTGCTATTACAATCTTGGTGAGACAATGGTTTAACATTTTAGTTTTGATTTATGGAATAAAAGATTTATATTTTGCTCCTAATGTATCTATATTAATAATAATTTCAATAATATATAATTTATAGAGATTGAGTCGAACTTCTCCCATGTCTGTGATATCAACAAAATCAAGTATTGTGTCAGCACCTCCTCTTGTTGCACCAACAGTTGCTGCTGCTTCTACTTCTACTACTACTACTACGTCAATTTTGAGTGGACACTCAGTGCTTGGTAGAGGGCAGTCGCCACGAGGACCCAGTCCAAACAGAGATCGTGATAGTTATATGTAAATTTAAAATATTGAAAAATCCATTTTATTGAAGCAACGTATTAATTCTGTATTGTTAACAGGTTAAACCGAAGTAATGGTCCTCAATTAAATTCTCCTTCGTCATTTAATGCTTCATCATTAGCATTACCTCCAGCTGCTACTCCAACATTAGCACCTATTGTTTCGTCATCAGCACCTTCTAGTCTTGTGTATAATAAACCACCATTATGGGGCCCAATGGGGTAAGTACACGAGCTTATTAAGGCATAACTATTTGTTACAAAATAATAAAAAAAAATTTTCTCCAGAAATAACAGTATTGCAACATCTACAATGGCAAATATTACTCGACAGCACCCATCATCATACCCTCCTCCATTATTTTCTTCACCAGTAGCTACTGCTACATCCCAATCTTCTTCATTGCCATCAGCACCACCTGCTCATAATCCCTTTTCTGCTGAGTCCTTGTTTCAGTCAAGTAAGTTAAAGAAAAAAATATTAGTTGTATTTAGGATTCTAAAATGATTTTAATTTAGATCAAGCTGACATGTTAAGGAGAGAACTAGACTCAAGGTTTTTAGCATCATCGCAAGAAAGATCTTTGGCTGTTGGTGCACCGTACTTACGGACTGAAATGCACCATCACCAACATCAACATACTCATGTTCACCAACACACAGCAACACCACTAATCCCAGCTGTAGCTGCAACTGCTACAACTATACCAAATGCTTCAACAATACCACCAGCACCAACGTCAGCATTATATCCTCCTCCACTGGTTAGCATATATTAAACAAATATAAAATAATATTTAATATCGTTATAATTGATATATATGTATTTATAGTTTAAAGATATACCTAAATTGGGAGGAGTTGATTCACCATTTTATAGACAGAATTTATTATCTGGTAGCTATCCAGGATTTACACCAGGCCTGCTGCATTCTTCAATGGGTCACACGCCATTTACACCACCAAATCATATGCCAACATTTACACCAAAAGTAATTATACATTATAATCTGATTTCACATAACATATATAATATTTATTTAGTATTATAGTTTATCTGGTTATAAAACTTTATATAATGTAAACCTATAATTATGTGAAAATAAACATAAGCAAGAAACTTTAAGTGCTTGGGCACATGTTAAACTCACTCAATTTATTGAGCTATAAAATTGCATGATTGTTACAATTATATAATTATGCTACATAATATGTTTGCATATTGAAACAATTTTAGAGGGTGTGACCAATAAAAAAAAACATTGAAAATTAAGAACCCCTCTCTATATACAATATACATACAAACTAGATAAAGTGGTATTGTCATTAATTTAAATTTATTACTATTGCCTTTTATTATTAATTTTTAATTCCAGTATAATCTAACAAAGTTGTGTGTTTAATTTTAATGTTAATATTTTCAATATAGTTTATACTCCTAAAAATATCTTTTATTTACCTAGTTAATAAGTGTATCTAAATTCGGAACTTAAAGCATTTACTTTTATTTTGGCTTTGCTTTAATTTATTAAGAGTGTTTTGTATAAATGTTTAACTTGTGACTACAATTTAAAACTTAAAGTTTTCATTTTGCTTATTTTAGTGGTTATATATTTTTTTAAATGTTTCTTTCTAGTTTTCTAGTTTGTTTTTTGTTGATTTTTTTGTATATTTGAGATGTCACAAAAATAAACACTGACAAAACCTCAGTTTTTTTTCTATATTTGTTTTCCTCAGTATTTGTATGATTAAATATTGCTATGTATGGATTTGTATCTTATTCTAACTGTTGTGTCAATCATAAGTAGCTATAAGGCAATCAATAAAAATATTCTAAATTACCTGATTACCTATGGTTATGAGCAATACGCTAATAAAATTGGTATCATGATAAAATAACTTATGATAACTCAATTTTTTTGTCTCACTGTTTGTTATATTATGATTTTTTATTTAAGTAAAGGGGCAGAAAGAAGGAAATTTAAGATTGCTTTTAACAAAGATGTTAGGTGTTTATTTTAATGTTTTAAGAAGATGTCAATGTAGTATTTGTCATCTCTCTCTAACCCACGATTTAAGATAATATGGTTGCCCAACGAATCATTATAAAGTGTCTACTGAAATCACTATTAAAAACAGCTGGAAAATCCACTACTAGCGCTTGAATGTAATAGTGGCTATAGCCTATAAGCTCAAATACCGTGCTAGCGGGCTTCTATTCTTAAATCATGATCGGTACACATCATTTCACAAACACTAGTGTACAATATTCCAGCTGTTCTAGTTATTGAATTTAGTTGACATTTAAAACATTCTTATCATAGATCGTCGGGCATCCATACTATTTTAAATCGTGCTCTAATCCATGGATGACATAGCAAATTTTTTTTCACAATAATAACTATAACCCTATTAATTACTCAAATTAGAATGAAATGACCTCTTATACAATTTAAAGTTAAGAAAATTATCTAGTGAATCTCATAAGTATTTTATTATATTTTAATTTTAAAGCGAGTTATGAGTATTTTAAAATTGTAAATTGCTTATATATTCTAAAAAACTCATTCTTTTGAACAAAAAATTTGCTATGTTGCGTGTGGGTCAGAGAGAGAAAACAAATATTACGCTGATATCCTCTTTAGGTCTCAGAATCTGTAATGAGAGTCAGCCTTAGGTAAGAGCCTGATATTTTTATATGAAATTTTGGACCTTGCGTAATGAAATGAAAATAGATTCTTAAGCTTCACCTAAAAAAAAATTCTACCAGATCTTGATTTACCTTATAGAGCTGGCTCTGCCTATACTGATTACTTAATATATTAAAATCTTATGATAAATATTTATTTATTTTATAGCAGTTGACCGATACATCAAAGCCAACAAAGTCAAGTGTAAGTGAATTATAATATATTACCTCTTGAATCGACTTTAAATTAATTTTTATAATTATATTCAAATATATAGAAACCTGGAAAATGGAATGCAATGCATGTGCGATTGGCCTGGGAAATTTATCATTATCAACAGAAACAACAAGTTGCAGAAACCAAAAATGTTGCAAACAATCCGGTGCCAAAGACTGAATTATTAAGGCCACCCACACATTTATTTCCACCTAGCCGACCACCACACGATCTCTCTCCGTTTACATCACCTCATCATCATCATCCAGGATTACCTCCTGGCTATCCACCTATGGGTAATTAAAATTAATGCTTTTCTTGTCTATAAATATATTTGAATATTAATGTAATTTATTTATTAGGTCCTGCAGCAATGTTTACGAGGTACCCAGCTGGATTTCCACCGATATCCTCATTCCCGCCCAATCCCATGAATGATCCATGGGCTAGGTTACAGCCTTCTCGTGGACTACCTACACAAAATCCAGCTTATGGCCCACCTGGGGGTTGGCCAATAAAACCAGATCCTGTAGAAACAGAACGTGTAGAACAGCAACAACGAGAACGTGAAAGAGAACGAGAACGAGAGCGTGAGCGCGAAAGAGAGCGTGAAAAAGAAAGAGAAAGAGGTCGAGAACGAGAAAGAGTGAAACGTGAAGAAAAGAGAAGACATATGATTCAGCAGCAGCAGTTACAGCATCAACAACAGCAACAGCAGCAGCATCAACAACAGCAACATCAACATCAACAACAACTTCAACATCAACAGCAACAGCAGCATTTGCAACATCAACATCAGCAACAACAGCAGCAAGTAGCTAAGATGAGAGAACGATCACCTTTAAAAGATCCCAATTTAATGTCCAAAGAAGAAGATTTAAATAATATGATGTTGGGTCGTATTCCACCACCATCTCATTACCTGCCTCCACCACCAAGACATCCTCAAAGAGCTACACATCTACCGACACATTTTTCTCCGTGGGATCAATATAGGTGCGTACAATTGTACAATTATATTTTAATCAATTAAATATTTAAAACAATACATAATGATAGTTAGAGACTAAGCCATTTAGGTTTTTTTTTGTTTCTTGAATTTTAAAAATATTTATGAACTATTTGATATATTTTAGATATGATTCTTTAAGGTTTAGTCCATTAATTGCTGCTGCTGCTTATAGAGCTGAAGAAGAAGAACATAGAGCCAAATTATTTGGTTATCATCCTCAAGCCCATTTAAGACCAAAAGACCCATCTCCTAATACTCATCGATCAATGCCTCCAGATATGCAATTACCTAAAAAAGAAGAATCTTCTCAATCTAGGTAGTCCAAAACTTAAAAAGTTTTTGAATTTGAATATATTTTATTTTTATAGTCAAAATATTGGCATAATGAATTTAATGTTAATTTATTCTTTTAATTTCTCACCACTACCCTTATTAGTGTCCTTTAAACATAACTATATTATTCTTCTATGTATACATTTTTATTTTACATATAAAATGTAATGAACAATTTTTACTTATTATAATAATTATTTTATGTAATTTTCTAAAATTTAATTATGTGCAATTAATTTTATTTCAATGATTTCTATTGAATTAAAATGTAAGTAATACCATTTTAATACATTTATTCTTTGGTTAATGAAATATTATGAATTTTTTTTTAAAATCATGTTGTATTCGTGCAATTGAGTTTTTATTTTTCAAAAAAAAAAAATATATATATTAAATTATATATAACACCTGCAACATTCTTTGTAATAATTATATAGGACACACAGGGTTAATTTTTATTTTCTGAACTGATTTTTTGACCCTTGATATATATATATTTATATCACATCAGAGTTGTATACTACCAAATTAAATTTAAAAATAGATAAGAAACCCAACATTTTTAATAAATATTTAATATTATTTGTAAAAAGTGTTTTAATGAATTTTCATTGCTTTTGTTCCTATTATTGTTTAATATAATATATCTGTGAATATATAATTTTTACATGGAAATAATTTTAATTATAATAAATTTGAAAAAAGAAATAAACCCCATTATTTAAGTTACCAGTTAAAAACAATGATAATAATTTTATCATTATTATTAAGTTAATAAATTAAATGCTTCGTGCATTGTGTTTTGTAAAGTATAGACACTTATTAGTAATTTTGCTGCATTAACTTAAAACTAATTGTATATACAAATAATACTGATAAATGAATAAAAACCTGTGTCTTTCTATCTACAATAATACAATTAAGTATTCTATTTAGTATATTATTTTATAAAGCAGATTTACATATTAATTTGTCTATATTGATGAATCGTTTTGCACGATAATCAATATTCGATTTTAATCTCATTCTAGTAATAGTTGCAAATATATGTACATATTATATATTTTTATGTTTTATTGTCAAGCTTAGGGAGCATTGTATTGTATTATAATACTGAGTATAAAACTTATTTCTATTATGTGATTTTTCAATATACATATTATGTTATGATGATTTATCATTATGTTATATATAGTACTTAATGGTTTATTTGAGAATTTGTGAAAGAAAACTTTTTATCGGTTATCTTAATATTTCATCCAGCCACATGAATTTATAAATGGGTTATTTTTATAATCATAATTGATTATTTGCTTTTTCAATTAATTTCTATATTTTAGAATGCAATTGGTGTTTCATAGATTTAATTTGTTATTTTATTTTACGTGCCAGTGATAAGATTTTCAACCAAAAACGCTGTTAGAAGATTGTATATGGTTATAATACACATAAAACAAAAACTGTAATTATGTATAGATTTTAAATATTTTATTGTGATTCTAATGTTAATTAAGTAAGTGTATATATACTTGTAAAGTGATCATACAATAATACAATTTTATGTACCACATAATTGTTTTTATTTACTAATAAGATATTAGACAATAATACTTTAATAGTTATACCATTATTCATTTTTCCTTGATCTCTTTCTAATAATCATAAACATCCATAAATGCTATGCACAGAACTACAAGAGCAAGTTATCAAATTTGACAAAAAAAGAGTATGTCCTTTTCATTTTTATATATTATTTATTTATTTTTAACTCTTAAAAATAGACTAAAATTAATAACAAGTATAGTGATATAGTGATTTTATAATCAATTATTTTTAAAATATTTTATTGCATAAATTGTATATTCAATTTTTTTTTTTTTATTCTGATTACTTCCAAAATTCAAAAAAATCACTGAGCTAATTTGTTAAAGCCTTTTCATTAAAATTGACATTGGCCATTGGAGCCCCAATTTAAGTTATGCCACCTGTACATAAACACACTACAGTACTACACAATACACATATTAGTTATGACTTATAGTTTATTACATAATAATATACAATTATTTAGTTTGTATTTGAAAACGAGAGGTCCAAGGTCATATTTATGTTTACCTCTCTTAATTCCAGGATTTATCAATTAAATAGACTGGTTTTTAATTTTTATAGCTGTTTATTTATAACTTGAACCCTGAACTTTAATTTTTCTAAATCACTACTTTTATATTGTGTAATTTATTATTAATGTTCGGCCACTTAGCTATTGTATTTCGATGTGGTCAGTACTAAACAATTTAGTGTTGTCTCCGTTTCTTCTGATTCTTCTATTACAATGTGTTGATGCATAAATTGCAATAGTATTGTTATTACCTTTTTAATTTTTTAGTACCTATACAATACATTAAACATTTATACATACATATATTATATTATTGCCCTCAGTCTGCTGTTTAGAAATCAAAAATGTCTTTAAGCACGTTTTTGAACAAGTTCGTGGTACACTTATTCAATCTATTTTGTTTCGTGAGTACCTATTATATTTATATCGTGTTAACTTTGAACATTTTAGCAGTGATTTTATATTATATTGCATTAATACGTATTTCTGCAGTATTTGTGACATAATAATATTATATGTTAAGTATTTTTTAGAATGATTATATAATATAATAAATAATAATACCATATTCATATTATTTGTTTCATGTGTTCGGATCGTAGATATCAGGTGTTGGTATTTTGTGGATCGCGTACTTCATGGACAAAAAGTTATACAAATGGTCTGAGTTCATTGATTCGACACTGACCACAGTGCCTCAAATACTAACGGCTGTCGGTTTCATATTACTAGTCATTTCTGTTGCATGTACGCTCGGTACACCCAAAAACATCAAATGTCGATTAACTGTGGTATTTACTTGCGCTGTAGCTTACATAATCGTTAAAAATTACACAGCACACGAATTGCGTCCTAAGACTCCCAACCATATTTAACAACTACATGAACTGTGTCCCAATGTAAAAACATTATTTTCTCTCCATTTTATACAGACTTAGGACTGTCAATAGAACATTATGACAATCGGTAAGTTAAAAATATTGATTTTTGTCGTTGTTATGCAATAAGAAGTAAGCAAAATGAAAATGTGTATGTTTAAATTTTATAGGAGTGTAATAAAGTTGAAAATATAAATTAAAAAACTTGTTAAAACTTGAATGGAAAATCTAACCTTTTTTTAGTGTTCTTGACTCAAACCAACCGATTTTAAATGAAAAATTGATATTATTTTTTAGAAATTCGGGTTTGAATTTGAAATGTGTAAATGATTTAGTATAAATAACTATATTTTTACTAAGAAGTAAAAAAAATGCCAGTGTTATAAAATTATTCTTTTAAGCCATGGATTGTAAAAAATTTTGGGCAACTTTTAAAAGTTCCATTCACAAATATTGAATCAAATTTACTTAAAAATTTTAAAAACTGAACGCAATTCATGTAGTCGTTTAAATAAAGCTGGACGCCATTCCTGTACTCACTTATCAATTTTTTTTTCGAAACGTACCTAATTCGTGAGTAGCCAAAAATTAAATTAAATCTTTTTTAGACATCGAAATTTTTAATCGTAGTAGCCGATTGTTTAGGCCAGCTAGCGTTTCCCAAAATGTGTTCCGCGGATGTTGTGATTATTGAGAAAATTATTTTATATTATACTTGGATTATTTGTATTATTAAAAATCATTATTTTAAATAACTTAAAAAAAGGGGTTCCGCGAAACAAATTATTTTTCAAGAGTGCCGTGGTCGTAAAAGTTTGGAAACCGCTGGTCTAGCCGGTCTAGGCGTTGCATTAAGAATAAAGAGGTAATTTTATTACCTTCTAAAATACATATGTACTCTTAAATAACTACACAAACGATTGATTTTGATAATTTGCAACTATAGGTAAATTAGTGAAGCTAAACGATAAGGCTATTGGCATCAGGGACTGGAACCTTAATGATTTTTACGGTTCCGGTTTCGGTTAGATTCAAAAAAACTAAAATTTCGGTTTTGGTTTATTTTCGGTTTTTAAAAACACTAGTATTTTGGTTTCGGTTCCTTTTCGATTTTTAAATTTGGGTTTAGGTTTATTTTGGTTCCTAAAAAATGAAAAAGACGTTTCCTATTTTGGTTTTATACTTCTGTCAAAAAAAATTTGGTTGCGTCGATTTTTTAAAAAATATTATAAAATAGTAGTGTCAAATGACATGAATTATGACAGGTCAATACCAATTTTCAACCAGATATCCTACTAATTGTTTAGGTCAAAGAAAAAGACTAAATAAGTAAAACAATTACTAAACACTATTAATGTTATGTAAATCAAACATAATCCTGTTTTAAATAGCCCTTTTTGTTTTTTTTTTAATTTTTAAACCTAGTTTATACTTTAATTGTTATGTAATATAAGTATTATTTACTAATTACCACTTATTGTATCAATATCGGTATTTCAAATTTTAAAATATCACCAACTTTTTATTTATTATTACCACATACTATATCTATAGTATACTATTTACTCCATTAAAAGCCGAAATTAATCGTAAAAAACCTTTATAAAAAAAGTAACGGTTCCGGTAAAGTTCAGGTTTTTAAATTAATTTAAATTAGGGTTTCGGTGAAGTTCCGGTTATTTTCGGTACGGTTCCAGTCCCTGATTGGCATGATGTTCCGTTTTAGAGTGAAGGTGTGAATTGTGAATAGTGCGTATTTGACAGCTTTTTGTCTTATGATAGGATTTTTTAAATCATTGTGCAGTTTAATATTGTTAATTACCAAGGTAAAGGTCCAAATCATTTGTAATCAGATAGCTTAGAATGCTTGAATGGTTTTGTTGTTTGCTGATTTGGCTGAACTCCAAATTACAATACCGTAGGACCAGATAGGTTGCAGTAAAGTTTTGTACAAGAGTAAGCATGAAAAATTTTAATTTGTGATTGAAGAGGGGATCTTAGATTCTTAGAATACAAACTATGAAGGCAGAAAAATATTATTATCATTTTATTTATTACTATTATTTATTTATAATAAAATGTCTTTCTATACATTGTGAATTATGATAGATGTAATGATGTAAATTATGAAACTAATCTTTCCATTTTTTGTTATGAAAATTCACTATGCAGTTTTTATTATTTTTCTACATTTATGTTCTCTAAAAGTAATTTGAAGTATAACATGACGACCAACGAACGCTTGTCTATTGTACTCGTAAGACACCGAGTACATGTCAAACGCACTATATTTTCTAACTTTTCAGTCCAAATATTTGTTTTCAACTAAGATTTTATAGAGGAGAAGGAAAAGGTTTGAAAGCTAATATTATGTTTTTCGTACTATACGTCTATACCTATCCCTTGTAAGTTATAATTCATATATTCAATATGAAAATATAATTTAAAATAAAATATAAGAGAAATTCACTAGTACCTTATTTATAAACTTTTTGATTATTGTCAAAAACAACTAAGTAAAACAATTAATAATATTACGTATATCTTAGTAGATATCTTCTAATGGTGATTTATATAAATAAAGCTATACAGGGTGATTCTTTTACAATAAAACAATCATTATTTCAAAAAGTATTCATGTTTTTGAAAATATTTTTTACATAGTTTCAAGTTGTTAAAAAAACAACGTTTTTATTAAAAAATTATATTTTTAAATATTTTTTATCATTATATTTTTTTAAGTCTTACTTTTTTGAATGACAGTTTTTCTTTATCTATACAAAAAAAGTCTAGGAATGGGAGAAATTATTACCACTATAAAAGTTCAAATTTTGAAAAAATGTTCATAAATATCATACCATACATTTGTAGGTCAAGTAATTATTTTTTGTTCCTGATATTTCGGAGAGTCGGTGGTGGGTAAACACCTCGCCCTCCAACCGCTGCGTCAATTTTTTTCCGAAAAATGTGTTATGCAAGATTTCTGTTTGTCAACTATAGTGAAATATTGAGCTTCAACGATAGCTGCTCTTCATTTTCCAAAATAATTCCATTTTATTATTTATAATATCTCATAGATACTGATTATTATTTTTGTCTCATCCGTGTACATGAAGTTGGCCCCTCACACTTTGTCCGATCGATTTCAAAATATCACCAAAAAATTACAAATTAATTGCAAATCTTTTTTTATATTTTTTATAAATTTTTCAACTTACGTAAATAATTAAATCTTTAATTGCAATCTATTTATTTATTTTATACTCATAACTTGCTTAAAAATTGAAATTACATAAAAAAGTAAAACATACAAACATAGATATGAATATTACCGTAAATTACATATAACTTATAAGTAAATTTACTATTTTCTCTATAGTTATAATTGACAATATCCATAAACTTATTAGTGGAAGATATATTTTTTTAATTTATGAACAATCAACAATTTCTAAAACGATGCCATGCTTGCAAAATCATATTATTTTATTTTTATATATTACGTGAAAAAATACTTTTAATACTTAATTACTTGTTTATACATTGTTTACATTTATTTTTTTTTCAATTACAAGAAATCTTTATCACAAAGTGGGAGTGGAAGGCTGGCTAAAAAAGTTTAAAAATTTATAAAAAATATAAAAAAAGATTTGCAATTATTTGCTATTTTGGTATTTTGAAATCGATCGGACAACTTCATGTACATATCTCATCCACCTAATTTGATATAAAAATACATACAGGTGTGGATTTCTAACTTCTGTGTTTCACGATATTAAGCATCAATTATAATATATATATATATATATATATATATATATATCTCACCTTAAGGTTAGGTTAAATAATTATTTAACTTTGTTCACCCATTAACCCATAGAACTCACCTATACCAACCTGGCACCTACGACCTACCCATTTTAGAAGTGAAGCGATCGTTTCACATGACATATGAGTTTGGCGCCATTATATTAAGCACAGCTACCGATACATAATATATAGCATCTTATTTTAAATCATGTGAAAATGTGAAAACGCATTTTAGAACGTCCCAAATTTTGAGCTTTTAATTTATGTTAAAATTGACGCATGCCTTTTATTATCCGGCCCTGGGCAGTATCGAATATTATCAACTACGTTAGATAACAAATTTTATATCGAACAGCAATGTTTCCAGAACAGTGGCGTCGGCGTGCTCAGCTTTTTTTAAAGTGGGGATATGACACCCTGATCCCCCCGTGAGCACGCCACTGTTCCGGAAAGAATTAATTCAACATACCACGTATTATTAATAGTAAAATAAATTATTTTAATCACAATTTAAATTATACATTTACCTTAAAACATGCTCAGTAATTAACTAATACCTGACCGTAGTCAGACCATCTTCGCTCAGAATTGTATTTCAAATGAGTTTTTCATTTATCATTGAATTCAAATTTAACACATAGGTACATTATTGTGACTTACACCTCAACGACAAGGTACATTCGACGGTATAGATACACCTACCACCTAACCACCTACTGTACAGCAGAGTGGTTACCTAATTTCCTTTTTTTTCAAGTTGAATTTCTAGATTTCATTAGGTGTTCGATATCGTTCCTATAATTTATTCCATAGCATATTATTATATTAACATTTTAGAACAAATGCACTTTACCACATCATGCAAATTTTTCAATTTTTTTGTTTTTTGAAACTTTTATACGTTGGTTATTTCAGAACAATCAGAATTTGTCGATCGAACAAAAGTTTAAAAGTTGTAGTGTTTTGAAGTTAGTGATTTTCTTCTTTTTTTTTTCATGTACAAAATATTGTAACCTAGTCTAAAAGTGTGAAAAAAATTACATGGGGTGGCAAAGTGCTTTTTAGCTTTAATATCTACAGTTATTTAATAACAAGTGAGTAAATATAAAATATGTGCGATAAAAAACAACTAGATTACGACGCACTTTATAGCCTTTGTTTTTATAAGTGTATAATGTATATATCTATACAAATTTAGTAATTACACAATATGTATTAATTTATATAAGTAGGTATATAAATGTATTAATAATATTTACGTGTATATCACGTTTAAACTGCATTACTATATATTATAGTTATCTTTGCTGCTCGCAATCATCTTAATTGGAGAATTCGTGTTGGGTGGTGTTGTATATCGTATGCGTAATGACATGGAACAATACGCATTGAAACAAATGAAATACACTATCAGCGCATACAATAAAACCGGACATGAAGCTTCTAGACAGTCCTGGAATGTACTACAATCTGACGTAAGCTTAACGATATAACAATGATAATAACTGTTATTTGTTAACAAATAAACACGTTTTTATGCATTTAAAATAATAAGAATATAGAATGTTTCTATGCTTTAAAAATTCATAAAACATAATATATTCTTGTACATGTATGCATAAATATTAAACAGTAATAATGCTACATACTAGTGTGTCACATTACTCATTTCATCCCAAACATCTTATTACAATGTAAAAAATAGATTATTAATAAATACATAAAATGTGTAAACGTTAACCACGGATATAGATACTATATAGTATCTATATCCGTGAGTCATGACGCTAACTGGGAACACTCAATATCTCTGAGTAGAGCCTTGCAATTTGACTTCTGATTTTTAGTTGATGCTTATAGATGACATAAAATTATAGATTTTTATGATCTATGACATTCTTAATCTTAATTAGACATGTGCATCATGCGCAGTACAACTTTTTTTCTTAAATGAAAACTACATATTTTAACCACTTATTATTTTTTAATAAATGTTGATAGTTTAACCAACTTTTTGAGTCCAAAATTTACGAAAATTCAATAAAAAACTACAAAATTCGCGCGATATTAAGTGTTTCCAATTAACATTTACACACTGTGTCATTGTATGTTTATAAAATTATTTTGGTTTAAATTAATATCGATAATCGATGTGAATTTTATTTTATCTTGATGATTTATAAAAATTGTATGTTTGTATGAAAAAAAATAACGAATCTACTCCTAAAACATTTAAAAATATAATAAATTGAAAATTGTACAATATTTTTAAATTTTTTAACATCATCAAACCCTGAATTTTAATGTGTTAAGAAACTAAAAAAATATACGAATGTCTATGAATTGATAAATAAAATATCAAGAAGACTTGTACTACCTTTATACACTTGAAGAACTTAAAGTAATTGAAACTATGCATATATTCATTAAAAACGTGTACCTAATTAATAATTACTACACTATACAAAATAAGGTAGTTTGATGGTATTATTTTCTACTTAATTTAGTTAGTAGTCCATACTAATCATACTATAAGTTTATAACTGTAGAATATTATAGAGTATGATGATTCCCATTTTTAGACCGAATGTTGTGGAATTAACGGACAGAAAGATTGGGAACTTGTTACTCGCAGCGGTAAACTGCCTGCGTCTTGTTGTTACGCCATCCAAATCGATGAATCTTGCACATACATCAATTCGTACACAATCGGCTGTTTTGATAAGTTCAAGACCAATCTTCAGCATAATAACCGATTAATATTTTGGTTTGCAATAGGATTCGCTATGTTACAGGTATGTTAAAAACAATGTAATATTATTTTGTATTATTATACTATTATATATTTATACGATACAAAAATATTAGAACTATCCATTATTGTAATATCGTTGTAGGTTAGTGCTGTCAGTGGTCACATTATATCATTCAAATAATTTCTATACATTTGTTCAAGTTATATATATTAATATATTATATCATAAATTCATAACATTAGGCTCTACACATACTTATATGAAATTGCGTTATGACACGAAAACAAATAAATATAATAGTATTAATGTGTACGGATTTTTGATTTCAGATACTTGCTGCATTTTTAACATTTTATTCTAAGTGTTCTATTGTTCATGAAGGATATGAGAAAATATAATGATCATTATTCATTATAATTAGTACCATCAAACATATTATAATTGAAGTTTGCGCAATATTCATACAATATATACCTTTACCGGCTTTACCAATATATATACCTAATGTTTTACTTCGTTATTCTAAATATCATCTGACTTTGCAATATTATACATTTATATTGAATAAGACATTATAGATAATATTATTATATTTTATAGTTGTAAGTTGTATACTTGTATTGTTAAATAAATTGACATTCAATTACTTTTATAATTTTTCAATTCAAATACCTAATTATATAATGGTCGTGTTTTTTATTTTGCCTCGTGGGAATGTAAATAAATTGTCTATAATATATATTATACTTAGTAATTGTTAGAGAATTAATTGAATTGTGAATATATACCTACCTACAATTTTGTAAAAATTTTAACTTTACAAGCATAAAAAAAATCATAAGCGTAAATTGAGGGGGTTTTTATTAGAGAAAATTATAAAATGAACTACGTAATTCCTAAATAGTATATCCGATACTGTTACGTGAACGTGTAAGGTTCATGCATAAATATTGTATTGTAAATTTATAATAAAATTATAATGATTAAGCTACGTTAATATTTAAATATAACGACAACTACAACAGGTTATGTATACGCTATAACAAAATAGATTTCTTGAAATGGTATACACGATGTGCGATGTATTTAGCGTTTATTATAATTATTATTATTAGTTTATTTACGCTAAACTACATTTTAACAAAAAATTATTGAATTATTCGCTATTCGAAAAAGTCATTTCGATCAAATCATTTCTTGAAGACTTTGGCACGTCGCGCCCGCATGTGTTGTCTACCGCCGTCTTACACACGTACGAATGTACGATATAGTAAATTTTTGTTCACCAGTTTTAATAGTGTGCTTTTAGTTTTAATATGTTATGTATTAGAGTAAATTTACTTATTATCAAACTTTTTGGTAAGAACATTATCTGTTCTCTCGTTATTTTTTTATGATATTTTAATTTTTAAGTGACTAGTGAGTAATGTGTATGAAAAATATAAATATTTGAAAATGCTCATGATATATTTTATATCATTGTATACGAAAAACGATTTTGAACGGAGATGATTTGTAAGTTTAAGACAGTGGTTCTACTTATAGGCGTCCGCAGACCTAAATTTCGGGGAGTGCCTACAATTTTTTCGGGCCCTCTCTTAACAAGACATGTACATATTTTATTAAATTATAATGCACGAATAAATATTAGGTACATTATATCACATATTAATCAGTGGTATTACTAGTACCAAGTAATACAATATTTCATTAGATAGTTGGATCTAAAATCTATTTTCAAGATAATTTCAATATTTATTTATTATTTTTACTTTTGTAGTCAATAACATCTAGCTGTTATAACCATAATAAGTTTTATCATGCAAATTTAAAATATTTTAAGTTGTATCATTTTTTTTTATCCCGAAATATAATTTTTTTTGACGACATATTTTAGAAAAAAATGCTACTTTTATTCTAGTAACAATAGTTAAAATATGGGCCTATGTATTATATGCTATAAGACTTAAATTTTAGGGCTCCAATTATATGTCGGGGGTACCCAGGCACACCCGGAACCCCCCGTGCGCACGTCTATGGTTCTACTGGTTCTTAACCGGTATTCCGTTGACTTGGTATATCTAAATGCTCCGCCGAAATTTTAAATCAGTAAAAAAAATATTAAAAAATTAAAAATGTATATAATTAGAAATTACTGTTGTATTTTACATTTTTATGGCTGTGTTCCGCGAAAACCTTATAAAAGTGTTCCGTCATTCAAAAAAAGTTAAGAACCACTGGTTTAAGATATAACATATTACCTATATATTTAAATTATAATAAATTTTTTTTTTATACAAGTAATTTATTTTTCAAGTAGGATTCAGGACGGATTTTACATACTTCCATATGGCAAGGTGCCAAGGTTAAAAAAATCGGATTTACCAAATGCCTATAACTAGCACAAAAATTAGTATAAAAATACTAGTATAAATATTTTGATATAAAAATTGTGTAAAGAAAATGTCAATCTCAAATTCTCAACTACTGGTGAAAGTTTCAAGTTTCTAAGACTTATACTTTTTGAATTACAACAAATGTCTTAAATCGTTTTAAGATAATATATAGTTATATTTTACACTATTTTGTAAAAATTTAAATTTCATACGCCCATAACTTTTTTCTTTATTGACGTTGGAGTTTTTTACAATTATTTGAAGGAAAATTTATGGAGAACTAGAACCTTGTATTAGGTTTTATAACCTTAGGCATAAATATCAAATATTTTATGAATTTTCAACTTCAAAATTCTTTGCAAATTTTCGCGATTTTGACGTATTTCGTAAACATTTGAACTTTAAATGCTTATAAACAAAAATTGTGACTAACGATTTTTTATTACGATAAGTACAGCTTATAATAAACCTTGTATTAAATTTGAAATATTTTTGAAACGCCAAATTTTGTTTATCGGCAGTTAAAAAAAAAAACTTAGAAAAATCGAAAATTTAAATTGTCTATAAATAACTTAAAAATAATATTTTGAAAATTCAATCGTAAATAGATAACGCTAATATAAACATTTAGTAAAAATGTCAAGTATTTACAATGGTTCGTTTTTGAGTTACAACAAAATAAAAAAATTAATTTTGTCAAAAGCTGGAAATGCGTAAAAAACTAAAAATTTCCTGATTATTTCCATTCCTTTTTTTAGGGTTTTTCCTGGCGCTTTTGAAAACTATTTAAATTTTTTTACTTTTATTAATTGTTATCATTGTTATCAATATAAAATTCCCGTTCTTGGGTTCTCCTATATAAATAAATTCAATTTCCATCATTCTTCAGTTATAACTTTATAAGTAACTGTAAATTTCCATGCTGAAACTAGGATTCTTGGATTTCTAAATTATATAATATGACAGAATTTGTTCTGTGATTTGAATATAAATGTAGACATGTATAATGAAACAATATACTTTTTTCTTATTTAATCATATAATTTATTTTACAAAAGCGATGTAATAACATTATATTATGACATACATTAAATAAAACCGAAAATTAGCTTTAACGAGTACAATAGGATTGTGATACAATCAGCATTACCACCCAACTGAAATGCTCGTAAGGTTTTTTTATAAGATGGTTTGGAATAGTCTTAAAGATATGTTTAATTTAATTAAGTTGGACGAATTATTGAGTTGTATATTATATGTTATAAAGACAGTCTGGATCTTAAAAAAGGCCTTACAGGAGTCAAATTTTTCAATTAACTGATTTTTGTTCAATACAAGTTATTGTTTGAAAAAGTTAATCCGAGACTTTTATTTCATTGGCTGAGGATTTGATTGCTGAATGATATTGGTGGGAATTTATGATTTCGTAGCGAGAATAATATAGGCCATTCAGTATTCCATAATCAATGGTATAACAATGGAAAGGTATATCTAGAAAATAAAAACTAATTTAATTTTTCACAATTAAGTTTATTTGATGATCCATAATTATTAATTTTATAAACTTATTTTTATGTTTATGTACTCGTATATTACTGAAAAATAATATATTATTTTATTTATTTAAGTTTTTAATGGAAACGGTCAACAAGAATTATATTTTATATATTAACCAACATTTTGAATGACTGAATAGGCTGAGAAGTATATATTATTATGTACAATGTACATGTACCTACGCATAACGTCTATACGGCTATACATATATATATAACATTGTATTTGCTATATATAGGTACAAGACAATATATCATTATAAATTAGGAAGGCTACTAATTAGCCTCAATTAGTATATAAATGTCTATTATGCACCTACGCAGTAACTTTAGTTTCTAATGAGTAATAGTCATCTTGTCAAAAAAACATAAAACGATTTTTATAAATAAAAATTATTTCATATACAGTATGATCATGAATTCAGGGATCATAAATGTTTCGTTTAGATAACCACTACGTACATTAAAATTAATATTCAACATTTTAAGGGTACTTAACTACCCAAGTCCAATCATTTGGTTTTGAAATACACATTTTGTGAAATGTTCAAATCTTTATATTTAATCTTAACATTATCAGTGAATGTATGCGCCGCAATACCCGTGTATTATTTTAAACGACAACCGAATATTTTAAGTAAATTTGACACTTGCAGGTCCTAAATTCAAAATAGACTGAATTGCATTCAAGCAAATTAGTCAAAATATAAGAAAAAAGATTTTTTAATGTTTGAATAAAATAAATTATAAATATAATTTTTTTTTAATTGTCTAGTATTTATACTTTTTATAACATTCAAAATATTTCTAGTTCTTATTTTATATTTATTTATTTATTATAGTAATATTTTCAGACATATACAAATGTTATTTTTAACTATTATTTAATTGATACATTTTAATAATTTTTTAACAATTTTTTTCTTTGATTTGTTTTTTGTTTTCAAACCGCGGTCCAAGGCTGATGTCATTGATGATAACTTTACTGTCAATTGATAACATGAGTCATCAGCTGTGGTGGTGGGAACAATGGTGCTATGGTGGTTACTTTTTTCCTTGTATTGGAATGAGACATGAGTAATTGGACTATCGATTACTCCGCAATCCTCTTCGCTTTGTATACAGTTTGTGTTGATTATTAGTACTGGTGACTACTGCGCACTCTATTGTCTGTAGTTGTTTGTTGTTACTACTCTTCAGTAAAGAATGAATATATTTTAGTGACTAATAAATAGTGGCTAGTCATCGCCTATCGTGCTCATTGTTCACGATTCGCATTATAAAGTTTATAACTATTCCGGAGTGCTCATTACACGTTTGTTGTTGGTCAGTATATACCTATTGACGTTACTGCCAAAATTATGGCCATCTGCACGTTTTTGGGCAAGTACATTTTGTACTTGTTTAATCTGCTGTGTCTCGTAAGTATATATTGATATAAATAATAATGTATTACTGCCGCGTGTGTTGATCATTCCATTCAATTTAAAATATAATATAATTATGACGTAGATACAATGGCGTAGATTTAAAATGCCACATTATATAGAAGGGGTATATGATTAAAAACTGAAAGGAATGTGAATTGTGATTGTCTTGTGGTACTACAAATTATTATGAAGGTGTTAAAGTGTGCAATATCGATAATATCGGGGAGAGATATTCTACACATATGTATTGAGATTAACTTAATTACCTATTTAATCCCCAATAGAAATATCATTCTAACACACTCTAGATAACAATACTGCACATAAAGGATTTAGGTGTAGGATGTAGGAATGAATACACTACAGGAAATAAAAAAAATCAAGTATATTCTGGACTAAGAAAATGATGAGTTAAATCATATTTTTTATTTTATTAAAAATATAATGAGTTAATTTAATAATTTCTTTGGATATAGAATATTATATTTGATCATTATAAATTTAATTTACACTTTTATATTTAAATATATTATATGATTATTTTAATAAACACTTAAAAATATTCTAGACCTAAGGTTTTTACAAGGGGCTTCCTTTTTCTTTCAACAGCTATCAGTACATGGGGTTGTTACAATATATTATGATTATTGTTGCGATGGAGAATAATAAGGAAGATGACTAATTTTTTCCCCATATCACATGTATTATAAAATATGTTCTGCATAAATTACAGATCTCCAGTGTTGGCATTTTGTCGATCGCATTTATTATCAATCAAAAACTGTACAAATGGTCAAATTTCATAAGCACGGATTTCATCACTACACCTCAAATACTGTTGGCCATTGGTATTGGACTGTTAATTATTTCCATCATTGGTCTGTGTGGTGTACTGAGAGATATTGGATGGCTTTTGACACTGGTGTGTACCTATTATTCAAACTGTTGTTTAATACTTTTTTTTACTCGAAAATAACTTACATTTCAATTTTTGTAGTTTTCTGTTTTGCTTACAATCGTCTTAATTGGAGAACTTATTTTGTCCGGTTTTGTGTACCAAATGCGCAATGAAATTAAAGATTATGCATTGAATCAAATGAACCATACAATTTCTGGGTACAATAAAACGGGCTATGAAGCCTCTACACAAACTTGGAATTTGATACAGTCTGATGTAAATAATGTTTATCTTAATTACCTATTAAATTCTGGTTAATCTTATCCAACCTAACTAATATTCAATTTTCATTTTTAGATTGAATGTTGTGGAATTTATGGACCAGAAGATTGGAAACTGGTTACACCCAATAAACTGCCTACATCTTGTTGTTATGCCATACCGTTAGACGGATTTTGCACAGAAACTGAATCATATAAAGATGGCTGCTTTAAAAAGTTTGAAAGTATTCTACAGGAAAATAGTGAAATAATAATATGGACAGCAATTGGATTTGCTTTAGTTCAGGTATGTTGAAATAGAATCATAAGACAAATCATAATTTGATGTATGAATATATATTTAATTTAAAAATGTTTTGAGTTATAATATAAATAATTTTATTGTGATAGTAATTAATAATGTGTAATGTTTTTTTATTTTAGCTTTTTGCTGTGTTTTTAGCATGTTGTCGCAAGTGTTCTTTACACAAAGAATATGAAACAGTGTAAACATAATTATCATGGAAGTATGTAGTTATTAATAGTAGAGCTATAAAAAGAATATGTACTATTAATACCAATTTTTATCATTACTCCCAATATTTTTATCTATTTCATCTATAAATTATCATGTGTTTAGATTAACAGATATAATACTGATATTATATTAGATCATTATTATTTATCATGTTTTATCATATATTTATAATAATCTATGATAATTTTTGGTTGTTTTTGTATTAATTTATTGTTCAATTTTAATACAATTTGTTGATCATATTTTGTTCATTTAAAACTTAAAACTATCTTATATATTAATTGCCATTGTTCTTTACGCATTAAGTAGTAAATACTTGATATTATCAGCAATTATATGATTTATACAATTAAAAAAAAAATTAAATTATAACATTGTATACAAATATACTATATTAAGTATTCATGGGATAATTTATTATTTTATATATTATTCTGTATAATTTTTTATACTTTTGTTACGATTTTTAAAACTATTTGAGTAAGTAGTTCTACTTAGCTGTACTACTTATATACTTCTTTATTGTATTATATTAAGTTATTATCCATTTTTATTGAAATCTTGTTCTCATGTAGTATTATATTTTACTTTTAACATTTTAATATAAAACAGTTTTATTGATATTATTTTGAAGATATTAAATAAATTGATGAATAAAATTTGTTTGTTTTATTATTTTCTCTTTTATTTAAATATTATTTAATTTTAAAATTTTTAACCAATGTAGTAGACTTTTTTCATTAAATAAGTTTGATTTCCAAATGTTAATGATTTGTTTGAGATTAAGAGATAAAATATAATTATAACTTCTTATTTATAATTATTCTGTGAAGAAAATGTATATATTAATTATTGATATACATTTTCATTTTAAATTAACCTATATTTTTAAGAATGCTAAGTAGATTTAAGATGACAATTGTGATTTGTTTAAGTAAAATGTTTCATTCAGATTAGGCCAAAAAGAAGATATTATTCAAATATCAATACTTAATCATTTTGTGAACCAATTGAATCAGAATTTTGAAATGAAATATTCCTCTCAATAATTATGGTGCCCATACAACTTACGAATTGTTGCATGTATGATCTAATGACAGATGGATCATATCAGCCTTATAAGTTGTGATAGAACGGTTATCTATTATAGTAATAGATAAGTAACAGTTTATTTTTCTCTCCAGAGAAATAATTGGCTATAAACATATTTTAAACAAGCTTAATACCAATGTATAATGGGTGAAATAAAATATAATTCATCTATTCTGTAATAAAAATGGTCAATATGATACGTTTTTATTATCGTCACTCAAATATTACTCATTCTAATATTTAACTAAGTATAAAAATGTATTTGTAAAATATAAATATATATATTCAATATATAAGTATGAATAATACACAGTGATGACTAAGCACGATCACCCCTTTTTTCTTTTTTAATAATGCAGTTATTCAAAATTTGATTTTTTGGAATTTTCAAATATACTTAAAGACCCTAATTTGAAATTCTTATATATTTTTGAGCTATTTAAGAAGTATCCCATGGAGATATGAACTATTTTTAAATGATAACATTCCTTTTTACTGTAAATTATTTAGTGGATATTTTTTTTAAATTTGACATCAAAATCAAAATTCAATTGAGTATTTTTAAAATATTTAAACTTTGTGTATTAAGAATAATAAGTCTTCATATAAGAGATGTGGGTAGTTAATTAGAAAATGGTTAGAAGTATAATAAGTAACCATAATCAATATTACAAATATTTTAATAACTGGAGAATTATAAATTCATACAAGTTTGGATTTAGGTAGGTACATTAAGATTTTCAAAAAAATTATCAACTAAATAATTTTCAATAAATAAGCTTTTATTGCCCAATGATACTTCCTAAGTAGTACATTTCAAGAATCTGAAAATATGATCTTTAAGTATATTATATATTTCAAAAATCAGAATTTGAATAAATTCATTACTAAATTTACACATGTGGATGGATATCCTTGGTGGATCACACTGTATAGTACACAATTATAGTCGATAGACCACAGGTTTATGCAGTTGAGTCAATTAAACACGATTACGATTACGAAACAATTCAATGTTACAATTAATAATAATAAATATTTAAATTTAATTAAACAATATAATTTATCATGGTTTATGAAGTAGCCGCTGTGTCGATGGGCGCTGATGCTGAGGTAGTTGTTATTATTTTGTGGCACGACGACGGCGCGCGCATGCTCGATTCAGTGATAACGACGACGTATTTATTATGAAAAAAATATGCACGCACGCACGCACACGGACCGGTAACTAAAGTCCGACAACCATAATATTCGCCGGTACGCAGACACCATTTTTGGAACCACTATCGTTTTCGAAAACTCGACGCATGATTGTTATTTCGGTGTTTTCCTTTGTTCGCCCGTCGTGCCGCCACCGCTGTCGTGCATTTTTATCGTAGTGCGCTCACGTCTCACGGCCTTTTGAGCGTTTAACGCGCCGCACCCGGGCCAATAATTCGCATTTCGCTCTGTAGGTCAATCCCGGTACGTTTCGCAAGAATTTGCCCGACCGCTGTTGTTCTACAGCGTGCAGTTTCCGTTTGCAAAAACGCCGCCACCGCATGCAAAGGCTCTTCTCCATCCGTCCACAGTCGATCGTCATCACCTAGCCGCCGACGCTGACGCCACTCGCTGGCTGCTCTGACCGCCGACCGCTGCCACTGTTAGTTGTACTCAATGTCTTAAGACTGAATAAATTCACATCATTCCCTCCCCGAGTTGTAGAGGTTGGCCGCCGCAAGTGTTCGAGGTATGCGACCGCTACAACTATTGACCGTTGAAATAACCGATTTCACGTGCAACATTATCTTGTCCGCAGGTCGCCAGTCACCACTAGCCCTCAGTTAATAATGTCTACTACCCCAACCCCCCGTAGTCCTAACAATTCTGGTCGCAGAGGTGTGACTGCGACATTGCCTGCAGTCGCAGCCGTACAAGCGACTCCACCATCATCGCCGTCCATAGGTGGGGAAACTACCAAGGAAGTGAAACCAAATCCAAAGATGTCTAAATCTCTTAGCACTTCGACTAAGAGGTGAGTGTTTGTTGTCTTGAAATTGTCACACATCATTATCTATTTTGGTGGCATAACCAATGCCCTACTTGATCCATCGTACCTATTTGAGTATTCACATAGTGTTCAATTTTAAATAGTGATAACATAATAATATTTATTAAAACAGTATTATTTGGGTACAAAATAGTAAAGTACCTATATTACAGAGGTGGCCACAACAAGGCTTGTGAATCATGTGTGGCTCTTGACATCAAGCTTAGAGTAAAATTATTAATTATTTTATAAATATCTTAAAATATGACTTGCTTAGAATTAGTTTTATAAATTTGCGGCTCCCAAAATTAATATTAGTGGCCACCCCTGCTATATTACGTACTTACCCTTAAGAAATATAGTTATACTACTTTTATTTCTCGTTAAAAAATCTTTCTTCTTATACATCTATCAGCCTACCTATCTATCTGTCTTATAATATTATTAGACAACATATTAGTATACCATATTCTAAAGTAGTACCTACCTAATTATTACATAATTATTTTCCATTACCTATAAGCTAATAATTATTCATAAAAAAAATAAATCAATAACTCGTAATAACCTATAAATACATGTTAATAAATATTTTAAATAAGTACAGCAGTTAGATTATTAGATCATATTATACTTGAATAATCAATACAAATAATACGTAATGAAAAATTTTAGATTTTATAAAAATAAAATATTATAATTGGATACAACATACCAGTTTGTTTTATCTTAATTTTATTTTAAATAAATATATCAAAAATTTCTTTTCTATGCACCTACCTACCTATCTAAATAAATATACTATCAAACATTTGTATTACTTTTGATAGTACTAATTGAACTACAAATGCCATTTGGTCTAAAATATCTTCTACCCCTATGATCAAGTTTATAAATATAAACTACCTAGTAACTGCACTTACATTATGTGTATACATATTAGTCAATTTTTTTTAAAAACAATTTTCCATATTGTTTTAGTTATAACTATGAATTAGAAATTAATTTGTATAACCTTTGTAGGTAGTAAATATTAATAATTGGACATCATATTACACACATCTTAACAATGTTAATAACATTGTATCTTAGAATAATTATCTCTTTGATTAGTACTACGGTATAATTATGTAATTTTTGGGTTTTGGTAATAATTGTAGTGATTGTACTCTGATTTTTTTAGATTTTAAACATATAATATATATAATATGTAAGCCATAATATAATACTCAATACTATTTATATTCTCTAGGATTCAAAAAGAACTAGCTGAAATTACATTGGATCCTCCACCCAATTGCAGGTAAAGTTAATTTATGATTAAAAATATAACCGTTTTTGATTTAGTGGTTATTTGTATGTTTTCACTTAAATTTAATTTGTGTCAGGGATGGCTTACTCAAAGTAATAAAACTAATCTTTTTATCAGTAGGTTAGTTAAAACAAATAGTGTATTTTAGATTTTGAGTTGATGCAAATGTAATGTATTTGTTTTACATTTCAATGATGTATGATTTAACTTTTATTGTGTCATCTTTTGGATCAATAAATATTCTTAAATTTTAAATTTTGAGTGTGGTTTATTGTAATAATTTATAAAATGAATCAAAAAGCTTGAAGATTTAATTTAACTAATATAAGATTCCTAATTAGTTATACCTCAAGTTATACTGATTGCAATTATAAAATATTGAAAATACATTTACCCAATTTGTCAAATACTCAAAACTTTTAAATTAATCTAATTTTAAATTTTAATAGCTAAGATTTTAACATTTAGTAGGAACAATATTCTTCATAAGTCTTACTACACTTTAAAAATATGGATACATTAACATTTTTTTTTTATTGATAGTTGAAGTTTGAATTTTAACAACATTTTATATTATATTATTATGTTGATAATTGTTTTCTATAACTACACAATTAAATTTTCAAAATAGTTTAACTAATTTTAATATGTCTTACAACAAACCTATTAAGATTTTTCTTCTGTATCAACTTATAAAATATAAGCTAATAAGTAATAACATTATATGTGATGTATAGTAATTATTGTAAAATATATGTGATATATATGTTTTTGGAAAAATTTAAATCCTACACACTTAAATACCCAATTATATTTAAATATATAATATTCTTGTAATAGCCATCCTTGCTTAGAATTGTTTTTTGTGTTTAATGAATAATGATTTATTGTCAAATTCAAATTTAACATATCCATTTGAAATTTTCTATATACTAGAATTACTTCCTGGTAATTTATCTATATTTTTCTAAAAAATAAATTATTTAATGTTCTTTGTTGGATTTTTATGTATCAATTTTAAATAGAATATAAAATTTGATAACAATTATCCATTTCACTATTAAAAATAAATAAAATTGTTTCTTTTTATGATGTTTGAAATTATAATATGTGTTTAAAGTTTGGTAGAATAATTCATTTGTTGATGAAAAACATTTTTTTTTAGATTACGATTTAAACAAAAAAATATGATTGTTTTAGATTATCTATCCCTGATGTATATTAATAATCAACTTTTGTCAGCTTTGTTAAAATAAAATGTATTTTTTGTGTTAAATTATATTGATTTGTTTATTTGTTAGATCAATTTAAAAATATAGTATTTGATTAATTTTTCAGTGCTGGACCAAAAGGAGATAATGTATTTGAATGGGTCAGCACAATTTTAGGTCCACCAGGTTCGGTGTATGAAGGAGGAGTTTTCTTTTTAGACATTCATTTCACTCCAGAGTATCCATTTAAGCCTCCTAAAGTATGTAAAACATAATTTTTATTTCTTATTTATGATAATATATTATATTATAGTTGATGCGAAACTAATTTTGACTATTATCAATTTTTAGGTAACATTTAGGACTCGCATATATCATTGCAATATTAACTCTCAGGGTGTAATTTGCTTGGATATACTTAAAGACAATTGGTCTCCTGCATTAACTATCTCTAAGGTGCTGTTATCAATTTGTTCCCTATTGACTGATTGTAATCCAGGTAAATGTTTATAATGTATTTATATATTATCAATTATCATATTTTAAAATTAATATAGATAAGTTAAAAAAAGTATATGAAATGAATAACTTAAAAGATGAATATTAATACTTTTATTACTGTGAAAATTTGAAAACAATTAAATCTACTAAAATGTTAATATAATATAATATTTTTAAAAATCTTCTTAATGTTTTCTACACTTTGTGTATATTATTATTTCTCCCTAAATTATTCCTCATGTTCAGGAATTTCTAATGTGAAAACTTACTCAAAATGTTTTATTTTTCATTGCCTCTTGTTGTATTACCACTCATTTGTTTATTGTACCATTTGTATTTATTCAGTGGTGGATCTAAGATTTTTTTATGAGGGGGGAGGTGCTAAGGTTAATGTCTTGTATTATGTATATTCCATCTTGATGGCAAGACCCTTTTTTAGTCTTCATAAGATGGCAACTCTAAAAACAAATCTAAAATAAATTCCTTTACTTAAGAAAATGTCTGTAATAAAAAATAAATGTTTCAAAAAAAAATTTTAATTCTGTCACATATGTGATATATTTATTATAATTAGTAAACAACAAATAAATATCAATTTTTTTAGCTACTTTAACCAATTTTCTAACTCCATTCTCCCCTTTTTTCAAGCTTACAAATTATTTTCAGATTTATAATAATTTAAGTAGTTAATAAATAAAATCGTGAATTTAATTTAGATATTAAATAATGTAATTTGTGATAGCACTATTTAATATACATGTAAACAGCACACCATTAATTTTATAATCAATTTTCTTTATAGTCACTTATGGTTATTAATTGGTATTGTTTAGAAAAAAATTACTTAATTTTTTTTTTTTTTGGCACCAATTTTGTTTAGAAATTTCTGAAAAATACATGATGTGTAGAGTATTTGTTTTCTAGAAACTACATGCCAAGGAGGATGCTATAGTATGCTAGTACCCTCCCCCCTCCATCTGGAACTACATGTATAGGCTGTTAATTTCAAATTTTTATTAAAAAAATTGAATTAAAAAAATAAATAAATAAAAAGGTTAATATTGAATGTTTACTAAAGCAAATAAATAATTTTTATACTTTAATCTAGTTATTACTTAATATTTTATTCATAATAATTAAAATAATTTTTATTTATTAATTTTATTTTTAGCGGACCCCCTAGTCGGTAGTATTGCTACTCAGTATCTACAAAACCGTGAAGAACATGACAGAATTGCTAGGCTGTGGACAAAACGATATGCTACATGATTGATCCTCGAAGAAACTTAAAAATATAAATATTTAAATATACATGCAAAAAATCCTAATTCCGTACATTATTAATGGGTGTTAGCATGATAAAATTTTAATCATTATTATTTTATAGTTGGCATATTTAAGACCTGAATATGAGTCAGTTCCTACATTTTTCATTTTTTCTTTTTTTTTTTTCTTAAAACAGTAATATTTTAATTATTGACATGATTAAAAATGTTTAATTCATTTTATATATATGACTTAACTGCGCAACATGTAAAGCCACAATCCATAACAAAATCTCAAGTTATTTTATTTTTATTTAAGTTTTGTAATAGAAAATGTGTACTATTTTTTTTTTCATAATTGATTTTATAGATAATGAATTGATTTCAATATTATAAAGATTTATTATTTACAAACAAGTTTAACTTATATTTTTAAATTGTAATTTTTATTTTATGAGAAAAAAACGCTACATGTTGTGTAGTATCTATACACAACGTAAGTATTGAAAGCCTAGACTGCTAATTATAATTAAATAACAATATATAAACATTTTGTAAACGAATTTCATCTTAATGTAAATGTATATTGACATAGTATACATATTTTTGTATGTAAAAATATTATTTAACTAAATTAAAAATATTGATCAATTTGTTTTATAAAATATAATTTGTATTTCAAGTCTATTTAATGACGTTGAATGAAGTTTGTGGGTATTATAGTGAAAATAGTTTTTTAAATTAATGATATAATATATCGAACATTAGGCGATACAAAACTTATTATGTTTTCCATATTGAATTACCAGTTACGTTGTAAGGTTTTTATTGAATACTCTATAGCAACTTAACTTATATTATTTTAATGTTGATGTAAAAATATAGAATTATAGCTTTACTCTTGTCTGTCATGCATATTACCAATGTATAATTTTTTTAAATTTATGTTCTATACATGTGAATGGTTTAGTGAGAGTCTTCAGTCAGACTATCCATACATTTTATTTTCATAATTATGCATAATAGTTATAGTTCTGGTTTGTAATGGTGTTGCGCAGTAACATTTTGTATTATTAACATTGAAGTTCAATTTTACACTACTTTAAACTGTTTTAGATAAAAAAAAATAAAAAAATAAGAAAATTGGTGAGAATTTTTACTTTTCTTTTTTTTTTTAATGCTTTTTAATACAAATTGAATGTATATTTTTTTAGCCAATTTATTGGAATTAAAAGTCATCTTATTTAAGTTGATGTGTAATTTATCTCATTCTTGTTGGTCTGAATATGAGATTATTTTGAATTTACTATTTACCGTGTAATGTATTACACAAATTTACAAAAATTTTAGCATATCTATATATTTATAAGTTATATATATTATATATTAATAATTAAATTAATATTAATATTGTAAAATTTAGAGTAAATAATGAATAAAAAATATTGTTGTGAAATATTAAACATAGTATATTTTGTGTTTGTACTTAATTTAAATCTTACATTTCCAAATAACTGAAATAACTAGTAAGTTTTTAGGCAACTTCAAGCATAATTGTAGTGTATGAGTAAAAACACATTACAGGCTACAGCAAACATACTAAGTTATGAATAAAATGAAATCTATTTCACGATTAGGTGTGTAGGCAGAACAATAAACGACTATTAAAATGTAAAAAAAATAAACTATTCTTATATATTTTTAAGAGTATAAGGTGTTTGTAAAACTTCTGCAAATAGGCTAGAATGAGTAGAATATACCATATAAAGCAGGGATGGGCAACTAAAAGTTATTAGAAGGCCAATTTTTAGAAAAATTAAAATTTAGCGGGCCAGAGTATAGAAAACAAAAAAAAAACTGTCATCCAAAATATGCATCTTAATTTAGCATAGAGTATAGACGATTGACTTTAAAATTATATGATGAATTTGAAAATGTAGCGCGGGCTAGATAAAAAAGGTTTGCGGACCGCCAGTTGCTCACCCCTGTTACATAGGATCACCGCCCAATCTTTTGAAACTGTAATAAATTTCATTGCTATTGTGTTCTGATTGTGGAGAAATTCGGTATTCTTATAAAACTGAATCGTCCCTGGATTTAAGATGAATTTTAAAAGAATATGAAAAATTGATTCTCACATTACCTAGGAAATATGTCGATCAACTCAAATTTTTTCACAGAATTTAAATCTGATTTTAAGTAAGCGTCATTTTGTCAGGCTTTTTCAGATCTAAATCATAAAATAAATACGCTGCTTTCAACTGCCTTAAGTGATAAAATATTAGTGTACTATAGTATTATACTATTATAATTATATATACCTATGCCATATGGAATTTGAACAATAGCAACAGTTACACAGTCTTATTGTAAATTGTTAACTACTTTACTTATACATGTTGGTATAAATTAATGATATGAGCTAATTAATTCATAAATATGTTTTAAATATATATTATAGGTATTAAATTAACAAGTAGTCTTAAAATTAATAAAATTAATGTGTTCTTAGAAATAGTGTCACTCCGGCTAAAATCCATTTTTTTTGTTCATTTAATGGTATTGCCATTGGTAGCAACGATATTAAATTATCTCTGAATTGTGTCTCATATAATGCTATTTGTAAATCAGAATTTTTCATATAGTTTGTATGTTCCTATAAAACGAATAAAAAATGTTAATTCTAGTGATTAAACAACAGCTAAAGTAATATGTTAAATTTTGTAAAATACACATTTTACAAAAACCAAAAACTATTGCATATAATTTTTTTTTATTTAATTATAAACCTGTGGAATCCATGCAAGTTTAATGTCGTCAATGATTGTTACTGATGGTGAATCTGCTGTGTTTTCAACGAGTACGTTATGATTGAGTCTTGCACCTTCTATGATTAAATTAGTTATTGTTATTTTGACTTTGGAACCTTTCAATCCATTACTTGACAGCGAACAATCAAGTATGAGACTATTCATTGGTATTTCAAATTGCCTACATTAAAAATTAAAGATTACCTATTATTAAAGTTTTGTAACCAAAGTTTCTCAAGGAATATTAAAGCGGTACGCTATATTACAGGGGCGGCTAAACGGTCGATCGCGGAATTTTCAAAGTCGATCATGCAATGTCACATTTCAACAAAATAATATGTTAATTAGATTTTAGAAATTATTATATATTCAATATTATTATATTATTTTTAGTAGTTAGTAATTAGTTTATAACAGGTACTTATTATATGTTTATATACACTTTATGCAACTATGCAAGTATATGTTTCTTAATAATTATATAGGTAGTTATTCAATAACAAAAACACGTTCTATGGAATTCGATCCTCAAAGGTGAAGTATTAAGTATATTTTTAGTAGAATTAGTAGATCGTGAACAAAAACAGTTTGGCCACCCCTGCTATATTAAATATTATGCAATATAAATCTCCCGTATCTCTCATATAGTTTTCTACGAAATCTGTATCTAAATTTAAAAGAAATAACCATTAGAGACTTGATATTTTCACCAATTTATGGTATTAGAATTTTCTAAAAATGGTATTTTTTAAAAATGTAGTTTTTATTTAACTATAGACATTTGAAATTTGAAATTTTTTTAAAAATTATTTCAATTTGTTATTAAAATTATCATTGTAGGTATTTATTATTTATGTTAAAAAAGAGCCTACATTATATTGAGAGAAAAATGTTGGTATCCTGATTTAAAATTGTATTACATATTATAATAATTTATTCTACGCAAGTGACATGTCACGTGTGACAACTTCATTTTATAAACTTATACGCACTATATTTATCTTATTCTTAATAATTATTCGCAGATAATGAACATTTTACATTTTCTGTGCGTGGAACGTGTTTAAAAAATATTTTTCAGAAAGTATTGAAATATTCACATAACTAGGTAATAAAAATACTTTTAAATTAAGGTATATACTATTAACAGTTTTTTGATTAATTTGAAATTATCAAATACCTAATGATGCAGAAATGCGGAGTATTAGGTATAAATTAGTTTGCAGTAAAATCGAAATCAGAAATATTTTGATAAATCTGTGGAGTAACTTTAAACATATCTTTATAGTTTATGATTCATTGCATTTTATTGCATTTCATAACATATAATAACTTTGTAGTTTGTACTATACATACTTGGCTGTTTGTTGTTTTAGCGCTATCAGAAGGGTTCTGGGATGGAATAACTCGTCAAGGTTAATTTTTTGCGACAATTTGTCAGTTGAAGTGTTTATTTTTTTCACACACATCGTTCTGGCCACGACGTTTCTGATATAGGTCACTGGATCAGTTTGGACCATTCCATTGGTCCATCCACGATTTAGGTGTCTAAAAAAAAATAGCTTAATACTTAATAGCATAGAATAACATAATATATTGTATTAGTTGTATAAAAAAATATAATACAAATTAAAAAGTATTACCTATCTTTGTTACAGAATCGTTAAGTTAGGCCCGGAAGTTCATGAATTAGCATGTTTTTACTGAGTGCATCAAAAATTTGCTGGATGAGATAAAAATTCGAATCACAATCTAAGGAGTTCAAAAATAAAATTGTAATGTGCATATATTTTTTAAGTTTTTTAAAAAGATATGCATATTTTATTGCATTTAGTGTTATTATTATTTTTTTTATTAATATTTCATGATAATGTCGGACTTAGAATATATTTTAAAATATTTTTTGTTCAAAAATATGTCCTTAAAAAAACGCCACTAATATAAAATAAAAACCTGATTAAAATTAAAGGTCGTTGCTTGGTCAGGCTGATAATTGCGGTTCATTAATATTTGATAACCTATCAAAATCCTTAGTTGTAAATTTTAATTTTTGAATTAAATATAACATATATTATATCATATTAAAATTGTGCATATTTTCACCATTTTTTAATAATGATTTTTATCAAAAACAATAAAAACTTATCGTAAAAAAAATGCATATTTTAAATTTTCATGATTTTAAGTGTATATTTTAATAGTTTTAAGTACATGAACTTCCGGGACCTAGTTATTATGTAGTGGATGAATTTGACATGGCATAAAAGTCCAGTATAATATATTTAATTAATTTGTTGTAAGTATAGGCAGTTCAAAAATAAATAGCTATAAAATATTTTAAAAATGTTCACAAAATACTTACATTATTATTTTTCAGACTATGTTTATTGGTTTTCAAAAAAATTTGGTTTTTCTGTGTTATTTGTAGATATGATATTTTAAACTTCTAATGTTTTTAGTATTTTTTTTTATAATTTATTTATATAATATAATTTTTATATGTAAGTAAAAAGTTTAGAAATTTAACACAAGGGTTGTCAAAGATTTTTTTTACATCAATTAGTAAATTTCAAAAATAAACTTACCATGGATAAAAAGATCTAATAAATTAAAAATTGCAAAATAATAGTTTCAAATTTGAATTCATTAAAACATAATTCAAACTTTGCAGTTTACGGAAGCCATTATTTACAGTAAATTAAAAATAATGCTTTTTTCTATAAATTCATTCACATCAAGATAATAAATGGTTGGCTTTAAAACACTAAATAATTAGGATCCTGAAACCGTATTTGGATTTTAGAAATTTAGAATAGTTGACTGGACTTTTCTCAGTCTTCCTCTGGTATTTTTAAAATATTTATATAGAATATAGCTAATTTATTATTATTTTTAAACAAAGACTAAAATTAATTAATATAAGTATATTATAATCAATCAGTCAAAAATGAATTGAAGAAAAAACTGTAAAAAAATAGTTAAGCAATTACATACTTTTTAATTTCGTATAATACCCTTAGAATTTGTACGAGAAAAGGTTTGTCACACAATTTTTACCCTTGTTTTCAGGGTAACTAATATTTTAACTTTTTAAATTACAAAACTGCTTCGTAAGTTTTATTATTTGCAAATTAATTAAGTATAATTGTAATTATTAAATCAATGATTTTTCAATGACTTATGTAAATATGTAGATTTTCTTGTTTATCGAAGCCGAGTTTTTGCCGTCCAAGAGTGACTAGAGTATAATAATTATAATTATTATATTTCACGCCGGTTAACCGGATGTTAACATTAGGAAATAAGCTTGATAATTTTGATTTCTTTTTTATACTTTTCACGATTTAAAATGTTACTTAAAAAATTATTATAATTTAATATTTATAGCTTTAAATTTGTTATTAATTTGTTTAATTTTAATCTTGTTATTTACATAAGTTTTCACTTTAGTTGTTAATATTATTTTGTATTTATTTGTATTGTAATTGTTTATCCTTATATGTATAATTTATCTATACTTGTACTCCATGCCTTATGAGCGTTTATTACTCAATAAATTAATAAATAATAACAATAACTTAACGGATAACTATAAAGTTGTTGCCGATTAAGGGTTATAGAATCTATCTGATTCTATCCATTTTTGAGCAAGACGATATTATATATCATACCTGGAGTCTAATTAGATGTAACACTGTGTCTGACACTGTGGTCGAGGGTCTTGTATTGCTGTGAATTGTTTGGTTTACAGCGGCCAAGGTCTTATGCACGTTTCTGACCAGTCGGACCGCGAAGTTAAGTTCTTGGCTGAAAAACGTGTCTACTGGCCATGAATTACTGTCGCCACTTCTGCTCGTCGGTAACTCAGTAAGATTGACGCCCTTGTTCAAGGCTTTCCACAGATCCAGAATGGGTTGGACCTCCAAGTGCCAGTCGCCCTTTATGTGCAGTTTCGTTCCGATGCGACCAATGCTAACGCCTATATATTCAGTACGTCAGTGTTTTTTATGAACTTTATCACCACCCTATTTTTATGCTAATATTGTACACCATTTTATGAATACTCGTTAATTTGAATTTGGATTTATAGAATTTATGTAAATATAATATTTTTTTTTTTATGTCGATACTTAATGACATTTTAAATGATTATTTTTTCAGTTATTATCCATTTAATTAGCAGGAAAAAAATATTATTTTAAAAATACGGTCCTTAAAAATCTATATGTAGGTATTAGATAGACATGAACAACGAAAAAGATTATACAGATTAGATTATAAAAATATGCAAGTATCTAAATAGTTTTTGTATAGGTGCCAAACACATATATAGGTACATAAGGTTTTTTTTTTACTTAATCTCAAAATAATGATAATAATTTTAAAAAATGTCTTAGATCTCGTGAATCTGAGATATATCCATTATAATGATTCATGATGAGTATTTTAAAAGTAGAATAATAATTAACTTCCACTCTTTTATAGTGTTATGTCAGTTTTAAACTTTTTACTCACGTCGCAACTGTGATATTGTCTCGGTACTTTGTTTCTTTTGCCATGACCTGTCTACATTCTCCGGTAAATCCAACAGTTTTGGAGTGTCTTGTTCCGGCACGCTTTTCAGTGCGTTCTCGACATCCTATTTGCGCGAATAAATAATAATAATTTACTTAAATCCGATTTGACACACCTACGCTCATATAGTCATATATACATATCTATTAACCGATAATAATCGTCAGAATGTTTGATACTAAAATTATTTTATTTATTATTGTGTTAATATTTCTAAGCTATTAACGTTTGTATAGAAATCGGTTTTAAATTTTTTTTTTAAAAACAATTATTTAATAAAAAATAATTTCAAAGGCAAATTATTACTAATATACGTGCTTTATAAATTATAAATAACTTACAATATGAAGAAGTCAAATGATCATACAAAACAAAATAATTCATTAAATTTAAAATGATTTAATATTTATTATAATTAAAAATATAATGATAATACATTTATACTTATACACTCGATGTCTTAAGATGTTGATAATTTTAAGTTTTAAGGTTAATATTTAAAATGAAAGAAAAAAATATTATTTTGTATTTAAAACATTTAGTTTATATTACTCGTATATGCGATGTTTTTATAAAATGTTACACCATATTACATACGAGTATTATACTTGTACGACACCTTAGACCGACAAAAATTTGTAAAATTATCACAGAATGAACAAAATTAACTGTCTATAGTTTAAACTATACTTATCTGTATCTCATATTTGATAAAATTAATTAATGTTCTATTTTAAATGTTGCGGGTATTAATCATTAATCACTATTTCACATACCTTTGCATCACTTGAATTTAATTCCGTTATTCCAGGTATACCATCCTTCCAATTGAGATTGTCTGATGTGAATACACATCTCAAATATGTTGTGAGTATAGCTACGTCTTGTACATTCGTAATCCGACCACCGTAGATAGCCTTTTCACATAGTCCGTGAATGTATGCCCATCTTGTTGAACCATGTTCTAGTGATTTAAAATAAAAGTTGCGTGTATAAAAAAAATTAATTCCATTTTTACGTTATTTATTTATAATTTTGCAGTCGCTAGTAACGAACGCTTTTGATTTGTAAAATGATAATATTGCAGAGGGGAGAGGTAAAGTTTAATATTGTTAATATTGAATTTCCTTTTATTGCTGATAATTTTATTATCAGTTTACCACAAAATAATTGCAATTCTCCATTAATATAGAAAAAAATAAAAATTCAAATATAACGTCTACTTCGTATATACAAAGAGTAAAATTATAAAATGTAAAAAAAAATTTTATTATATTATTTGTTTTCATCATAAATTATAAATGACTATCAAGGAAATAGGTATTACAATTTAAAATATTGCACCAACTATTTTATATTACAAGTAATAACTGAACTAATAATTTTAATCGAAATATTTACAATATAGAATTGTTTTCAAGTTTTTTATTGTAAATAATATAATGTAGTGTAACAATAAGACGTATTTTATACATTTTTGGTCCTTGACAAATACGGCTTTAACCTATACTTAGCTATGTGTAACGCTTACGAATTGAAAGTTGTGTAGTGGTGCGCACGCATGTGTGAATATTTTTTACAACACGGTTATCATTAGAGCATATAAATACACTAAATATACTTAATGCAATGTCTGCCGATAAAATATGTATTTTAATTCATAGTTTAATACGCGATTAGTAAAATTTGTTAATATTTACCTCGATGTATCGATTTCTGTAAGACTTTCAAGGTCGCCGTTAAATCTGAATCGTTAAATTCGTAATATTGCGACCATCCCTGTGGTATATATGTTCTGCGTTCTAAGACTATGGAATGGAACCAGGCCAAAGCGTATACAGATCGCATTTCGTCTGAAGATTTCCACACCACGTGTTCGTTCTTCCAGATGTCGTAGGCCCGTCTCATATTCCTCTTGACGCCATGCGGTGCTTCATACGCGACTTTAACGCACGATACAATTAATGAATGTTGAATTTTTTCGTTGGGTTCTGCGGTCATCCACACCGCGAACTTCTCGTGCACGTTCTCCAACGACTTAAGCCGTTTTTCCAGCTCCATTAGGAGGGACTCCGAACTCAGATGAATGTTTTTCAAGACAACCCATTTCGGCTGTTTGCATAGTTCCTGCAGTGAATCGACTTCCTTTCGGTCTTCACCTACAGCTATTTCTACACAATTTTCGTGAGTCATTTGTTTGGCCAACATCCTCAGCTCGTCGGATGGATCAGATCCGATGGAGGTTATTATCATCACTGGTTCTGTGTTTTCTCCGACCAATTTGGATAGGCTCAACGTCGATGGCGATAAATCCGTCAGTTCTAAAACGACAGAAATATACACTATAAGAAATTCTCTTTGAAAAATACTAAAATAAAAGCGATCAGTTGTAATGTATACTTAGTTGATTGAGAGAGAATTCTGTCAAAACTTTATGTAGTTTGTCGGGTTTTAATGCTTGTGTTATTAATACTTGTTGAAAACTTGACACGTTTACTAAATTCGGAATACTTGAATTTGTTGTTCCGACAAAGTTCTTCCAAATGTTTTGATTATCAAGTTGAAGCTTTTCGTAAAGTTCTGGTATAGATTCCTTATGTAAGAATATTGTATATTTAAATTTAAATTTAAAATTGGACTATAAATATTTTAATCTGATAAAATATATGTAATAATATAAAATTAAAAGGCGAAGTCCCTGAATGACTAGTCATTGATTGTGACTTTATGGGAACAGGCTTGAAAATACTGGTATAGGAAATAATGAAATAATTATGGTGTTTGATTATATCAAAAAGTTATGCGCTTATATAAATAATGACTAAAATGATTGCAATTTAAAAATAATAATAATTTAACAATAGTTGGTATATTTATAAAATAATATAATACAACGTTATTTCTCTTTGAGTTAATTAAATTTTGAACACTCCGTCGCTAATAAACATCCTCAATATAAATAATATTTACTTTTAACATGTACACATCAAAAGCTCTGTTATCATCAATCCATTTTGGAATATTATCTTTATAATTCAATTCTTCGTCAATATTTGTAGTTTTTTTTCCGATGAACAATTCCCATTCCTGTTTACACAAACGAATCATAAGAGTTAAATATATAATTACCCAATTCATCAAATTGTATAAATAATTTTAAGATATACAAACGTTAGAACCGAAGTCGTTAGGATTCAATTTATATGACAAGTATGTGGCGAATGTCAATTGTTGATCTTTGAATAGCGATCTCGAAACGTAATAATAAACTGTGTGCAACAGTCGTTTTTCTTGGTTCGTACTTCCGGTAGATTCCTGAAAAGTATAAACAGTAAAAGAAATTTCATTGTAATACTAAAATCATTTCACAGTTAATCATTATTATACTTTTAATGTAGACTGAAACAGTTTGACAAATGTCGCCATCGAAATTTGACAAAAACGGTTAAAGACGAAGAAATCTTTCAATGCGAAATATATTTTTGAAGCGTAACTGGAAAACGGCTTGTACACTTGACACTCAAACTCTAATTTGCTCTGCACTTTTAACGAATCATCGAGTGATTTTGATATCTCAGTGCTGTTGGTTTTTATACTGTCTAGCGAATTAAGAAGCTCCTAAATAATTGTATATATTTACCGCTCACAAATATTATAACGTCAGGTTTAGAATTTTTTAAATCATACAAAAAAATGATTTTACTTGATTTTCGAGTATATTCCCTTGGGCGCCAGCCAAGTCCTTCAGTACGTTCTCTTGAAGTACATGCAACTTCGATTTCAATTCTTCTTCCGTGTGCAACAGTTCCAAATGCATGGAGTCTAATTTAGGATTTTGAACTTTCAGTGCGTGTCGTAAAAGCTATGGAAATTGAATAAAACTTCAAAATTTAAAATTATTTGTTTAATTAAAAATATGTATGTTTAGGTACCTGTTCAGTAAGTCCAATGTGATTGAGAGTAAAGTTTACAATAGTTAAAAGAACAGATTGGTCCGAGGACAAGGTCAAGTCAACGGCATTACTGAATAAGTATAATTGGAAATTCTCGTTGTAATCTACCAGTCTGTCTGCAATTTGGACCATTTTTCTACTCCCTAATTATACATATTCGTTTATTTATATAATAATGTTATTGCGAACGTTAAGTATTGTATAAATTTACCTTCAATTATAAAGTCACTTCTCAATACAGGTACGAGTATAGGATCAATTTTGCTTACGTTATATATTACCATCGTTTTACCAAAACTTGAAAAAAAGTTTTTTATATTAATATTAAGGTATACTCATACTATACGAATATTCGATACACATTTGTATTAAACATGATTTATAAGTTATAATGTTGCTTACCGAACAGCTAATTCTAAAATTGAGTATAATTTTGGATTTTCGAATGGTGTAAAGTCTGTTGAATTTACTGGTAATTTTAATTTTAACCACTCCATTATATTGTTATTAGGGTCAATAATCAATGGGTAAAATTTAGCCTATACGAGACATCACACGTACAATATATTATAGTCAATCGTTTGTGTACGGCATATTTGTCAACTTACCGAAATCTGAAGAGTCTTAATCTATTAAAAACAATATGCTTTAATTAAATATGGTACTATAAATAACAAAATATAGGTTAATTATTAAAGCAATAAGTAGGTACAATGTTTACCTGTTTGAGTATTATGGCATTTTGATGCGATGTTTCGTCAGATGGCAAGCCTTCAGTAATCCACTGCAATATCTGACGCTCAGATTCCATGAATTTAGAGAACGAAAATTCATTTGATTTTAATTCGTACTTCCATTTTTCAATTTTTTCATTGCGAATACTATCCGAACATTCAGATAAATATGTCATAAACGCTGACGCTAGCAGTGTACTCGGTAACAGGTTTTCTAAACTTAACGACAGTTCGTTTACCTACGAGAAAACTTTTAATTTACTTTGAATTTTGATAAAATGTAATTAAATATTTTCCTTAATTATATATATAATATACAATATTTATACTATATAACGTGTGAAGTATATTATTCATATTTTCATAATATTACATCATAAATTTATAGCACTATAAGATTTTTAATTTTTTTTTCTAGACATCTATAATAAAGTATGCAACAAAACAATGTGTTTGTATTAGTCAATAATTATCAGTACATAATAATTATCTAAGGTCAAATGTTTGATTATAATATTCTTAAAGTTCAAAAGTGAAAAAATTTCAGGAATTTGATAAAGGTCTATAAAGAAAATTATTAGTTAGTCTTAGTTTATATCTCGTTATTATAGAATAATGAGACATATAATTAAAACTTAATATCAAGTAGTTATATAATTATTAATTATTATAGGTAGGTACCTATAATTATTAAAACAGTTAATTATTTATTGGGTATATTGAAAACATTTATACGATTCTTATCCGTTTAATGGTTGGACAAGTACAATAAATGTTACTATTTATATGATAATTTCAAATTTGGTACTGCAGCATTTAATTATATTTTTAAGTTTTTAACTTTATAACTTTTTACTTTAATACATTTCCTCTTGTATATTATTTGTGCATAAATAATAAATTATGAATTTATGTATTAAGTATTTGAGAAAAATTAGATAAAATTGTATTAATTTAATTTGGATGATGTATCCAATCTTATACTATAAAAAATGAAAATATTTCCTTTTATTGTGCTTATACATAATATAATATAATTTAATTTAAATATATGAATGAGTTGTAAATTTGTAATTGTGCAACGAGCATAGACGATTTAATATTTGAATTTATTATAAATGTATAGTTCATATTCCAGGCTTTATTTATTTAATAAACTTAATTTTATAACATATTTGAAATACCAATTTCATACAAATACCTGTAAGCCCCATCTCGAAAATTCATCGTCCAATTTTTCAACAAGTTTTTGGGCTGCTTCTATTGTCTTTTTTTCTTTGTTGATGTTCAATTCGATTTCTGCCGCTTCTTTAGTATTAACAGTTAACTGCTCTCTTAATTCTGACACGTTCTTCTCGACACTGTCCAACCCATCACTTAAAAGTTCTATTTGCTCTTCGGCTTTTTGCAACTTTCTGTATCAAACAAATGAAACAAATGCGTTTTGCATGACCGTACATAACAATTTAAAGCATCAACTGCAAAGTGTAACTCAGTAACACATATATTAATATATAAATTATATAATTACGATTTCAACGAAGTGTGTTCAGTTTCCAATGGTTTTATTTTGTGAAGTATGTGAGAGTACTCGACATTGGCTACGACCCACGAAGCCAGCGGGGCCGCCGCCGCCGATGCCCTCTTCGCGTTTTTTGAATCGAATGAATCGCGTTTGGTCTTCAAAAGCCTCTCCACCGAGTCCCTATTGGCTTCCGAAATCCTTCGCGCGTCGAAAAATCTTATATCTTCCTTGACGCCCCTCTTTGCCAAAAACGTTTTCATACTGTTCCATGACGTGTCCTGTATTCCCATAAGCCGCAGCACACCCTCTAATATATCCCTGATCACTTCTGGCGGGGCTCGAAGTGATCGGATCTCAGTGAGCGCTTCCGATTTTATATTGCTTACGGCTGCCTGAGACTCTTCAATCAGTGGTTCCACTTGCGCTAGTTCTTGGTCGATTTCTTTTTTCCTATAATGTATATTTCTACTTAATTTTTAGTCACGTTTCAAGATACCATTCGCGTATATATATATATTTAAAAAATTGAAGGTAATTGAAATTATAGTTAACACTTTAACGCGTTATATTTTTTGTTTACTTACCTATTTATTTTAACACTGTAGACCTAATATTTTAAGAAAATTTGTTTTATAATAGTTGATTTGAATAATTTATATTTTTATACCTTTAATTGCATATCAGTTTTAGTTCGTTATTTATTTATAATATTAAGTATATTATACTAGGTTATCAGCTACCTCTGGTTTAAAATATCATTTTTTGTTTGAAATTCTTTTCTAAGACTCTCCATTTGCTCTTTTTTCGTATTAGCTCCTTGCATGGTTCTAGATATCATATTCAGGGCTTGATTGGCTTTTTCTTGTTTTTCCGCTAGTTTTGTTTCTTGAACTCCGGCGTCAGATTTCAATTTTGCCACGATGTTTCTGGCATCGATTAATTTAGACAATCCAGCCTTTGAAATATTTAATTATAAAAACGATTTTAAAATACATTATATTATAATTTATATTACTTTTAAATGTGCCATTCTTTTATTAATTGATTCTTGTTTGTTTGTCAGTAAGATACTAAATGTTTGTATAAACGATAAGTAACGTCTTGGACAAGTATTCATCCAGGTTGCAGCTTCTCGGTGGATACTAGCAAAGTAGGACATATGTTCATTAATATTTGAAAATTTGTCTATTATTTTATTTCTGAAATTTATATTTGAATAATTAATAATGAAATTTATTGAACGGTTTCAGTAATAACTTTTTGAAAATTAATTCCGGTATTATTTCCATAGTTTTGTCATCCCATCTATCAAGCCATATGATGTGACTGTGATCTAGCACTGCCGGGCTATTTTCTATACAGTTGTTGAAAAATTCACTTTCTGAATCCAAAATCATCACGACGTGTAAATTATTTTTTACTCCTGAAATTGAACAAATATATATTTTAGTTAATATTTGACAATGGCTGTGTCTTATATTAACAAAACTAATAGCCTAAAGGTGATCACTAATCAATTATTATATTGTAAGTACTGTTAATATTGACATGCTTTGTGTAAAAAAATTGGTCGGTGTTCCATCGAAATTCTGTTGAGACATCTGATCTTTGAGAGGTGCACACAGTGATTCTAATTCTTCATTTTGATAGAGCCCCATCACTTCACCAGACACTATTAAACAACTCACGATATCCAGTACTTCATTGTTTACAATGTGATATTCCTCGACAACATAATAAACCTCTTCGTTGTCTATCCCGCATGTCTGCATTATCTAATTAAAACAAAAAACATATTTTTATTTTTTATGTAAGCAATATTCGTATTATAAAATCTTTATGTAAATATATAATACCGCTTTGAGGTCATTTTTAAATGCATTTAAATTAAAAATTGGTCGTATTTTAGGAAATACAACTGTTGCATTATGTCTGGATGCTACGATTCTTACGGCCAAGTTTCGTCCTATTCCCGAACGTCCTACCAATAACATACATCCACTAGGGTTTGTCAAAACCCTTTCACAATAGGCTGTAATAAGGTATAGTAATTCTGTGTTCAACTCAATCTCTTGATTCGTGGTTTCTAAATTAAATTTAAAAACGTAAATAATATTAAATGAAAACTATATGATAGTGATAGATAGACAAATTATTTAAATTTAAAATACCATTTGTGACAATGCATTTTTCAATTATTTTTTTCCATTCTTCTATGTAAACTTTTGAAAGTGAACCAATATGTTTTGGATCAATTTTTCTTTCACAGATATAAACAACATCTAAAATAATATATTTATATGTGTGATAAATAGATGATGGAATAGTATTTCAAAACTGTAGTCTAACATAGAGATAAATTATTTATAGTATTCATAATTATACTATAATTTGTTCTGAAGTGATTTACGACCAAATTTGTATAATTATTTATTTTCGAAAATATTAAAATCATTCAGTATTTAAATAATATTTTTAAATGGTACAGGGATGCCCGTGAAAAGTTGTCCACTACTCCGCTTGTCAAAAATTTAAATAGTTACCGCTAACTCATAAACAATAACTATACTCATCTGAAATTTGTTTTTACGTATCGATGAAATATTCCGTTTTAAAGTAATAATGTATGATATCATGTCATTGCATTAAAAAATAAAAATAAAACTTAAAAAATAGTAACAAATTATTGCATTTTAAGTTCTGGGTAGAGCAAGCATGTATATTGTTTTTATATTAAAAACATTAATAGTTTTTGAAATAATGAGTAATTTGCGATAAAATAATCACCTATTATTTATAACTAATGTTAATAGATACCTATTATATTATAATAACACTATAAAATCACCTTCATATTTAAAATTTAAACGAAGATCTGCATAAATCTTTTGAATTATTTCTTCAAATTTTGACTTATCTTCATATGTCACTAGCCGATCATTAAAAATGCGGTTTGCTTCGAAAAACAAAACCTGAAATATTGGTTTTATTAACATTGAAGGGATAGGTAAATAATTTTTTTTCTTTTACTTGAGCTGCATTGTTTTTATCATTAAATCGGTATCGGCTTAGATTTTTACATAATTCAACTAAAATATGATTTGTAAATGTATAATGAGGCGTCTGTACCATTGTAAATGTTTCTCTAGTCTATAAAGATGATAAGATTATTAATGCACATTTTTTGTATTTTAAAAATAAAATTAACTTTATTGTTACGATTATCGATTACCTACCCGATAACTGACTACATAATAAATTAATAAATACCTTAACTAATAAATCTACTATTGCATTTGTAATTATTTCTGATTTGTCATCTATTACAGTGCTTAAGTATTCTGAGCAAATCTTTTGAAGTTCGTGTTTTTGTGGTGTTCTATAAATTATTTCAATGTTTGAAAATATATTACTTTTTTAATAAATAATAGTTTTCACATTTTTTTTTATTTACTCGATATGTAAAATGTTACTAGCCGATACAAGCCTTGGGTTGATTCCGTCTATTGAAGTTAAACTATTTATTATTATAATATTAGAGTCAATTCCCATCCACTCCAAAGTAGTAGGCTCATAAAATCCTCCAAAAAAAATTAACTAAAACATATTTAATTTTCATTTATAAATTTCGACAGAATTAATAATAATTTTGCCTTTTCAAAATACTACAATTTATATAAGTAATTATTGTTATAAATGTTACTCTCACTTGTTGTAAAAATGCAGCTAGATGAATAGAACCCCATTTATCTGGTTTGACGTGATTTAAATTTTTGAGATGTAATATTAATCGTTCTGAATTTTTTGGTCGATAAATTCTACCTTTATTGTTAGAAACTACCACACACATCTTAAAAACAATAAGGCATATGAACATTAAATAAATATTAATTATTATAGTTGAACTTAGACTAAAACAATTAACTAAAAAAAATTAAGGTAGACAAACTCTACTTATAAAATATATTTTATTTAAAAAGTTTAAATTGATATTCATCAATGGCAATACAAACATTTAATAATATAAAATACTATCAATAAATTTATAAGATAATAAGTGTGTGGATCGCCAAGATGAAAACTGCACACTCTTGTAAGTTAATTATATGAATCTGATTTATTAACATATGCAGTTTTATTTTAAGGTCAATAAGTACCTGTGACATTTTTAATAAAATCTGTTCAGGTGACGTTTGAGCACTACAATGAATTGTGACGCATTCAATTCCTCTTAAAAGATTGATACATTTAAAAATAATTTTGCTGAAAAATAAAAAGCTTATGTCGTACCTAGTGATACAATTTTAACGAATCATTATATACCTTTTACCGGAAGCCGATGGTCCGACAACAAAAATTGATTTACTGTGTTGTATCCATTTGACTAAGATATCAGAAGCATTTGCTATTCTTGGTGTTTCAATTAAATCACCGATTTTGTTTCCAAATACATTTGAGTTTTCCGTGTCTAGTAAATTGTAAGCTTCAATATTATCTCTGATTTCGTTATAACAGTAATATTTTACGTCATTTGTTTCCGGCATATACTCTCCAAACATTTCAAAAACCTTTTTAAACATTAAATATCATATTGTTATATAATGAATAGTATGATATTACTTTGTTGTTTTTATTATATATTTTATACCATTGTTGTAAATTTATCTCTATGTGATGTAATTAAATTAGCTCCCAATCCGTTAATTAGACAAATTATGAAGTGAGATTTTGATTTAACATCGGTTAAAAGATGTAAAACATTTTTTACTGTTGAAATCGTTGAACACGAACTTACAAGTTGTCCGTTGATTTCCAGCCATTTCATAGCTTTAAAATATTTCATAAGATTAAAAATTCTATAGAACTATTTTAAAGTTTATTTTACCTTTATATAATTGAGGTTCGTAATCTTTTACAATATTACTATCGGGAATTGTATTAATCCAAGAATCGATTACATTTTTTATACTAGTGTCTTTTTCGCTGCAGTAAAGGTAAAAACAAATGCAATAGGTAGTTTTATTTTTAGAATTGTTGATTATAATATTTAAATTATATTACCTAAGAAGAATTATACCCATTCTCGATACAGTCGCAGGAGATGCATGTTTAAGAGAATGAGTTTCAAAAATAAAATTTATATTATTTCCAAATTGAATTCTCCAACCAGAAGGTAATGTCAATAATCTATTATCATCCAAGACTGAATTGAGCGATTCTATCCATTCGGGATCCACATCTCCATCAAATATTATCCATGAAATAATATCTATAAAATATTAACTTAAATTAAAATGTATAATTATTATCAGAAATAATAATCATAATCTATGTGAAAAACCATTGAACAAATTGTAAGTACCTATTAATTAAACATGATGGTTTTATTAAAAAATGTAGTTCTTGTGCGTATGTCTTTAATGGCAAAAGAAAAATTGATTTTAGCCTAAATGACCGTGTTAAGTTAATATTGTAATATTTAAATTGTGTTTATTTTTGTTGAACAATTTGCTATTAAGACTTATAATTTAAAATAAAATTGTATAAGAGGAACAAATAACTATCAATTTAATTTCACCAAGAGAGATTTTTTAAGTAAGCTATCTCCAACAGCACAACTCTTTACTAACCAATTTCTTCTTGAGTAAAAATGTAGAGCTCGTTTTTTTTAAATATTATTAGGAAGTACCAAAAAGAGCTTATCAATAACTAATTAAAATCCAAAAAAATAAAGTGGAGAATACTACAATAATATTTTAATGCCCAACACATTACCATACGTGTATATTATATTTATGTATTTGTCTATTTTGGCTATGCTGCCAAGTTATGAGAATACATTTAAATATTATTTAAATGTATTACAATATTGTATAAAATTTATATATTTGTCTTCTTAAAATCACAGATGATTAAATATTTTCCATAATTTATTTATTTTTACGGTAATCTGTATTACATATTTTTTTTATTTTATTCCTGAAAAATTTGAGTTATTCAAAAATATTTGTAATGTATATAAAAATAATTAAAAACTAAGATTACTAGTATATATGAAAACAATTTTTTTCTATTTTTCTATTTTTTTTAAATTTTAAGTGTTTTGATCTAGACCGATTCATTTAAAACTAAAGAACTATCAATAATATTTAGTTATTTTTATTGTTATTGTGACACACAAATAAATCGTTTTTTACCGGGATTCTCTGAATATGCTTGTTGAGCAGCTTTGCTGATTATGCCATCAATCCACTGACGCGTATCCAAATCTACTTTTCCTAATAGCTGCGATCGTGATTGAGCTTTTGGATTTATTTTATGTATTTTTATATTATTGTTAGTCGTTAAGGCCTGAAAAACACAATAACTTATTTAAGACTATTCGAAAATTAACAAAGCTTTTATATTTTATTACGCGTGACAATAGTTGAATTATTGTTGTTTTTCCAGTCGACGGTGGACCCATAACCACTACTCCCATACGTTGTTGTAACTGTTCGTAAAGTTCAATACATTTTTGTTCCTTAATAAATTATAATGTATATTTAACACAGTCAGATCTCGTTAAATGGATTTAAATTAAATGATTTACTTGTCTTGGATTAATTTGTAATTCCATATCCTCGGCTGCTTTTCGTATTTTTTGTGTCAATGTGTCATATATTTGAGTATTGTTTGTTACTTTAAATTCAGGAAATATGTTTGAAATAAGTGATTTAAATAGTACACTATCATCAAACGTTAACTTTGAAATCGTGTTCAATTCCAACGCTTGTACGGCCACTGAACATTCTTCTGAAAGTGATTTTAAAGTCACTGCCGAAGCCTTTAATATTGTACCGCAAAAACCAATTACCGTCTTCAAAGCTCGAAGACCCCAATCATAATGTTGTTGATTACTCAACAATTGCCTAACAAAATAGATTTTATTATTAAATTTATTATAGTTTATAGTTAGCATACACTATTTATTATATTATATTATTAATTCAATAAAATTTTACTTGGCAGAATTAAACGTTTCTACTAGTTTTTTAGCTATCGTTTGCGGATGTTTAAATCCTTCGGCGTGAAGTGCTACATTAGCTATTAAAGTTTGATCTGGTTTACTCATAATTACAGGTCTGAAAAGTTGCTTGAGATTGTCGGGTAATTTATTTCTACCACCATAACCTTGTCCAGCTGGATTTAATGTTACAAATATTCCCGCATTCAAATTCAAATCAATCTGAAATATATCATTTTTAAATCATTAAATAAAATATCATGTGGTTCACTCCCAAAATTGGCATACATTTATAACTTAACTACAACCGTGTTTAATATGCAATTTGTATTTTGGACATTTAAACTTTTAATAAGTACCTATATATTATTTTATATTGTGATTGTCGGAAAACTATATTAAATAGTTAATTGGTATGTATATTAATATTGTGTTAAATAGGGTTAGAATATTTATTATAAAAATATACACTTCAAACAATCAAATAAAAAATAAAATACGTTATTAAATTGTCTTATTCGTTATGCATTGAAAATATTATACAAAACATTCTATGCAATAGATTATTAATAGAACAAGATTCTTATGCATTTCGGCAAATTCTGACACCAACTATAATACCTATTTTTAAATATTTTTATAATTTCTATACACAATAAATTAATAATAATAATAAAAATACATTTTTAAATATTTTTTTTTTAAATCTAAAATTGTATAACTTATTATATTGTATTATACAGTAAAACCTCAATTTAAATAAATTTTCTGTTTACCTAACGAATTATTTTTGAGAACCACGAGCTTGTAAACGAAATCGAAACATTTTACGAAAAAGTACAATTTATAAAAAATAATAAACAAACAAAACTCACTAATTAAATATTTCTCAACAGTCAACAATAAATTAAATGGATAAATATGTAATAAGATAATAAGATTTATTATATGATATATATTATATATATTTGATCTTTATTTTTTAATAACTTCAAATTTTTTTTTCTAATACAATATAGAATATGAAATACCTATTTATATTATATATATATATTAATTCTATTTAACGAGTTTCTCTATATTGTGATTTTTTTTTTGTTCTCCATGCGATTACGTAATATGGAAGTTTCACTGTATATCCTTATATTAAATACATATAAAACATATCACGTGCATAGCATTTTTTTTAAAGCAAATTGTAATATTTTAAACGGATATTTAAAAGTAGTGTCTTTAATACTTAACTAATGCCAATCGTAATTTTACTATTTAAAAGAGCCAGATTAAATAATTTCCTAAATCAAGTTTTACATAAGAAATTATGTTTTGAGAACTTAAATTTCGAACCTTCTGATTTTCTAATACGAAGCTAGTTTCTTTGTTTTTAATCGCTTCTTGTATTGGGTGTATTCTAGTTGAAATCATCGACAGTGTGGAATCTTCTAGGCGATTGAATTCGTCAAAGCATCCCCAAGCTCCACATCTCGCCAAACCGATTAATATTCGGGTTAAAGATTTGATATCTATGCCTTCGTCACAGTTAAAAACCAACACTTGTCGGCCAAATAAATAACCGAGCGCTTTGATCGACTCTGTTTTTCCGGTACCAGCAGGTCCGTATGGATTCCCTCCAAATCCCATGCTCATTGCCTGACCATAACAAGAACGTTGTCATTCATTAAATCTGTAGCCAGTCATAGTCTCATAGGCACATTTAATGCTTAAGATAATACATACCTGAGTGAGTGTTAGATAACAGTTATCCGTGAGTGGCGTGTGAACTAATTTAGGCGATATCCCTTGGTATTCGTACGAATACGTAAATTCCGAATCCACCATTCTAATGATTATTTCACCGCCAGAATGTGAGTAAAACCTTTAAAATAAATACATTGATTGATTCGTGTTATTTTGTGAACAATTATGAAATATTAGGCAATACACATTAAATCTAAACCTTATTCTTTTTTGCCATTCCCAATCGTGGATAGACGATACTCGAGAGTTAATAAGTTCGTCTACTACACTAATATGATGTATTGTGTCTAAAATTAGGCTTTTTACTTTTAAGTGTAGCACATTCTCTCCTCTTACAGAACTTTCAAAATTTAATGCTGTATAAGTATCTAGTTGATTCTAAAATTGTTACAAAACAAAAATTTTCAATTTTTATTTAAAACAATATAAAAATATTAAAAATAAAGAAATACAATTTATAAAAAATATTGATGATTATAATTTGCATTGACAACAATTATTATTGATTCCCTATGCTAAAATAAGAGTATTAATAATTAATACTTAATTTGATTATTAATTTATAAATATTATATTTAAAATATTATTCGGTTACTTTTAAAGACTTTTGTAATTGTTGTAATTGTTGTTTTTTTATTGCGTCTTCACATCTTGAACTAAAGAGCACTTCATTTACCATACATAAAATCTGTGACGGATACTTCAAAGGGTCTAGTTCTTTTAGACAGTTCATAAAACATATTTTCAACGTATTAGTTATTTCTTGAACAAGCAATTTGAGCCATTCCTGCGAAAAATAATTATATTAGGACATTAATAACTTAATTATAGGTACGCCAATCAAGTTTCAAAAACTGTTTTATAATGTATAAATTAATTAAAATTTTTTATTTCAGTTGAATACAAATTAATGCGACAAACTGAAAAACTAATTTAAATGTTTTAAACTAAAATATTTACATTAAGATTTAAATAATAGCATTGTACAGTTTTAATTGTAAATAACCATTCAAGCTGTAGTATGATATAAACTTTCAATAGAAATAAAAAAAAAAATGTTTCATAATACCTCGATTTGATTAGATACTTGTACCGGCTTGTCAAGATTTACTATTTCATTTTGAGGTGATTCTATTGCTACTATATTTCCCGATGAATTGAACTGTACGTTTTGTACACCACTAAATAGTTTTTTAAGATGGGCTTGTACAACGGATACTTTTTTTGTTTGTCCAATCATTTCTAATAGATCTTCATCACTGAGAAAGTAAAATCTTGGAAAACTTTTTCGTTTATCCTTTATATTTTAAAATAACAATTTATTACCATCATTAAATAGTAGTATAATACATAATTCAGAACATTAAAAATTATTAAAGTAAATTAGTAGGTACACATTTGTTCACCTCAAGAAAATCGTTTAAACTCTTTTTCGTTGTTGCTAATAAATTAAGCATGGATTCTAACAAATTTTTGATGTTGTTTATTTTCAAAAACTGTAAAACTTTTGAATCTAAAGATTGCTGTAATATATATTTAAAATCTCTATCCACTCTATCAAATCTCAATTTTACTTCTTTATCGATTTTCAGTGCACCACTACCAAATATTGGGTCTAAGTATAGCCACCTATCAAGATTAACGTTTAATTAATGTATATTATTTATTAACTATTAATAATATTTTAAACTAAACCTATCGAATGACTCACTTTCTTTGTATATGTGAAAATTGTCTTAGGTATGCATCAAGCTCCATTAATCTACCTTCCCATACATTAGATTTATCTAAAAATTGTTCGTCGTTAGAGGTATTTTTTATTGACTGTAATAAACATAATTTCTCTCCGATCTATCCCAATAAAACATAATATTTCGGTATAGACAATTATTTTATAAAAATATGCACATTTAACTTCTGCGTTTTGTATATTAATACAGATACGCTATGTTAAGACTACAAATTGCGATTGTTTTTTTTTAAGTGGAGACATTTGCCTTACCGAGCTGAATATTGTTTTAAAATCGTTGATGATCCGAATGGTATGGCCTTTAGAGTCAACATAGTTTATAGTAGAGAAATGTGTTTCAAATTCCCACATATCTAATTCAGATAGTGCTTGTCTGATTGTAATTTCATTAGTTGCTTTAGTATTTAATTCCTTCGAAAATAAATATAATTACATTTTTAGAAATCTTAAATATTTGATATTTCACTTTTTTTTTACCTGTAAACTAATTAGTTTTTCTTTGATTTTATCTTTCACTAAAATAAAATCTTCAAATTTCAGTTGTTCAGTATGTTTATACGGAATTCCAATTATTGAAAACATTTCGATCCAATGTTTTTCTGTAAAGGTTTCTCCCTGAACATATTTTATACAAAGGGAAAAGGCCTAAAATCGACATATTTTTACAAAATATGTATTATTATTTTATATTTAAAATTAACCATATAGCCATAAATTATCATGATTACTTTTAATGTTTCTAATTCATTGTGTATTTTGATTGTTAACGGAGATGTAGTCATTTCTTTAAGTTTCTCTTGCCATTTTAAAATAAAATCCATACATTTTTTGTAAGCTTTACCACGAAATTCAATCCATTTTTCTCGTCCAATGTCTTGTAAACCTAAAATTAATTTTTACCAATATTTTTTAGTACATTGCATTTTATATTATAGAAATATTTTTAACCTAAATTAAATTCATCGTAAAGGCCCCATATGTTTTCTAACTGCTGCAAATCATTTTCGATTGAATCATATGAACTGAAGTCCGGTATATCAATATAAGCATCTTTACAGTCACATCTATACACCAAATAAAAGTTTATTTGAAATTACATATAATTTTTATACTTGATAATTTTTTGATAATCATACATTATTTTTTCTTTCTTTTCTTTAAGCGTATTCCATTCGATACGACTATTTTTTAAAAATTCAACAATTTTTTTCAATTTTGAGTTATTTTCATCTTCAAAACCTTTTGGTTTGTATTGTTGCCACTTTGAATGAAATTTATCGAACATATTTAAAACGCTTTGCATTTCTGCCGTTAAATTACTTTTCATTGTATCTATGTGCTGTTTCATAATCATTTGATGATTTTCCAGCATATTTTTAAAATTTTCCCAATTAGATAAGGCCTGGTTCATTTTGTCTACTTTTTCATTTGTCCAATTTGATAAGACTTTTTGTTTTTTTACAATTTCCAAGACTACAAGATTCATCTAAAATGAAAAAAATGTTATCGGTTTCCATTTTATGAAAAATATTTGTTATAAAGATTTTACTTCAATTGAGGAATCAATTATTTTTTTATGGTTATTGTTCACTTCTTTTGCTGACGAAGTTTGTTGTTGAAGTGTTTCAACTGATTCTTCGATAAATTTGTTCAATTTAGCAATATCAAATAAAATTGATGAATGTAGTAAAGTTGACATTGTATCCCAATAACGACGATTGTGTGTTTCCAATTCTAATCGCACAGCTGCAGTGCTAACAATAAAACACTCGACATTCAACTCAGCACTACAATGTTGAATAATTACGCAAACAATTAATTTTACATTTATTGTATAAGTACATAATTTTTTTTTATAATATATTAAATAAAAAATTCACCAGTTAAATTTAGCTATCTGTTGACCCCACGATTTTGAGGATCTAAAATTATTTTCCCAATCGTGAGCAGTTTTAATATTTTCTTGAATCATTTTCTCCATGTCTATTGATCCGAGGGCAACTCTATTTTCCCATTCTTTTAAAATATTTTCTAATCTTTCAAATAAATTTTCGGCTCTTAAGAACAACTTAGTAAATTTGAGAGCATTACTAATAAGAATAACAATCATACATTATTAAAACGATTAAGTATAAAATAAATATAGATATAATATAAAAATATAATAACTATTTTTACATACCGATCCACAATGGATCCAAATATTGAAACGGACGAATCTACTATACCACGAAAACCAATTGGTACTGATATAAATTTTTTCAGTTGAGAAAAATACTTCATTCTTATCTCTTCTATTGGAGGGTTAAATTTTAACTGCCTCTGCCTAAAAAAATTTAAAATGTATTGAACCATTATTAATTAAAATATTTTATATCCATATTATACCTGTATACAATTTCTATTCTAAAATCTGGCAAATGTTGGTTTAGAGCTTCTAGTCCTATTTGATACCTATGGTTTAAAGCTTTATATATTTGAAAATCCAAGTGTGTTTTCCAGGCTTCGCAGTTGGAGAACTTTTGGAAATACGATCGATATAATTTAGATATATTTAAGTAATAAAATATAAATGTGTGCTATGTATTACTTTTTCCTCGACTTGTCTTACAATATCCCTGATGCTTTTTAATTCGACCTTCCATTGATGTTGTTCTTGCAAAATATCTATGGCCATAAGATTTATAATCTAAAATATGTTATTAGTGCCATAAAATATATTTTATATTTATTGTATACAATTATAATAAAATAAAAAGTTTTACTAACATTAAATTATTTAGCTTACCTTATTGGATATGGATTGGTGGTAATTAGCTAACGTTTGATTTTCGAGTGATATTTTCTCCATTAGTTTTCGCATTTCAAGTACATAAATATCAACAGATTGGATATCGGTCCATGTCACACGTTGTTGCTGTTTGACAAGATTTAACAATTCAATCGCTGACAACAACATCATAGGCCTTTGTGATGAAATCATTCGATCCCCTATTGTATTGTGAAAAGAAGCTATCTGAAGTTTGTAACAAATTTTTATGAAGAACCATTCACATACTAAATATTGTTGAATAAATATTTTAGTTTCATACTTGTTCGAGAGATTTTGCTTGCCGTATAAATTTGCTTCCCATATCCGACACTTTTTCTATCTCTGACGGAATAACGTAGCCAAGAATTTTTAGCATTTTTACCTCTCTAATAAGTAATTCTATATCTGGATTAAAATTTACTTTCATAAGTTTATTTGATTGAAAATAAATCACAGGATCGTCAGAATTTAACCTTTAAATAGAAGCTAATCATAGAATTATATTTATATCGATTATTAATAACTATTGTTCAGTGTCGAATTGGCATGCATATTATTGTCAGTATACCACCTTATATATGAAAACTATGAGTAATTTAATTAAAGAGATTTTTATCTATTGACTAAGTTTTCAATGTTTTAATTATTAATAAACTTTGTGTATATTTAGTTCATCGTGGGCAATATAAACTTTTTAATAATAAAATAAAAAATAATTTATTAAATGCAGAATTATGCAATTAAGTTAATTAAAAATTAAAAATAAATTCATTTTTTTTTAAAGAAATTTCAAATATGTGTAAAATAAGGTACAATTTGTATTCGGATTATTGGTTATCGTAACTAGTTACCACCAACGGTTTTATAAAGTTCAATTCTATCTATCTATTCTATTCTCGAAATAATAATTATTTTTTTTAATAATATTGTAGCCAATTAGAATGCAGAATAACCTTTATCTTGTTTCTATTAATTAATAACAAAAGAATAATGCTACTCAGTTGCTTACATTAGTTACATTTATTATGATTTGTGTGAAACTTTTTCCGCATTGCATGTACCTACATTTTGTGATAAGACCATTACCATGATTTATCAAATTGTTGAAAATATTCAATTAATTTATACCATGGTGAAGGTGGTTATTTAAATGTGACTATTAATGACTAGTAAAATTGTTTAACTAAACAATATTATTTATTCATTTAATTTAGTAAATAATAAAAAAATTTCTGAACACTGACCACTTAGACGGAATACGCACAGTGACGGTGAATACGACAAATACCTCTAGTGTACTGAAAGTTTCTAGATAAACACAAGTAGTTTCTACCACGCTTAACCGTAAATTACTTATTTTCTTCTGGTTTTGTAGAAATTAACACGAAATAATTATTAGACTGAATACTTTTACAGTTATACAATATGAGAATACTAATTTTTTCTTTATTCATTATTTGTTTTTATTTATTTGAGAGAATATTTTAGTATAACAAGGTAAACAATACGTAAAACTATATTCAGCATTCATGATGGTTATACAACAACCACTCTTATAAATCATATTTATTTATTTGAGTAATTAGAAAGAAATTATCAATACAATTTGTATCTGCGATTAGAGATAACGGCAAAGATCCATATAGTTGTTAAAAGTTTATTTTTTTATTAAAATAAAATCGTTTTCTAGAATTAGTTTCAACGTTAAAATGTGGGTTCCTAATACCTATGTATTTTTTATAATAATACGTTTATAACTATTAAATTATTTACATAGATGTAATAAATATTTTTTGTATCTTTTAAATAGCTATACCTAAAGCTTTTGTTAATGACTGCAGATCTTCTATCTTTTACCCAATTACCATAAGTTTCTGTAACCATATTGTTTATTATTTTCTTTTGAACCGTTAATGTGTCTTTCAGTTGTTCATAACCATTTAAATTTGTTAATATACGATCGCTTACTTTTTCGATATCATTTAACTGAAATAAATATATTAAAACTAATAAACGGAATTTAAAATATAAATATCAAATAGTAACAAATTTTTCAACATAAGTTTCAAAATTTGTGATTTATTAGAGTATCCTAACCTTAGCTTCCTGTTGTTTCAATGAATATAAATTTCGTACAATAGGTTCTAAACCAGCTAATTCTAGTACATTCATTTTTTGTTCTCCTTCGACATTATCTCCCATCGCACTGATAATTTGTTTTAGACAATTTAGAAAATTTTCCAACTCTCCTTTGAGTTGAACATACATTTTTGGCCTTTCTATAATTTCTTGGTAATGAATGAATTCGTGAATCAGCTATTTAAGAATGAATAATAATAGTTAAAATATATAATTAAAAAATATAATAATTATTGATTTTTATTACTTCTACTGTATTTGATTTTTTACGATTAATCAAATTTCGAAGTTTCCCAGCAATTAGGTCTTCGGCTGGTTGTAATTTTTGTTCAAATTTTTCCACAGCAGCTTCCCATTTCTCTTTAGTATATGTATTTAACTGACTTACATCATTGAATTCTAAATATACAATAATATTAATTATTTTAAAGTGTACGTTATGTATATCTAGTTAATAACGTAAATAAAAGTATTAAAAATATATTATATTAATGTTTACCGATAAATGATTTTAAATTTTCGGATGTCCTTAATTTTTCTTGTTCGTATACAGTCAATAATTTTATCATTTGATTATTCACGCTTAATATTGATATTATCTAAAATAAATATTTAATTAAAATAAAGTCACTCATATTTATGTTTAAGACTAACTTCTTTAATATGATTGGAAAAGGTGATTAAGTTTTTCGGCAAAAATGTTGGACCATTCCATTTATGATAAGTGTAATTCGGCCAATATAACATAGTCAACTGTTCACATGTTTTAATCCATTTATTACAGATTTTCATACACATCTTTAACATATCGATATTTTCATTATGATCTCCAGTCCATATATTCATATCACTTGTGGTTCGTTGAATTAGTTTTATTATACTGTTTCCGATAACTTCAAATATGTGTTCCATTCTGGCTTGAGGATATTTAATTTCTTCAATTTTCCATATATCATCTAGACAATTATGTACATTTTCTAAGCATTCTTCCAAGTCCTGAATTGACGATTCTCTAAAATAAAAGATTATATTAAGATTATGAGTATAATAATATTATATGTTTATGAAATATTATTTCATATAAAAAATAAAAGATACTTTAATTGTTTTGTTACAGGTAAAAATAAAGAACATATTTTTCCCGCTGCGATGGATTCTTCTTTATTACTTGTATGTTTTTTTACAACACACCAATAGTCAGCCTCGTCCTCGAGGTCTAGAATAGCTATAAAAAGTTTAAAAAAATTGTTCCAATATTTCTCGCGGCAATTAATATAATTTACGTATTTGTAAAATAAATACCTCCTAAATGTGATTCTATTGAGGTATTTGGTTGATGAATCGACGACTTTAAAATAGTAGTTTTTAAACCCATTTCGAGGTCTGATATAAGGCATTGTAATTTTGGGTCGAGTTTTATTTCTGATTTGGTATCCTATGAATAATTATTACAAATAATAATTGTGTACGTTAATAATTGCAGAAAATTGTTACATATAACGTTACTATTTATATTATCATAAGACTTTTTGATATTAATTACTTTTAAAAGTGAAGGGGTGTATATGTAATGCAAACTATGATAGAGTGCTTCTGTTGGAGAATCTAACATGGAATACACACATATAATAGAGTGTAAATTATCTTCTGTTATACTTTCAGGTCGTGTTTTATAAAATACTATTACTTTGTTATCATGCTCTTTTTGAAAAACCTAAAAACAACAAATAAAACTATGATTAGTGTTATAATATCGCTGTTATTCAAATCGATAAAAATTAAATATTAAATGTACTGTTGTTATTTTTTATACCTAGGGATATTATAGGTCATTACATTTATTGAATATTTCTTTTTTTTTACTCACGATTTTATCATTTGCTTCAAGTGTTCTAGAGTCTGTATTTCTTATGTATATTGTGCAACAATTAGAAGAGTTCAAAAAAGCGTTCAAGTGTTCGGTACCTGATTTTAAAATCGTATTTTTATCAAACACATCAAATCCAAAATAGTTTCCTGTAAATTAACAAAGTTTAATTGTACCAATTTAGTTAAAATACACTAATATAAACATAAAAATATACCTGCTGTTTTTATAATAAAGTCTTGCCGAAAGTCTGACATGTTAAAAAAATATTTTATTTAAATTTGGTACTTGTATAATAATTCTTTAGACATTATAGGTATATGATCAAAAACATATGTTATCTACTCAGACCTTATACTCTGAGTATAAGATCTATATATCTACTGAATACTATCCTACTATAATAGCATGCATGACGTTTGTTGTTGATGTAATAATTACCATGGCAGCAATACAACAACACATAATGTAACACGTGGAGTCGTGGAAAATACATTAGGGTAAATAATGAGACGTATATATTATATTATGAGTAAATAGCTATTGCCTAATAATTTTAGATTTTGAGCAAAGAGATGAATATATTAATTTTACAAAACTGTAATTTTTACGTAAACCTATTTTAAATAAAAACAAATTTGTTTTGTTATAATTATTTAAAAATAAATAACAGTAGAGACTTGAAACTTTTACCAAACATTCATATTAACCTTTGATAGGCAAGGAATGTGATAAAATGTTTGATTTATTTATAAATATATTTTCGAATTTTATTTTCGATGTATATATAATATATGATAACATTCATAACATTCATATTTTTTAGGTTTTTTTTCAAATTTTATTATAACAAAAATTAAAAAATATCAAAAATATTTTTTTTTTCTATTATAGAAGTTATTATATACAGTTCTAATTTTGACGAAATTCATTACAAAAATTATTTTCTCGGTCAAAATTAATTATATTTTAATAACTAAAATTAGGATTTAATATATCATTAACTTTGGTACAATAATATTATTACAAAGAAAATAGGGTCTCTAACACAACCCTATGATTGAAATAATATTATAAATATAACAAAATATTTAAAATAATAATTATTAAGAATTAAAATAAATTTAATTTACTATATACAACAGTGTTAAAATAGGAAAATAAAATTACCTCTTTCCCTTTTTCCGGGACCTCTTAGTATTTGCGTGTATGCACCTATATATGTATAACATATTAGAACATAATATAACTTAATATCTAATTATTATTTTTATAAAAATTGTATTCAATTCATAACTTATTGTTAATTATAACATAGATAAATAGACTTACATCTTTTTAACAAATGAGACATGTATATTATTATTTGTAATATACTAAAAAAGAATTAAGAAAGTATAAATAATATTTTTAAGAATAGTGGATTATACTCATGTGTATTTTTTCATATTTTAAAGTTGCTTTAAGAATTTATAAGAGACCTCTTTAATTACATTTTCAAGCTTTTTCTCACTAATTAAAATGTTATTATACATAAATTGAAAAAGAAGTAAATAATTTTAAATGTCAATAGATAGCACTCAAAAGACTCGAAATATTGTGTAATTGATCCTGTGTAAAAAATGCTTATATAAATATTTTATGAAAACTACAAGTCTATTAAGAAATAATCTTCAACGTTTAAAAATTAAATCATTTTTTCTATCTTATAAGACTACGAAGATGGACAAAAAATATATAATATATATTAATACTTAAAAGCTATTAAATCCATTTAATACAACTATTATTTGATTTTTAGCAATTATTTATTTGATTATAAAAATATTTTTATTGAAGTATAATATGTATTTGTAGTTGGATCAATGTTCCGTGAAATCATGTTATGTTGTGTGGGGGCAAATCCCCTCCCTCATGATACTGATAAAAAATTGTGGGAATAACTGAAATAAATTGTCTTGTTTCACTGGTAAAAATATTCGTACCGTCACTGCATATGGACGTTTCGTAAAATTTTTATAGTTAGTACTTAATAGTCTGCATTAATATAGATCAATATAATGCATCCATATACACATACCTAAATATGTAACACATTATTTCTTATCTAATCAGGTATGTATTATTTAATATTTCAATCTTACGAGCGATTGTGTTAATAAGACGTCTATCCGTGTAGGTAATATGATTTGTGTATAATATATTTTATATTTTTATCTACATAGTATTTGAAATACTATACACTATTTTTAATATAGGTTATCATTTATTAGTTACCTATTACTTATTCCTATACTATCCCATAAATATAAAATATTTATTTATCTCTTGATTTATGGGTTATTATAACAACTATTAAAAGGAAATATTTGTATATTTAATTTTAATAAGCGGTCGCAGTCTATGATAGTTTTATGACCACTGTTTATGTAAAATAGAAAGACATGTCCTTTGTACTCCAAAATAATGTCCTCATCAGTTATTGAATTAATATGTATTAAGACCTTTGACCCTCGTCTAGGTTATACCTTGATATTAATATAATACTAAGGCTTACTACTAGGCTTACTAATAACAAACACACTAGTAAGCCCAAGGCTTAACTGCAGTGGTTAAATTTAAAAAAATTAAAACTATACAATATGTACAATGACTAATAGTATTTCTATAAAAAGGTATCTTTATACTATTTAGATACGATATAAAATAAAGTATATTATTAAATAACGAGAACGAGTCACGTTAGGGTAATTATTTATTTCATATACCTATTATTCGTTTTATAGTTGAACCATTTTGGTACTTTTTAATATCATATGCTCAAATATATATGAGATTAAATCAAAAAATTAACAGGGCAATGATGAATTATGTATATATTTTATACAAGGTACACCTGTCAAACAATTAATAACATTACATTTCATACTTAATAGTTAATGTTAATACATTCCATATTCAATTCTATCATGAATTATTTCACAACAATAAACATTTTTAAAACGTTATTGCTAATTTGAAATAAATAAACATGTGCTCTTTAACAGTACTGTATAGAGCAAAATTTGCAATAGCAATTATTGATAAATAAATTTAAATCGTAGTTACTGAGTACTGAAAGATACAATTGTATCATTAAATTTTGTGAAACTGTTGTATTTCAATCATAAATAATTCCAAAAAAATATATTACATACAATTCTCATCATAATAAATTAAAACTGTAATATTATGTGTCTATTGATTTTAAAAATAATTGGTTTTTAAAATTTAACTTACTCGCTGTAATAGTTAAGTATACATAATGTGTGCCTCATTAAAACTTTAACGGTGTATTAAGATGACTTTAGTGTTTTTTAAGGAAGTATGCTAAATTAGGGGATATAAATGACGCTGACAAGTAGCTATAAAAACACGAAACTTCATTTTAAAATTTAAATCCAATTAAAGGTTTTAAAAATTCTAATATTTAATAAAAATAAAAAATATTTTATACAACTAAATTAATAATATGTATATTACGAGTTAATATACTATTTAATATCATTATTAAATTTACCTACCAAAATAATTTATTAACACAATATATTAACAACAAAGAAATAAGCAAATAAGTATCTAAAACTTTTTATCTATATTTTATATTATTTAATAATTTCAATACCTACCAGATATAATGCGTATAATTTAAATTTTGTAATTACCTATTGACGATTTATAAAATTTAAATTGTAAGATTTATATAATATATTACATATTGCATTATAACTTTAGCTTCATAAATAAATAAAACCTGAACGGGAAACACTTTTTGACCTTTGATAATATTTAGAGCAACTATTAAGGTTCCACGTTTATTTGTCTACCGCGTAATTAAAGTATATTTCATTTGTAATTATTCTAACTACATAATGTTTTTGAGAAATAATTTTTATGCTGTAAATCCTATATGACTATAATACTTAATAAGTAGTATAATACCATATAGTTTATTGTATAGTATTATAAAATTATAAATAATATATTTTCATAACTATTGTATTTTACTGAATACATTTTTAATCGGTTTAGGGAAAGTAAGGTACTTATTTTAACTGCGGTTTATAATAGAATCAACCCCAATTTTTATATAAAATAAACTTTCTCAATCTTGTTTTGTTATTAAAAAATTGAATAAATTGATAAATATATTCTAAAAGAATAATATGTACTTACTATTGCATATTGTACATATTCACACAGTCATATATTTATATGTTCATCAAACTTTAAAAATATATTTAGTTAATTTTTACAAATACTTTGCTTTGAACAATACTTGAGTCATACGTTTAGAATTGTTCAAAACATTTGAAACATTTTTTTTTTTTGACATTTATTAAATCTTAAATTACAAAATTTGTAAAATTACCGACAAATATATTTTTAACAGATCAATTTCAATTGAAAAGGGTAAATATTTGACTATTTGCCTACTATTATTTTTTATCGAAGAATGGTACCTATTTCATCTTGGTAAATTCTTTAGCTTTATAATGAATAAAAATTATAGAATAACTAAATAAACTATAAATTCTATAAATTATTACAAACTCAATATGTTTTGATTTTTTTTCTAGGTGGTACAAATAATTTAAATAAAATGTTTCATCTATATATAGATATTTTATTTATTAACAACTAGGTAGCAATTGTTTGCAATAATTTTTAATACACTTAATTCTAACCCTATTACATCATGACTCGTAAGTTTTAATTTTCACAAAAAAATACACTGTTGAGTATATAATATAAACAATAAACATACCTACACTAATAATATAAATAATACAATCGAAATTTCTGTAATAAACAAATTATTATTGGACTGCAGTTTAAAATTATTTCCTATAGGTAAAATATAATCTAAGATCAAGGCTGTTTAGTTGTTGATTCTTTGTATACTTCATAAAAATGTATAGGTACGCTTGTATGTATTGTATTAATATTTTTTATAACATTTACATGAAATTTTTCATAATTCACATTTACTTTAAATAAGAATATATCAACAAATTTAACTACCTAAACATCTCTATCTTATCTTTCATATTAAACATTTTTTGTTTTGTTTTTATCAATACAGGGGTCATAGAGACTATTATTCCAACAAAGCAATGATATAATTTATTAATCATTCAGCTACGATACATGGAACACTACTGACGGAAATAGTAAACGATATACCTACTACTTGTGCATTATACCTTAACCGCTTAGTTCATAAATTAGTAATAAAAACATTTAAAATGAATGTCGCAACACCCGTGAATTCTGATAAATTACGGTATAAAATAAAAGTTAGCGGTCTCCCTAGATTTTATTCGTTACTGGTAAGTAATTTAATTTTAATTTTATTTATTATATAAAAGATTATAGATAGGTGTTTTATATTTAATAAGTATTATTGTAATGAAACGATTATTTTAGAGTAATTAAAAGCGAGAAAACTTTCATTATAAATGATATCTTAATAAATTATTATAATTAATTAACAAAATACTAATTACTTAATAAATGGTCTATTTTGATAAACTTTTGGTAATTATTCTTACTAATGTTAATTATAATTATAAAATATTCATATTTATTCAATATGTATAAATATTGTTTAAAACTGTATATATTTAAGTTAAGACATTTAAATGTTGCTTTTCTTATATAATATATTATGCATGTATATTGTATAATATATATGTAGAAATGTATTTACATTTAATTTTTTAATTAATTTTTAGACTAAAAAATAATAATGTTTAATTATTTTTTTTATTATTTATTGGATATAGAATGTAGCAAATCTTAACTCTAATATTCAGGTGACAGGTATCTTAGTTTTTAACATACATTTACGTAGATTTATTACAAAAATAGAATAAGTACCAATTATAATAATAATAAATAAATAAATAGACTACTTATATAAATTACTATTTTTAATTAGTTTTTTTTTAATTTACCATAGCCTATAATTTTAATAAATGCGCATATTATTAATCAATAGTCCTAAATACATGGCCTGTGGTCAATATTGTATAGGTATTTAATATTTCTAATTTTTTCATAAAAAAAGACAAAAACTCGGTTATCAAAAATATTTACAACAACGATCAGTAAGTACCAAGATCTTTTCGAGCTTACCATACAATTTCGATTAGTTATAAGCAACAGGAACAATGCTGCTTCTAAACATATTTAAGTATTTAACTGTGTTCCACTTTTTCACACAATGAGCAAGTAAGAACCATTCTTATTTCTTATAGAATATTAACTAAATAAATTTCCATCACTTAATGTCTTAAACTATACATTAATTTATATGCACAAAAGACGATTATTATCATTAAAATTATTTCCAAAACGTTACACTTAAAACAACTCAATTTAAAATCAAGTTAAGTGAAACAAATATTATTACTTCAGTTAAACATTTAAAATTATACGTCATATTTAACATTTTACAATTAAGACAGATAATCAATTGTTTTAATAACTATATTATAATAACATTAAAACCTTAGCACAGTAAAAGCGTATTATAGTTATGGATTGTTATTTTTTAATAAGAAAGTAACAGGTTATAATTACCGTATTGAAAAAGGAGATACTTAAAAATGTATTATTATTTTAATTTTATTACGTGACTTAGATATTTTAAGTATAATAATCTAAGTCGTTAGTACCTATACTGTAATATAATTTCTTTAATAAATAAATATAAATCTTCATTACCTATATTAAGGATAATTTATTATTACTAGGATCCATTACTACAAGAATTTTTAAAAATGATCAACGAGGAGTTGAGATTAAATTGCATACACGCGAGATACAGTAAAAAAGGTAACGCATGGCTGTATCTCACGTTTCCAACCGAATCCGAACAAGCGGTTGCTTTAAAACTATTAAAAAAATATAACTGGAAAGGACGTTCTTTAATCAGTACGGTTAGTATTTTATCAAAATGTTTGAATAATAATATAGAAAATTGATACATATTTATTATTTATTTAGTTAGTTACGGCCGATACGCCTAAAAACAACTTGAATTTAACATATGTCGAAGGAAATCATATTGCTAAAAGACCAAGACTCGATATTCCACTTAGTGAACAAGTTTTGATGTCTACTATTCCTTATCATAGTATTGAATACGAAGAACAAGTGAGTACAAACTAATTACAAATGCGATTATTATTACAAGCTTATAACTGTAGTTAATAATGATTTTAAAATATAACCCGTTATATAATAGTGATATATTTATTATACAGGACGATTCACCAAACATTCACACCCTCATTAAGTTTTAGAATTTTTAAATATACTTAAGGATTATATTTTGAAATTTTTGAGTTTTTTATATTACCTACAACGAGTGTGCTGTCTCTTGTGGATTCAAACTTTTATTTTTTAAATGAGAATCATCTTTTCTACTATAAATTATTTAGCAGATCACTTTTCTGAAAATATTGACATATAACAGTCAAAATTTAAACGGGTAGTTTCTTAGTTGTTAAAAAGTTAATACTAAGGATAATAATCCTTAAAAATGGATTTACAAAAATACAATATACATGTAATATTGAATTTACTTAATATATTTCATTCTACTTGACCATTTTTATACAAAAAAAGTTATTCACACATTAATTATTAAACTAAAATGTTCAAATTTTCAAATCAATTATACATTCCTCATATCTTTCAAACCTATTATAGTGAACTTATAATTATTCTTAATAGTTTCAGTAGAAAAGCTGCATTTAAAAAACAAGAGTTTAAATCATCTTATATAACACTCCTTAAGTAGGTAGTACAAAACAACTTAAACATTTAAAAATATGTATATTTAATTTAAAACTTTAAAATATCAGATTTTGAGTATAACTAATGAATTTTATAAAAGAAAACGGGGATGAGTGTACTTGATGAATCACCCTGTATATATGTATATTTAATCTTGTTCTATAATGTTAAAAATATTTCATTGTAATCGACTTGTACTATTGCACTTATTACCTCGTATATAATACTATTATCAAATTATCTGTACCTAATGAATATTTTATTTAATTAATTTCGTGTATGGGTGCAACGGTTTTTATGCTTTATTAATTGGCGATTCGGTTCGAAACAGTTGAGGAAAAAGAGCGAAGAAGCGAGAATATTATTTCAACGGTTTGGGACGATAATTCAACGCAAACAACCACCGCTTGCGGAATGGTGTGCGACGCGCAAACGGCAGCTGAAGAGCGATTTAGCGTTCGAACTGTCGCCGATCATACCGTCGAAAAAAGTCGACCGATACCGCAACAAATGCGAGTGGAGCGTAGGTGAGTAGGAACCGTTTAATTAAGTGCGCGCAATGAAATCTACAGACGCAAAGTAAAATAATGGGGAGCATCTGATTTACATTATTATTATGAAGTCGGTCTTTGTACATAACAGACCGACGGGACACTGTAGCTGCAGCCGCGATAAATAGCCCAAAGGAATGGGTTTGTATTATACAGTAATACCCACTGGACTGGGTTTAAAATGTATACAGGAATTAATCCCGACAGCGATTCAGTGGCCGTCGGGCTGAGAGTGAAAGATTCGATGGACGGAATCCACTATGTCGGTCCACCGGATTGTCTAAGAAATTTGCCGATGCCAATGATCACGTTAGCGAAGGTAGTGTAGCAATAATAATAATAATATTGACAAAATATAATATTATATTGAACATTTTTTTTTACGTTATTTTTGAATTTACGAACTGCGATTAAATAATAATCGAACAGATATATAATTATATCCTTAATAATTATACATCCGCTTTCGGTTGCTTCAAAGTTCGAATAATATGTTCAGATTCGTTAAAACTGATATTTTATTAAAATATCTATAGTAATTCATCAAAAGATTTTTTTTATTTTCTGAATCAGTCATTTATCGTGTTTATCGGCGTAACATTTATTTTACTATACATAGCAAACAATTATACAAGTACCTATTATGTATATGTGATAGTGTTCTCACATTAGATTGTAATTAATTTAGAAATTCGAGGATTTTGTGAAAAATAATTCTCAAGATTGGAGAATATGGCGTAATATGATAATTCGTATGAATGAAGACGGGGAAGTCATGGTGTCGATAGTTATCAACCAGCATCTACTGGACAACGATCAATTATCTAATATTAAATGTTCAGTATCAGAATGGTCTAAAAAAAGCATAACTGAAAACGTAGTGTCGTTATATTTTCAAGTCCATGGAGAAAAGTGAGTTAAAATTTGTTTAACACATATATATGTATATATATATTACTCATACATAGTAAAACATTTTAACATTTGTTTTTAGCGTTGGTTGAAATAATATATGTAATAAATGTATACTTGTGTGTGTGCGTAGGACCTTGGCTGATTGTATCGGTACCACAATCGAAGCTGAATTATTGTGGGGACAAAAGTACATTGTAGAAAAGCTATTAAACTTATCGTTAGAAATTTCTCCAGCCACATATTTTCGTTTGAACAGTTTAGGTGCCGAAGAATTATGTAAAGTGGTTGCTGATCTTGCCGATGTGAACGAAAATACTACAGTTTTAGATTTGTTCTGTGGGTCTGGATGCTTAGCTCTTACATTAGCCAAGGTAAATTATTAATTGTTGGTTATTAACTCATTTATCTTATTTTAAATTAAAGGTGAGTAATTATATATATTATAATCAGTGTCAAGTCTTTTAAAAAGAATGTGATTTGTGTTTAATTTCTTATTATTTTATAGTATAAATTAATACATTATATAAATATTAAAATATGTAAAAGTTATTGTATACTACTTAGGCTCCAAATAATTGATAATAAATTCTAAGCATTTTCTAAATTAATATAAAATTAAAATTTAGTGTAGGTATCTTACTATATATTTTATGGATAATATAAATAGGTCAGTGTTTATAATTTATTATCTGAAAAAAATATTTAACTTATAACAGGTAACACTGCAATAAATAAAAAACTTATAATTTTTGTTATTTTATTTATCTACATTTTAGATTCTGAACGGAACAATAAATGTACCTATTGACTTTACAATAGTGTATTTTTTATTTTTATTTTTCGTCTGTCATTACCTTTTGGAGCAGTAAAAATGCTTTGATTTTAAACTTAGAGGGTACGACTTATACGCTATACGACTTTTCATAAAACGATTTTAGTTTCTTTGTTGTAAGTGTTGTAACTGAAAAAAGTTTTAATCATTGAAACTTGAAATATTCTAGTCAACATTACAATACATTTTACACACAATGGAACAAAAAACACAGTAGGTAGGTTGACGAAATAGTGAAAAAATGTTAACAAAAGTAGATACTTAATAAACAAATAACGACTTTAGTTATTTTGTTACCTATTTAATTCAAAAATGTTATTCGTTGGAACTTGAATATTTTACGTATATTATTTCATGTTAAACATTTTAACATTTTCAAAGAATTTAGATTAATTTTAGGCTATTACACATATCTATACATCGAACCTGTTCACACCGTTCTATGGTAAGTCGATATTGACTTATAAGTTAATAACAATAATACATTAATACCTATACGATATAAATATATTATACCTATCTTGTTATAATAATAATATAATAAATATAATGTGTTGGACATAACTGTATTACAAATAGTAATCATATTACTATAATAGCAATATAGATACCTATTTATATAGTAAAATATAGTTACTAGTTAGTAGTTGATAAATAATAATATAGGTTGACAGACACCGTCTCCTTTCAGAATCGATTTTCGTGTACAATGATTTATCATTACAGTGATTTACTCAATGATGAGGTACACTCCGACACTCGACATCTACACCGAGTACAGCACCAAAGTGGTTACCTACATTTTCCCTTTTGTTTATTTGATTTTTAATAAATAATTGGTTTTTTTTCGGTCATTCTTATAATTTTTTTTTCACTGTTGTACAATTATTCATAAAATATAATATATAACCTATACATTAATATCATTTTAATGTGTCTATTAATGGTGCATTAACTACAATATTTTTATTTGGGACACAAGTAATAACACTTATTTGTGTAATAAATTATTTACCATAATTAATTATACCATTAGTTAAATTAAATATTATCATTTATTACGTCGTATGTAATTAGTAAAATGGACTTAGAACTATTATATTTCGTATTTTTAATTACATAGAAATGTAAGCAAGTCGTGGGCATCGAACTAATCAAGGCAAATATATTGGACGCAAAAAGAAATGCTGAAATAAATGGAATTGTCAACTGCGAATTTATAGCTGGTAGGACGGAAGATATTTTGGACTCCGTTCTTAACAAACTCAAAGGGTGTAACGTAACTGTAATAATGGATCCACCTTTAACTGGAGTCAGTAAGTGAAATACATATTTTAAATCATATTAATATTACTATGAATATATTATATAATTAAAAATTATAACGCTAAATGTACGTTGTTTTTTAAAAAGGTACCGGATTGGTCAGGACTCTTCGTAAATTTAAAGAAGCTATAAATTTAATTTACGTTTGTTCTAATCACAAATTGCCTTTGAAAAATCTACTAGATTTTTCCTCGGTAGTTAGATACTGGCAAAAGCCTATAGATTCCGATCCATTTCTTCCACTTCGTGTAGTTCCTATAGATATGTGCCCTCATACACTTAGGTCTGAACTGGTTTTACACTTTAAGAGGTTTTGTGTTGATGACATTTTGTCAACTAAAAACGATAGACAGTCAAAAATCTATAGCAACAGAAAATTTAAGACAAGATTTAATCCAAGGACATCAGAAACAGTTACATCAAATATTCAACCATCCGCGTCCGGAGTGGGCGGGTTGTTGGACTACCTCAAGAAAATTGAAGAAAGAGCGTATCAAGAAGGGTTAGCGAAAGGATTGGAAAGGAAAGCATTCCAAATGGGTTATTCGAGAGGTCTTCAGTGTGCCACTGCTAATGACGATGAGAAATTTAAAAAAAACACTTCTACTAATTCTGATCAGTAATTACAAATACTATAATATAGTATATATATTTTTATAATAATAGGTACCTATATTAATATTTGTGTGATTTTAAAAGTTCCATACACATTTTCATAAATAAAATAACCAGTCCTTTTCAATTGTATTTCAATGATTATCTATATTTTTACATTTTTACTAGGTAAAATATAAATTAGCCATTAAGTTATAAATCGAAGAAAAATTATTATGCTCAAATACACATTACACAATTCACAATTATTAATGTACTCTATAACAGTATAAGAGTAGAAAATAATTATATAAATTTAATAAATAATTTTAAGTTAATATTTTACAGCGGCATTTTTGTTATACTATAATTCGACATGTATTATTATTATATTTTTACTACTCAGTTAATATTGTACACTATGCAAACAATATTATGTTATAACTACATTCATATAATATTTTGTAGATTAATTAATAATTATAAGTTATACATTTTAAAGAAGTACAAAATAAAATTGAAAATATTTTAATTTTCTGTATACTTACTATTACACTGCGGGTACACTCATTCTAATTTATAACATAAATATACATAACGTAAAAAGATAGTATTGAAAAATTTGTTAACAATATACCTATGTACTTGTAAAATATTCAATATAATTTCATTGAAATTAGTACTCTTAAAAAGTCACCCTTATAATTTTAATATATATTATGAATATTTCAGTTTTATATAATAGGTACAACATAGTAAAAGATGCCATTATCGTCAATAATAATAATTATTAAATGTAAGCTATACAATCATCAGTCGGTACTTATAAGCCATAAGACTATAATAATTTATAAGATAGAAAGATACCTACGTGACTATGTATAATATATTGTTATTCGTTATAGTATGTATACTCTACTGTTTTAATGTTTAAACATTACAATATTTTATATTTTTATATTAGTTATTACATAGCTACACCTAACATTATTTTTATTTTATGAAAAAAAAAATAGTATATACCTACTCAGATATTATATAAAATACGCTTTGAATGCTAATTTTTACATTAAACGTTAAACGATTATATTATCTATACACACCTGTAAGCTTATGGTATAAATATTTTTAACTTTTTAAGATTTGGAAATGATAGGTATTCGTGTCTTTTAAACAATGTACAATATAGTGACGTTTAAGGTTAGTTAGGTTACACCCTAAATTCAATAATAGTAATGGATATTAGATTGTATACGACATAATACGCTAGCTGCTCTTCTCTAAAATTATATTTTGTAAACCTATTACCTATATTTGATTGCAAATTCATTTTTCTTATAGCTAAAAATAATATTATTACTTTTTAGATTCTTATCAGTATGTACGAATAAAGTAGTATTTTTTTCTATTTTTTATTGTGATTTTTATATTTTAGAATACAATGAAGTTTTAACATGCTATTTATTATTTAAGAATTGATAGGGGCACTATACATAGACTATATACAGTATAGAGGCTATTATAGTACCTTAATTACACCATAGGGCTTATATCATGATATAACAACATTATTACATTACGTACTTGCAATACTTGCATCATAATTCGTAATAGACATACTATGATTATTGATTATGAATTATACGATTTTTAAGTGATAGTATCATTATCATAGAACCTTAGACCATATTCAATGGATGAAGCAGCCATAGCCTTTCTCGCCTATATAAACAATTTGAAGCATTGAAGCCAAGGTCGTTCCTAGGGCAAAATAAGCAAAGCCTTCATCCCGGGCCCCAAACTCTTGCCGCAGTTGGATTAACTCCGCTTTTAATAGATATTAGATACAATAAAAAAGTCAAATTGATATGCAAAAAACATGTACGTTTCATTTTTTTTTTCATGTAAAATTGCGGAATGGAATATAATAATATATGTTATTTATGGTACTTATATAATATAATATTATTACATGTTTTTTTTTTATAATACATATAATAGGCACATCGCACGTATGTTTAGCGTAAACATATTATGTTATTCCCTTGAATTGAATTCTATTTTTGGTGACTGTAGCAGGTGCCACGTAGTGTAGTGAACACATTTCTATTGACTTCGCTTTAAAGAACAATGTTGCCCTAAAAGTATTCTTAACAGGATATCAACAAAGTAGTTAGAAAAATTGCAATAAAGGAAACAACAAGTGTATGCCGAAAATTAAAAATAATACTAATGCCGGAGTTTAAAAAACAAAAAAATTTAAAAAATGTTTGATTATTAAAGTCTAAGTATGAATACATCTGTTTCTAATAACAACGATAATTCTTTAAAATATGAATATTTTTTTTCCAATGTTGAACAAATTTTTTCGATTTCAACAATTGGACAAATTTAATGATTACTTTGGTTTCCTTTAAAGTATTGGAAATATTTCTGAAATGTATAAAGATGATTTAATGAAATATTATATGAATATTCAAATCCTTTTTGCTAGAAGTTGGTGATAAAAAAGATATAAAGAGTTGTTTGATGAATTGGTTATTCTTTGTAAGATTATTGAAAAAATCACCTCATCACTAAAAGTTTTGGAAAAAATATTTAGTTAGGTACAATATTAATGAAATTTATTGCAACGTGTTCATAGTATTAAAAATATTGTTAACTATGCCTGTAACCTGGGGCGGATAGGCCAAACTAGACACCGGGATTTTTCCGGGGAGTCGCTACTTATATTGATGAAAAATATCTGAATTGAAAATATCTGGGTCTTAGATATGATTATTTGGGTCATTAGATTTTATTTTTCCGGGACTGTTAGATCATACTTATCCTCCCCTGCCTGTAACTACAGCTTCAGGTTTAGTTTTGTTAATTTATTTAATATTCATATATTTTTGTATAATATAATATACAATATAATAATATTTATAATTTATATTGTATAATTATACTATAGTACAAGGTACTATATTTGTACCCTTGCCATAGGCGCAATTTGACTTTTAAATTTGAGGGGCTTTATTTTCTATTGTGGCCCTTGCCCATTTATACCTATATGTGCAACTGACGACAATGATATTTTAGACCCCGCAATTTTACTCCGCCCTGAGCCCCGCGAATCGTTAGGACAACCCTGATTGAATCATACATTAGCCACAAGTCTCTTTTTGGGATGCGTAATCTTCGAATGCGTATTTATACTCGTTGCGTACTTATTTGAGTTATCACTCATGAATTCCCAGGGAGAATGCAATTATAAAAAAAAACATGCAACGAGTATACACACATGCGCAGATAGCACGTCTCAACGAGAAACCTCTCGCTTATAATATGTGTTTCAAATATCGAAGATATTACTATATTAAAATATATTTATTATACTCAAGGTGTATATATTTAATGTATACGTCCAATGCGTGAGATTATAACTTATTATCATTTCAACTAATAAATAACTAGCATTTTTCGAACCACTGATTTAAAACAAGTTTCTGTTATCAGTTTATCGCTGTAATCACTTATCAAATATGATTGTACGGACTGCTAACTCGAAACTTCATGTAACCGTGTACTTACTTCTTCATAGCTAAGATTTAATGAGTGAAAATTATTAATTTTTTTATGTAAAGCAATTGTACCAATATTATAGTTTTTAAAGTTACTAAGTTACTTAAAGACATTTACGTTTATAATATTTATTATTACTTTAAAATAATTGTTTTCAGAAAATTCATTATTGTTTGCTATATGAGGTATGTATGTTTAAATATTTAACCTTATGTAAAGTATATTTATCCATTAGTTATTAATCATATTATAATATGTAACTATAAAAATATTATGAACAGCGGTAAACATAAAAAATAATTTAAACATTTTTTGATGATTTTGAATACCTATTTGTTTTCTAAATCAATGGCAATGTAGTTTGTTTTTGTTACTTTATTAGCAAAGATAATTCTACTTCAGTGGAATTGGTTTTTAATAAGTGAAACTATGAAACTTTATTTTTACTTTGCTGTTTTTGTATATAAATGTATACAATTTTTATAATATGATGAATAGGTAATAAATTGTAGATAGGCTTACAATTCATAAATTGTAAATTCAATTATTATTCTATCTATAAAAATACAATACAAAATAATATATATTAAAACCATTAATTGATATGCTGCACTTCAGATTGATAGTTAATACTCTCCAATTATAAGTACCATTTATACAAATATTATGATATAACAATATTATGTATTAATGTATTATAATATATTATTTATCTATATAGTGTAGAATGTAGATGATAAATGGGTTGATGTATGATGATGATCAAATCAGGACTGATGTATTATAAAAAACAATTAAGAATTAGGATAATACTTATGAACATTAAAGTCTATAAACTATAATTTAAATGTATGTCTTCTTTGCAATACTTAGCAATGGGTTGCTTTGAATACTATATATCCACCCAGAGAAAAGTGTTTAAATCATAAATATTTCATTTATTAAGATCTTTTTCTCCAAGGGTTGGTCTAAGATAATAAATAATAAGTTAAAAACGAACATAATATTTAATAAATTAATTCTTATTAATTAACATTAATTTAATATTCTTTAGAATAAATATTTATTATAAAGTATAAACTAATACCTATATTCGTAATCAAGTACAGTGTACGACACTCCGACGTCCAAAACTTTTTTATGAACTCAATACCTTATTAAAACTGACCTAACCCATCGGATTCTATTGTATGTATGAGATTTATATGGGTTAATGGTTATATCGACGACTTGATTTGCAACAGCAAAAAAAAATACTGTAGGTATTTTTTTTCCGTCTGTCGAGTGCTGTCAGGAAGTCGACACTCGTTCCTGCACACTTAATACAAGTTATGTTCGACGTCGTACGTAATTTATTAAATCGTCCTCTGAAAGTAGTACACCGGCTGTGTGCCGCTGTATTGTATTATAGGTACTCTAATTACACAAATCGAACGCATTTGAAATTTTTTTCTCTTCTCTTTATTCCTTGTCAGACGAATATATGTACACCGTCTACCGATCGTTGTTGATTGATTATTCGCATGCAAAAATGGGTTTTCGGAGTAGGTTGTTGTGATATGTAAAGTAAGTCTGCGAGCGCGTCATAACTAGTCGACGTTCAAAACGATAACTTCGGTCCTCGTCGCACGCGGTCGGCGGCCGCTATAGTGGTGGTGGTTAACGTGCTGTGGATACGCGCGAGGGTGGCCGTAAACTAATCGATACGGCGTGACGCGGCACGCTCGAAGGGGAACTTTTAGACACGGGTGTGTGGGCGGGTGGCCCCCAGCGTGTTGTCGTCGCGCACATTCCACCGCCGTTTCGCGACCCTCGGACCGACGTCGCGCATCCCTCGCCAGTACCAATCGTCCCGCCGTCCAAGCGCCATCGACGTCTGCCATGCTTCATCCGTCCCGAGTCCTTTGTCGCCGCCGCCGTCGTCGTTTCCGCAACCGCGTCGTCGTGCACCGACTCGATTGGCGACGTTAGACCGTAAACGCACTCTCCGCCATATCGTAATATATCGTTTAGCCACCGCCGCCGTTGATTGTGACGTAGTGGTTACACACGGTGCTGTTGCTGGTATCGTCGCTGTAGTGGATCGGGACCGTGCGATGCGCAGTGGATCATGACACCGTGCCACAGTGAGACCAGAAGGAAACAGCGGCGCGTACACGGGCTGCAGATGCCGTGGCACCCGCAGCAAGTGGCCGGTTGGCTAGTACTGGCCACGTTCGGCGCCTGTTCGTTCGGAGTCCTCTTGCCCGGCCTCGGGCCCGATGTTTACCCCGTCGCGCTGTTCGTGCTGGGCAGCCTGTTCTTCTTGCACGTCGTGTCGCATGTAGCCGCGCTGCTCATCGACCCCGCGGACCCGCAGCTCCGCGCCCTCCGCGACGATGGAGTATCGTCGCGAAAGCCCGTACCCGAGTTAGACAAGACCAAACACGCGCACGTCATCGAGAACGGCAAGTGTCACCTGTGCAATATATACACGTCCGGTCACCGGACCAAGCACTGCGGATCGTGCAATAAATGCGTGGAGAAGTTCGACCACCACTGCAAGTGGCTGAATCACTGTATCGGCGCGAGGAACTACGTGGCGTTCATCGTGAGCGTCGTGTCGGCAGTGCTCGCGTGCCTGGTGATCGTGCTAGTATCGTCCGCCGAACTGGTCATCTACAACGCGGACCCGTTAAACGTCGAACACTACCTGCGACCGGTGTTCGGCAGCAATCAGACCATCCAGGTGAACCAGTTATTCAGCGTCAGTCGACTGCCGGTGGATCGGAACGTGTTCGTGGCCGTTGCGTCCGCCCAGTGCGTCTTGGCCCTGGTCGCCATGGTATTGCTGCTGCACCTGTGCGTCTTTCACGTGTACATATCCGCGCTGGGCATCACCACCTACGAGTACATCCGGAACTATAGGCGATATCCAGAGTTCGATTCCAGGAACGGCGCGGCCGCGTTGTCGTCGTCGTCGTCCATGTCCGACAACAACGTCGCCATGTCTTCGGGATCCTGCAAGAACGCTGCGGGCCGGAAGTCCGCTATGGCCAGAGTGTACAGCTCGGCGTGCTGTTACGGCGCAGTGACCGCGGGCCGACGAAAGCGGCCGTCGTGTGGCATCCACTCGAACCTGAACGGCGCGAGCCGTAACGACTCGGACGGCGCGGCCCACGACGACATGACCGTCGAGACGGTGGAGTCGTACGGTCGCAATAGCGGCGCCAGTAGACTGCTGCACCCGAAGGACATGGACCGGACTGCGAGACCGGAGGAACGCGAGCAACAGAACGCACAGCCGAAGTGCCGGTACTGTCTGGAGAAGAACAGGATCCGGGGCGATGGCGCGCGATTTTTTGTATTGGGCAAACGTCGCAAAGGGTTCTGTTGTTGCTTCCAGAAACCCGAGCCGGTGTTCGGTCGAACCGCCGTTGCCGCCGCAGCCGCTGCCCATCATGTCAAGGTCCCGCCATCGCCATTCGCGGTCCGTCGGAATCGCGTCATACCCACCGACGGTGGTCAACTGTCGTTAGTCGTCGACGAGTGGAAATCGTTCAACTCGGGCACGCTTCCGGCCCTGCCGCACGCGGCCGGCCACCGTCAGATGCAAAAGATTACACTCAAGGAGCTGGGCCAAGTGTTGGCGTTCGTCGAACAACAGCCGTCGAAAGCCAAGCGGCGCAAGATTAGTGGCGGAAACGGACAGATAAAACACTCAAAGTCGTCGTCCAACCTTTCGCCGATTCATGAATCGGGACTGTCCAACCCGTCAACGCCGCAACTGAAAAACCGTTACCCGCAGACTAGGCCGTGCAGTTGGTTGTCGTCAACATCGTCGCCGCCGCCGCCGACATCGTCTTCCTCCCTGCACAACACTTCTAAAAGCGCGTGATTTATGTTTGTGTGTGTTTATGTGTGGGGTTTTCCATATCCACCCTTTCCTCCCCTGAAACCCACGTGATGTGTGTGTGCACACAATTTGCATTTCATTTTTATCGTCTGCTCCTCGTTGACCGATAAAATATTTTATGAACGACGGCGTTTGGTAATCAAAATTATAAACAATAATATTATTTAGTTTTACTACCTTATAACCATGTCTGAGTCGAAACGACTCACGAACGAATCAACGACTATCGCCATTTCCATTCACTAATTTTCTTGGTCTAATGTCAGTCGGAAAGTTCTTCCGTATAGCTGTTTGGATGTATATGTATATATATATATTTATAGGTACCTATTTGATTTAACACGAATGAGTAACGATAACCTATACTGACTATTACTGCTGTGATAAGATAAAATGCCGTTAATCACTTAAGAACATTTAAAAAATATATATATACTTCTTTATTTTGCATTTTCTTAAGATCACACAATACTTCCTACATAGGTAATAATATTTTTTATAATATAACATATCAACTTGTGCTTTCATGTATACATTTACACGAGAAACGGGATGAAAAAAAAATAAGTATGATAAAATGCATTTTTATAACATCTTAATTTTTAAATTGATATAGACTTGTTTCATAAGAAAGAATGTTGTAACTCGTAAGTACGAATTGTACTTAATTAAACTTTATCGGTACTTATTATAATTTATTTTATAATAATAATTATAATATTTTAGACTAACCTAAATGAGCTAAATTTTAAAATTTTTAATTTGACTTAACCTCTCATTTTTAATTTATTTTTTTTCGAACGGCATTTTAGCTTTAAAACACAATATTTATGTCATCAATATTGTTACTTATATACGTAAATTTGCAAAATTCCAAGAAAGAATAAACAACAAATAATTATGTCAAAATAAATTTGGATTTTATTGTTTTTTATTTTATACACTTACATTATATATACAACTTAAGTAGGTACCTATTTATTATATTATATATAATACTCAAACTGTTATACTTCCCTAGTCCTTCTATGAGACTAATCGTGACTATCAATATGTTTTCATTGTGACATGTAATAAATTGACGTTTTCAAAAATCAACAAACAACTGCAACCCATTTAAATCAATAATGATGTTTAATTTTCGTAATGACCAAATAAAAAATGATTACCAAGCACGCTATATCATACTATTTGTTATCATGTGATATATAGGTACCAATTGTAAGTCGTCCTTTCTTGTTGTACTATTATATTAATATTTTAATATTTTTCCATTTTTATAAATTAATTTAAAATTTTAATATATTTAGAAGACTATTATTATTTATTTAAAAATAAGATTTTGTGAAAACCAAATGTTTGAATTGTCACAATTTAGTTTTAAATTGTACCTATTAGCAAATAATATGTTTGGGAAATTTGTATGGAAAATTGAGTATATTTTTTTAAGGTCAATGATTTACACTGTACAGTGGTTATATTATATTAAAAAATCATTAGTTGGTGTTTAATATGTCCAATTTAAAAGCATTGCTTGCTAAAGTTTTAATGTTATCTAATATAAATGTTAAAAAAAAAATAAAGTTAATAAGTCCACTGTATTTATTATATTTTATAATTTAAAATCTAAAGAGTTAAGAGAGTTATATAAAGTAAGATATGTCTGTTTTGTATTTAAAACAATACTGAATATTTTTTTTTTTTAATTTACTAATATCGAGTCTTGATAATTAAGGTATTGTAATTTATAGTCTTAGTAGTAATAACTAATAACTGAAGTATTATATCAATAACCTAATATGTTTTTCTATATACACGATAAGTTTAAGCCTTGTATAATAAGGAAGAAAAGGTTAAACAGCATTGGCGTGCGCAGAACATTTTTGCTGTGGGTGCACAGTATTAAAAAACAGATTTAACATTTTTTTAATTCATAAAAAATTATTCAACTCGGTACCTAAACATTAAACTAAGCTGAACTCACTGGGGGTGTAGTTACATACCCTGCACCCCGTGTGCACGCCTATGTTAAACAGTATATTGTGTGATTATGAATTTGTGATAATTATAGTCTAACCATACAAGTGTATTTATTTTATTCAATATTCAGTTATATTTTATTTCATTGTCTAAACTTAAAAAAAAATTTTTTGGTTCTCTCTCAATGCCATTTTTCAATACCTACTATTAAGAAAAATTAAAATCAATTCTATAATCAATAAATTTGGTTGGTTTTCTGTTTATTTGATAAAATTATGTTAGTGGACTTGGACATTTTTTTCCCATCAACTTATATAACATCTAACATCATACTTTTCTATTGTACTTTTATCATAAATTGGTATGTTTAACTATGATTTAAATTTTACGTAAACGTATTATTCGAAGTATTAATAAATAATTTTCTTGTGTTTTTTAGAATTTTTACCAGATAATTGTCTTTAAAACATACCTATTAGTTTCCTGTTTAAAAATTTTGAAAGTGAAATAATTTATAATATTTACTCATCATTTTGTTTTTGATAAATATATACTATGTAAATATAATATTGTGTTTATTTATTTTTGCATAATAAAAATGGTGTCCATATAAGTTATGGTTTATATTTATTTTGGATTATGTGGAGTACAGTATCTATTGAAATATCAATAAATACACCTACCTATTTTCTATTTCATTTATGAAGATTGAAGATACCTGCTATACTGTATGCATATGCTATACTAGGTTGCTAATTTTTCAGTTAAAAATGTAAATCAAGTGTTCTATAATTTGTTTATATATGCACACTAATAATAAGTACATTTGATTTTATGTACAATAAATATATTAAATATATTGACATATTGTATACTTACATTTTCTTGAATTAAATAAAAACAAATAATGTACAAATTGTTAAATTTCTTAAATAAAAACAAATTAATTTTATAAAATTCATTTAATGACCCTATGTAAATAAAGCAGAAATAGTAAAACAAACAACAGATTATCTTTTTATATCCTTTAAAATCGTAAAATTGTTTTTCGGTTATTTAATTATTAATAAAATAATTGTACAGTTAAATTTATTTTTTAGGTATAATTAATTAGAACTATGGAGTCAAAAGAAAATGTATGGGAAAGGCTTGGAAAACCAAAATATGTACTAGCCCCTATGGTTGAACAGAGTGAACTACCTTGGCGAATGCTATCACGTAAACATGGCGTTCAATTATGTTTTGCACCAATGTTACACAGTCAGAATTTTGTTCAAGATCGTAAATATCGCAAAGAATTTTTTACTACTTGCCCTGAAGACCGCCCTTTAGTTGTTCAGGTATAACTATAAAAAAATTATATTATATTCATTCAATAATATTTAAAGGAAGCTATGTCATCATGTCCTCTATCTTATAATAAATTCTACAACAAAAGAAATTTGTGTTTAGCAGAACCAGAACCAATTTTGTGTTGTTAACTTTGATACTAAATTGGAATGAAACATAAAAGCAAAACATTCAAAGTTTATACATTGGTTTTTGCCATAAAAAATTTTCAAACAAGCTAAGTATAGCTATGTAGAATATTACCACAAGAAATGGTCATAAAACTCACTTCAAAATTAACATAACATAAAACCAATGTACAAATATACATAATGTTCTCTTTTCTCTTTTCAACTTTTTGTTTTTTTGATAGGGCAAATAATAATAATAATAATAATAATACACTCTTATATTAAAACTTAACAAAATATTAGTTCTGCCAAACTCTATATAATATATTATATATTGTTATATTTGTAATTGTGTAATAATGTACAGACACCATATGTCTGCTAAATTAATTTTTTGTCAACATTCCCTATATTTTATTTTTAATAGTTTTGTGGTAATGATCCAAAAGTAATACTAGAAGCGGGAAAATTAGTTGAAGATAGTTGCGATGTAATAGATCTAAACTTGGGTTGTCCACAAGCCATTGCTAAACGTGGATTTTATGGTTCTTTTCTCCAAGATGAATGGAAACTTATATTTGAAATTGGTAAGTGTGTTTATTTATTTTTACTTAATAATAAATAATAATAATATGATATTGATATGGTCAATACCCAACCTAACTATAGTCTGTCCAGTAAGAGAACATGATGCCAATTATATGCGTCCCTACAAGACATCCTGCTACAGATTGCAGTATATTCTCTCGCTAAACTTAACACAAAATATGTTAATGGTATTTAAATATATTTGAATTTCAGTTAAAACATTAAAAGACAATCTTAAAGTACCAGTATCATGTAAAATTCGTATTTTTGAAGATTTAACAAAAACTATTTCATATGCTAAAATGTTAGAAGAAGCAGGTTGTCAAATGTTATCAGTTCATGGCCGGACTAGAGATCAAAAAGGAAGATTGACAGGAGTAGCTGATTGGAATCAAATAAAAGCTGTAAAGTAAGTAAAAAAAAATCCAAAATAATTTGTAACTATCTATTATAACTACTCCTCCTTTTAAAGATGTATTTTGCATGTATTTAAATTTTATTAGTTTATATTTTTGATAACATAAATTTATACTTATTTTATTTGAAACAAATTATGAGTAATGGCTTATGACTATTGTAAGAATAATTGTCATGTATAGTGTTTTGATTTTTATGTTTTTACATATTTTTACTCAGATTATTCTGATATAATTGAAAAAGATTTCTTAGTGCGTTTTTCTACATGTAAGTAAAAACCTTTGTACACTACTTGAGAGCATAAAAATGAATACTTTTATGTTAAAGAATATTTAGTTCAATATTCTGTTTTAGAAATGTAATGGGGTTTTTCACCACAGATATATTTGTTTTTAACATTATTAAAAATAAAATTTTAATTTTATAGATAATTTTACAATGTTTTTAATCCATAAATATAATCAACTTTTATAAATAATAATAGTAATAGATTAAATAAAATGTCATACTCTATTAATGATTAATAAAGTTAAGTTTTATTACTTAAGTATACTAATAATTAATATGATGTACATTATATCTATAAAACGATTTACAATTATATTATCATTATAGTATACAGTTGTTTTTTAAAATAAATTAGATTAGTTAAAATCATTAATATTTTTAACTATTATTTTAGTTCACATATTATGTTTATTTTTTAGGGAAAATGTAACAATTCCTGTCTTAGCCAATGGCAATATTCTTATATATCAAGATATTGAAAGGTGTTTAATGGAAACTTTATGTGAAGGAGTTATGTCTGCTGAAGGACATCTTCACAATCCATATATTTTTGATAATCAATCACCTCCTGTTTGGGAACCAGCACTTGAGTACTTAGATCTTAGCGAACAATATCCTTGTCCACTTTCAAATACAAGAGGTCACTTATTTAAAATCTGCTACCATATGTATGAATATAAATTATTATTTTTAAATTATTATGTGGTTATAATTATTTTATTTTTTGTAATTTTAGATTCAGTCTCCCTGAAAATGAATCAATTAGAGATATATTAGCAAAAGGTCAAAATCGTAATGATTTTAGAAACGCTATTATGCAATTAAAAGTAAAATATTTACCATATCACATGGGCCAATTACCGTGGAATAACAATCAAAATGGTAAACTAATTATGACACTTAAATATTATAAACAAATTACATCCTGACAGTTTTCTAATAAAATTTTAGATTATAACTTAACTTTACCTCCTTGGTTGTGTCAACCGATGATTCGTATACTACCAAAGAGTAATTTAGTTGAACTTGAAACTAATGAAGAAGTAAATAAATCAAAAATCGACGAAAAAGAGGTAATGAATTATATTGCTAAACAACATATATATTTTAATTTCCTTAAAAAAAAAAAATAATTGATTTAAATAGAATTTAAAAAGAAGTATTGATGACAAAGACCCATTGAAATTGTCAAAAAAAAAGTTAAAACAGTTGAGTAAATTAAAAAACAAAGAAATCAGGTGTCAAAGAATACTTGAAGAATTATGTTCTGAATGTCGAAATCCAAAGGTACCTAAAGTTATTTAAGTAAACTTTATAATTATAACTAACCAATTAAATAAATGTTTATTTACTATTATTAATTTTATATTCGCTATCAAGGGTTTAAAATGTGAGTATAAACTTTGTAAAAAGTGTTGTCGAAGTAAATGCTATTTGGAAATTGTTGATTGTCCTGGTCACCGGATATTAATTAAGACAAAGAAAAATTTACTGCATCGTAAAGAAGGTATTTATATTTAGTAATTAAAAATTGTACGATGTTACAAGAAACAATTATTATTAATACTCTTTTAAAATTATACCTGATATAAACCTTTACTTAGTGCTATTTCATTTTTACCAATTTCTAAAATACTTAAAAAAAAAAACATCCAACAGCATTAACTGTTTTTTTTAAATTTATGCACATGGAATTCTTTCATTATTTTTATAATTTTTTAGAAATTGTATTGACTAACATGTTTATATTATTAACAACATTGTTTATGTATTATTATATATTATTATTTACTCTATAGTCAATGTTAATAATCAAAATTATAAAAAACAAGAAATAACTTAAATCTTAGACAATATAAATTATTATGACTTGTTGTTGTATTATAAATAGTTTTAAGTATCAATATCTAATACTTTTAATTGTATTTATCATTTCAGAAACAGATCTCAACTGTAAACAAATATACACTGATGTTTCATGAAATTCAAGATTAAGAATATAATAAAATGATAAAGTGTTAACATTTTTTCACAAATGTTTTATTAATTCTAACTTGATAGTAAAGAATCATATATATTAATTGTTATTTTAATTTAATTTAATTATTAAAAAAATTCAATTTTGCTATCTTATTTTAGTTTGTTATCTGAGAAATCCAGTTTTGTTTAAAGGATTAGAATATTAAATACAGTACATATTTATACAGCCATACAGGAGTGATTTAAAAGTATTATATTTAATAGTGCAAATCAGCTCAACCCTCTTAAATGGAATTTGTGATAAAAGTAGTATACCAAATATATGCTCAACAGTTCACGTTTGTACTCCTAAAAAACCTACATAAGAACGCAGATAAAGTTCTTACCATTAAGTTTTGTAATGGGTTGATCCAATAATGATAAAAATTGTCAAAATTATGAAATTATTTTGAAGTTAAAAATATATGATTATGGTACATTCAATTTTTATAGCTAAGGTTTTGAAAATTTAATATAGGTAAGTAGTTCACAAGAACTGTAACTAAAAAGTCTTAAGAAACACAGTTATTTTTTTTATTTACAAAAGAAGTGCAAGAATTAAGACATTTTTAGTAATTGTAACATTTTATGATGGTTTATATTATATTCATGATGTATAACTAATACTTTGATAAAAGTGGTCAATTTTCGAATTCGTTATAAAATATTAAAAAATAAATGTGTAATATAGTATATTAATAGACTTGTTATGGAATATTATGATTTTAATTATCAATTATATGATATTTTTTTCCCTTGCTACCTATGTTTTGGACAAATTTTGATTGGTAACATATTTACCTTTTACCTAGAACTCACGCCTATATTTTAAATTACTGTATTGTATTGCAAGTGTCAATATCGTAAGTCGTAATTGATCAATTTGTAATATGACGTATCCACATTTCCACTCCTTCGTTTCATTCAAAATTTATCAATACTAATATTCCAATTTTAGCATCACAAGACACAAGAGGTATGTCAACATTTCAATAATACATACAGGTCTTAAACGAAATCGTGAATCCGCCTTCCACCGTTTGATGAATAATATTCACTGAATATATAATAATATTATGCAATTATGCTTAATGCTTACGCTACAGTGTTACTGCAATACTGCTGCATGTGCGTCACGTCAACGTGAGTTTCTGACATACCGTAGGTACCCGTTTTTCCAAGTTAACGCGTACGGACAATAATTTGGTTTAAAACCACATAACGACGTGCGTTATATTATATCAAAACGTAATGAATTAAATATACGTTTTGATATTATAATAACAGCCATTTTAAATGATTAATAACAAAAAATGTTCGATTATAAATTAGGATATAGGTATTTCAAATATTTAAATGCTTAAGTAGGTACATCGCAAGTTTTTATGTTTGTGAAATATAATTATTTTGTAATTAATATAGTTAATAGAAAAAAAAATTTTTATTTGAAAAAAAAAGTAATTACCTACGTTGCATAAAACATAATATCTATCCTTCCTCCGGTTACTATTTTTTTAAATTCAACACTTTTCTAATTTTAAAACAATACTTATTATATAATATAATAATAGGTATACAATATATATAATATACAAACCAATAATAAATATAACTATCTATGATGAAGCAATATTTTATTGTAAATATTTAGATTAGACGAACCTGTCAGTCAGCTATTAAATCTGAACTCTTAAAACTAAAATACTCTAGAGTTTTTAATCTATACATTTTAACAGTACAACAATTGAAATAAATAAATATTACTCACGAAATTATGTATAAGCACGCGTGTTTTACGGTCTTACAGATCGCAGACTGATCACTGGTCAGCTGATTCGCCTAATCCTATATTTAAAAAAATCACAAGATACTAAAAACTAGACATATTATAATAGTAATTTAACAAATATGTAAGTAACAGTACCATTTGTACCAATAATACAATACTATTATTAATTTAGTTTAATAAAGAAACCTAGAAATAAAAATACGATTTGCGCTGTCTGTTTGTTTGTATACAAACTTTAACACTATACATACTGCATATAAAATGTCGAAAAAACGGGTACCTAATTTGTATAATATTTGTGTCATGTGTGTGTTGCCGGCTCCAACGATAGTCGATGTGTTGATGATTAAGTAGTGAGCGGCAAGGGTCGCTAGCAAGAGTATGGCGAAGTGTGCCTACGAAAGTAGTGATTTTTATTCTTTTTCATTATAAACATTTTTAAATGTGAGTGATTTTGTTCATTTGTACATACTAGTACACTACGTGTGAATTTAATAATGAAATTGCCAAATTGTTCCATTAGTGATCCATTAATTATTGTTATTATTAATACATAGGTATATTATGTACATTTGTCAATTTTTTTAATTGGTAAAAATCACTTTTTCCAAGATTGCCAGGGGCGCTAACGAGTCTTTCTTCGCTACTGCCAATATGCTACATTAATCTAACAAATACCCTATTCTCTTAAAAAGATATAAAATTAATTTTTTTTTAAACCGTTAACAGATGGCCATGGTAACGAATGATCGATAAAATAATTGATATTGTATAGTAACTATATATAGCTAATAACGTCTGTATTTAAAGCTAAAATGGTCATACATTATGATGTGTATCGCATTACTCGGCTTGTCCGGCGCATTGTACAGACAATTTGACTACATTTATGCGTATAGAGCAACACATTAATAGTAAGTAAAATAATATTATGATGTCTAATCGAAGTATTTTAACACACTATCTGCAGCTGATCTAACTTGACACTCGGAGTAAGTAATAAGTATACCGTTAGTCGAGAAGGCGAGAACATAATAATATATAGCTGAATGGATATTTTTAGTTGAAAGTCTTTTGAAAAATAATGTTAGATCTTTGGTAATAATAATGTTCATTTTTGTTTGAAGATTATAATCGTTTAAACGTTTTATGAGTATTGAACAAATAAATGATACACACAATTAAAAATTAATTAGTGTTGATTGAGTGACGAGTGTACCAATACACTCAAAAGCTCAAAATCATAATATATCGTTTTGGTGCTTAAAATGCATAACCACCCGACGATTCCCCGTTCGTCTTCGTACGTAAACTGCATTGCCATCTGCAGTGATCACATATAAATATATAATATACCAGTCGTTCGTGCGTCTACCTCGTGTGTTATCGATGGCGCGTGTGTATTAACGTGCAATTTAAAGTTCGCACCATGTAAGGTGCAGTAGGTGATGTACGCGGTCGTTCTCGATATACGTGTCCTCCACACTCCTCCAGTGGTATTTTCACGGGAAAGACGAGTTAAACGTTAAAGGATTCATATCCGCCCCCATTTGAACTCATTTTTAGGTTACAACCCTCTCTCCCCACCCCATCACCATAGCCTATAGGTCTGTGAGAAATAAAAAATTATTTTACGTTAAAGGGTAATAACTCCACCCTGTAAAAGCGCGGTTAACGACAAAGTTCCAACCACAGATTTTTCATAGGCAAGCGGCAATCACAATTAAATTACCGGCCGGTGAGGCAAGCGCCTGATTGATATGTTTAATATCATATATAACATGTTCAGAATGCAATCCGACGCAAATTAATGCGCTCCGCGTCACCACAGTATTTTCGTATATTATAATAAATATATAATATGTACCGACGTGTCGTCACCGACAGCCACAGTCAGGATATATGTATAGCATATGTACGGGTCTCGTTCAGTATACCGTCGAGCCACCGCAACCATAGACATTATTATCACTGCATTCAAAGGCATAGTGTTGGGCCATTGGTCGTGATTCCCGTAATCCCATGTCACGCGATATTTGTTTTTTATTTTTATTTTTTTTTTCTTACTTTTACAAATATCTTGCCGAGGCGTCTCCGACAACGACGTTGTATTTTTCGACGATAACAAAATACCATTAGCCATTCGGATCTGCTGTTGTATCGGTCGCCGCGTTATTTTTACGCGTCCACGATTTACCCATACCTCAGCCATAGCCTCCGCCCGTGAAGCGACGCATAAACGTACACCGGGCCGTTTTTACTTTGACGCGCGTCCGAGTGCGACACGTACTCAACGCTTTAGTACGTTTTTAATGTTTTTATCATTATTGTCCGGCTGTTCCATCGCCGCTCGCCAACTTTTCTACCGTTCGTCGTTACTTTTTTACCGCGTAATGCAGTACAACAGTACAGTCGCGCTCTAACTATACATGCGTATACGCCGTTGGGTGTGACGTTTCGTGTCCACCGAGCAGTCGGTCGCACTGTTACGTAACGATCAGTTTTCGAGCTATCGTAAATTAGTAACGATTGCCATAACTACTATTGGTGCCGCTAGCCGGCGTGTCGCCGTCGCCGTCGTGCCGCGCGATTTCAAAGAGCGGACGCCGTTCGACTGGCCGCCTTGCAGAGAGGGTCTAACGCGTCTACAGCCGAGCGTGCGACACCCGCGGACTAGCCAACCCGCGGGGTGCCGGAGAACGTGCGTTGGTGACACATCGCCAGACCCCGTGCCTCCTACAGGCTCCTGCTCGTAACCCCGATCCTGCATCGCCGCCGTCCCATCCGACGGCTTTAGCTAAGAACCGCAAATACATAGTACATCGCCGGTTCGTCAACTACTGTATCGGCGACATTGTATCTGTGTATAATTGCACACTGTTTGCGTTATCGCAAAATACCATTTGCACTTCGGATGCCGGATGCTGTATCGGTCGCCGTTTGTATACTGATGCTAACTGATTATTAACTGCAGTTGTGTGCGCACGTATCCGATTGCTCGTGTAGCATTATCTTTACATGTATACGCGATGACGAGTCTGTCACAAAAACCGTCGGAGAATCACCTGATTACGCCGTTACCGATCCTACGATTGTCGGCGGTTATCGGCAACGACTTGCGTATATGTTATGACAGGAGCGGAATGGGTTACCCAAATATATATATATATATATAATAGCACGTAATTATAACACGGGTGCATATCACACCACAAATAGGTATATTAGACCAATAGAAAATAATAAATAATTAAATTTAAACCGATTATAGGCCGCCCCGGGAATAATAATAAGCTGATAATACTCCGAACACCTTTCTATGGGTGTCCAGCTTGCGATGACAATAGTCATAACGAAATAAATCTATTACAAAACGATATATATATAAATAACAAAGAAAAGACGACCTGGTTGGCAGCACCTTCCTGGTATACGGCAAGTAGGCGACACGTATAAGTCCTTCACAATTGGGACTCGCTAACGGGAAGGCACAGCACAAATAACATTTAAATAATTTCATGACCGTCATTGTAGTCAGCTTGAGACGTGAATAAGCCACGGGACCAACGTACACAAAAATAAATCCGTTCGGTACAAAAAAAAATAACCACAAGGTTTTTGGGCGGCGGCACAAAACGGTGCGCAATAACGGTGGGCGGACAGATAGGTGTGTCGGCGGGCCCAACCGTTCGCGAAAGACAAAGCTCAAAGGCTATAGATCGCCGGGCTGGCCGACGGTACGGTCACTGGCAGACGAGCTGTCGCCGGACAATGGTGGGGGGAGGGCTTGCTGGACATTTATCTCCGCCATCACACACTGTGGTGTCCGGTGCAAGTGGATATTACTATATGTATTGCCGCAAAATCGTTCCGCGCTCGAACATTACCAATTGTCGAACACACGGGGACAAGTCGTTTTTGTGCCGCCGCACGGTCGGTTTTTTGCGTTCCGTCGCCTCTTGCAAACCGCGCGTATATCGGCTCGTCTAGACTTTACCTTTGTGTACATGGCGCACGCAATTTTGCCTACAGTCTTAAAATTCATTGCACCGTCATCCAGAGCCGTTGTGACGTTTTTTTGTATTACCGATTATTATCCTATCTTGTTTTTAGTTCATTATTTTTAATATTCGAATTAAAATGTACTTCTGGTATAAAAACATTAAAAACTAAAAGCATATATTGTTGGCTGTTAATATTGATAATTATAATATGTAGAACGTTGAAATCTTTTCATAATAATAACATTATTTATTGCGGTCGTACAGTTTATTGTTACAGTGTTACTATTACAAAACAATACCTACGTCGAATAACTTATTATTCTGTTCTGAATGTATATTGTTGTAAGTTATAACGTAAATTTATCGTAAAATACGAGTGTATTAACGCATATCATAAACTATATACATAATCATTAATAAAACAAAATAATATTACGCCCGACGTCGAAAACCGATTGCCGTCTGCTGCGGCCTGCCCAGCGACAAATCACTTGATTCACTTGCAAACGGCGAGCCCCAAAAAGTATGCCGTGATTTCTTCGATTCGATGTCAAAACAATATGGATCGGTTCCCAATTATGCACTTATGTCTGGTGCAGGTGATGCGTTGAAGATCCGATCATCGTCATCGGTTTTGCAGACGCCTCGATTAAAGCTTACGGAACATGTATTTATATAAGATCAGTTTCAAGTACGGGCGAATGCGACGTTCAATTATTATGCGCTAAATCCAGAGTAACACCTTTAAAGGTAATATAATATCATTGCCTCGGCTAAAATTATGTGCTGTTTCATTATTAGCTCGTTTGGCAAACAAATTTATTCCGAAACTTAATATTGAAATCGAGAGATAATATTATTGAACGGACTCTTCAATTGCTCTTTCTTGGATATCATCACCATCGACTAAGTGGAGTACCTTTGTAGCTCATCGTGTCGGAGAAATCCAAGACCTCACAAATATATCAGAATGTAACAACTATATCTAATCCAGCTGATATAATATCGCGAGGATGCACCCCGCAACAATTATGTGATGACATTTTATGGTGGAGTGGTCTTGACTGGCTGAAATCGCAAGCAATTGAGTGGCCGACATTTGACCGCGCGCATTTTGCTGCAACAGCTATACCTGAACAAAGGCGAACAATTACGGCATTATCGTCAGTAACACATCACGACAATTTTATAATTAATCGATTTTCTTCGCTATCGAAATTAATCCAAGTCGTTGCACTCATTTGTCGATTTATTCATAATGTGAAATTACACATACTTGATAAAAATACGGCTATCAAAAAAAAATTAACTGGCGTAATAACAGCAGAGGAATATGCGAAGGCTCGCAATGTCTTAATTAAAATAGTGTAATTACAATGCTGGTCACACGAAATACGATGCTTACAAAATAAAACATCGATACCGCGTAAAAGTAATTTGTGTCAATTACGTCCTTATATAGATGAAACAGGTATTCTACGGGCTGGCGGTCGATTAAGAAATGCTATCGCATTAAATATTTTTCAACGAAATCCGATATTATTACCGCATCGTAGTACATTTACCAAATTAATATTTGAAAACGAACACCTTAAAATTATGCATGGCGGACCTCAAGCTCTTTTAGCCGCTGTTCGTTTAACATATTGGCCTATAAGCGGCAGACATATCGCTCGGAGCATTGTACACAAATGCATACCATGTTTTAAATTAAGACCTGTCGTATTTCAACCTATAATGGATGATTTGCCAAAATATCGCGTAACTCCAAGTCGCCCCTTTTCAAAATGTGGTATAGACTATGCAGGTCCCATAATGATTAAAACTAGTTTACGGCGTGATTCTCCGCTTGTTAAAGGCTACATACGTGTTTTTGTTTGGTTTGCAACAAAGGCTATTCACATTGAATTAGTTGGCGATCTTACAACAGAGTCATTTTTAAACCGCATTGCGTAGATTTGTAAGTCGAAAAGGAATTGTCTTCGATAGCTATTCCGATAATGCTATGAATTTTGTTGCCGCTAATCGTCGTTTACGTGAAATTTACGACTTATTTTATTCGGAGAAAAATCGAGCAATATAGTACCACAGCCGATATCGGAATAAAATGGCATTATATACCACCACGTTCCCCTAGTTTTGGCGGCTTATGGGAGGCTGCTATTAAATCAATCAAACATCATGTGTACCGAACGTTGGGCAATGCGTCCTTAACTTATGAAGAATTAGACACAAACTTAATACGAATTGAAGCGTGTTTTAATTCTAGACCAATAACACCGCTTTTAACAGATCCGTCAGATTTATCATGTCTTACACCGGGACATTTTTTAACCGATGAATCGCTTATCGCTATTCCTGAGCCTGCCTTAAATAATAGTACAACTGCGAACCGCTTAAGTAGACAGCAACAAATGTCACGTTTGACACAACAAATATGGTCACATTGGTCAAAACAATATTTGAATCAACTTCAGGAGGCGAAGAAATGGAAGCAGAACAAAGGAAGGTCAATCAAAGCGGGTACCGTAGTGATGATACGCGAAGATAACTTACCCCCCCTTCAATGGCGGATGGCTAGAGTTAAAGAAGTACATCAAGGAGGTGATGGCGAAATCAGAGTAGCAACAGTAACAGGTCAAGGTTGGGAATGTAAAAGAAGCATCCGCAAATTATGTCCATTACCCTTTGACGATATTTAATAAAATATATTATAAAATTAAACTATTTGTAAAATATTCTATCTATATGTTTAACACTAAATTATTTAAACTGTATTATTATTTTATATTTTTATTGTTTAATTTTTGGCATTTAAAAACATTATATATTTGTTTATATTGTATTGTATTCATATTTTTCTATAATAATATCATTTATACGTATTGTATTATTACTTATTTTGAAACGTAACGTTCCAAGGCGGCTGGTATGTTAAAGCCTTAATCGCAACATATTATCTGTTCATTTGTGTCGTATCATTTGTATCATATTTTTATATTTATTGTTGTACGTGCCGCGATGAGTCTATCGGTGCCTTTTGTAATTTGTGTTTTCTAATCAGTTGCGAATATAACTTTATAGTTTAAACAGCGTCAATGCGAGCGACTCAAAACATTTCTTTGAAATAAAATTTCTTTATTGCATAAAGTGTGTACATTAATTTAACATAAATTTAAATACAGTCCACATCAATTCTAAACAGGTGACTTCACTCGTCTACCGAAGAAACCATGGAGTTCAATACCGAACATTCACATAACGTTTGGTGAAACCGAAGCAACCGAAATTGAGTACATTCCTATGAAAGTTTTAGTAGCCGAGGTTGAAAATGGAATAAAACCGGCCTATGATGTGCACGTTTATTCAGATCCAATAACCAACACCAGTCATGGAACCACCACTGAACGTAGACGCCGTTCGTGTAAAACATACTTACATACTTAGTTACAAGATTTAGCAATACAAATTGTACCGCAACATAATAAAACAATTTTTTCCTCGTTAATCGAAAATATTTCGTGGAGGGAGAAGTTAACCAAACACATTGCAATTTTTAAAAATTCGCCAGTATATAATTAACTAAGTAGGTAAGTATGTTTTACTGTAAAATCAAAAATCAATTTATACATTTATGTTTAGTGTTGTGTTTGCTTTTTGGTATTTTTTAAAAATATTTAAAATTAACTAAACTCAGTTTTCGTCTAATATCACCACTAAAAAAATTAAACATTCGATTACAATATTTAATTACTATTAATTTTTACTTGAACAACGCCAACGACCATACCACGTTGAATACACCAGTTCTCGTCCGATCACTGAAGTTAAGCAACGTCGGGCGTAGTAGTTAGTACTTGGATGGGTGACCGCTTGGGAACACTGCGTGCCGTTGGCTTTTTTTATTTCTTTGTTTTTTTTTAAATTTTTTAATTACACAATAAAAAATTATTTTTACCTAACCTAAACCATTAAGCCATAAAGTACTTTTCTAGGTTCAAATATATAATATATATATAACTTATAACTGCGTACAAGTTCAAATAATTACACTGTATTATATTTTAAACTATATAGGCTATGTTACGCACAACAAAACATTCGACGTACGAATTGTTTTGTACGTTTCCACCACGAACGGCGTCTACGTTCAGTGGTGGTTCCATGACTGGTGTTGGTTATTGGATCTGAATAAACGTGCACATCATAGGCCGGTTTTATTCCATTTTCAACCTCGGCTACTAAAACTTTCATAGGAATGTACTCAATTTCGGTTGCTTCGGTTTCACCAAACGTTATGTGAATGTTCGGTATTGAACTCCATGGTTTCTTCGGTAGACGAGTGAAGTCACCTGTTTAGAATTGATGTGGACTGTATCTAAATTTATGTTAAATTAATGTACACACTTTATGCAATAAAGAAATTTTATTTCAAAGAAATGTTTTGAGTCGCTCGCATTGACGCAAGATTTAGCAATACAAATTGTACCGCAACATAATAAAACAATTTTTTCCTCGTTGATCGAAAATATTTCGTGGAGGGAGGGGTCAACCAAACACACTGCAATTTTTAAAAATTCGCCAGTATATAATTAACTAAGTATATAAGTATGTTTTACTGTAAAATCAAAATTCAATTTATACATTTATGTTTAGTGTTGTGTTTGCTTTTTGGTATTTTTTAAAAATATTTAAAATTAACTGAATTCAGTTTTCGTCTTATATCATCACTAAAAAAATTAAACATTCGATTACATTATTTAATTACTATTAATTTTTACTGGAATATCGCCAACGACCATACCACGTTGAATACACCAGTTCTCGTCCGATCACTGAAGTTAAGCAACGTCGGGCGTAGTTAGTACTTGGATGGGTGACCGCTTGGGAACACTGCGTGCCGTTGGCTTTTTTTATTCTTTGATTGTTTTTTAAACTTTTTAATTACCAAAAAATTTAAACATTTGATTACTGTATATGTGCTTGGTTTGGGCAATTTAGCATAATACGTTTGGGAGAGTGATTTTAAAACATTGTAATGTGTTTGGGCGACCTTTTTTCAATTGACGGTAGTTTTAACACACTGATCAGCTGAATAAATTATGATCAGTAATTGATTCATGGTTATGTAATATATATATTATTATTATTTGAAAAAGATGGTATTTTATCGATGGTAGAATTCTCTAAAACACTTAGTACATTTACTGTTGGACGTTGGTACACCGAGAACGAAAAGACCGGTTTTTTAAAGTGGTTAGATTCACAAAAACTATTTTTTTCAATTGAAATGCATCGTTTTTGTAAAATTTAAATAAAATGATATTATATTATATCATATTGTATATTATGAAAAAAATTCTGAACGAAGGACTGTTGCGAAAAAATATTTTTTATTTTTAAATAAATTCAAAAATCACTTTTACCCACCTATATTATATTATGTTTGATTAAAATCAATGATTGAACCTTATTTTCATATCGTTCGATTATTAATACAAAAATACCTCTTACGATTTATTTCATGTGGAAATTAAACTATATATTTTATTGATTTAATTTACGTATAATAACAACAAGTGCGGATTTTCAAATATTTTCAGTAAATATTTCAATTAATATCTATGATTTTTTAAATATGATTTAAAAACTATATTAAATTTACGTATATATGCAAATATATTCTTGACTCATTACTCATACGCGTAGTCTGTAGACACTATTTATGTGAATATATATGAATATGTGATACACTACAGTACTACGTCCCGGCATAGATGCATTTACTTACAAAACCTACATACGACTTATAACAATTGTGACACTATCGAAATTTACATCTCGGCAAAAAATTATTCCCAAGTTCAATACTTGTTATAAAATTTGTTCGGATTAGAATTATATAACTGAAGGCAATTTTAGAAAATATGGATCAGTACAAGCATGTATACAGGTGGGCTTGAGGATTCAATTGATTCAAATATTCAATAAACTTTCTGCGAAATACTTTTAAAAAATATTTATTTTTCGACATAAAGCTATGTAAAATACAATTTCGTATTCATTTTATTAATATTATATTGTGTAAGATCTGATTAATGACATTCGTGTTCCACATAACGCATATATAACACATTTACAATCCTCATACCTAGTTTATAAATTGTATATGTCTATCCTTGCTGTATCCATCGGTGTTGTATTTACAATTAACAGCGTTTAGTGTAGGTATATGATGTTTCAACTATTTCTTGAAACAGTTGAAACATTATTTAGTACGTATTTAGTATTTATAGCACATGCAGTTCGATACATCGACCATGAACTTATTCATTTAACTCTATAAGCAAACGAATCTTGAATCTTCTGTTAAGTAATAGATAAATATTATAAATTAACGATGTTATTATAGTCATTATTTTGTTAATTAGGTAACATAATTTAAGTGTTGCATCCTTCCTTGACAATATAAAAATAAAGAAACAATAATTTTTTGTATATACAGGGACATTTTATTAACATTTTCGATGTATGAAAAAAAAGTGGCTAATTAACTCACGTAGAAAAATACATTTTAAATTTCAAAATAATTAAATTAATGAAAAAAAATCAGGTGGCTCAAAATGGCGCAAAATTTAACATAAAAAAGAACAAAATGTTTAAAAAAAAAAAATTTACCAGTGGCATTTAGGAAAAAAAACAATATGTTGTAAGCCGAAAAAAAAGTAAGTTGTGAAAAAAGTTTCCATAGTGGCTTATACAAAAAGTTTCCAAAAGTGACTCATTACAAAAAACAAAATACATAAGTATATAAATCAGAAAAAAAGTTGCTAAAGTATAGCTTTAATGAAAAATAACAAGAAAACAATAAAAAAAAAAATCATCGGACAGGATGATACAATAAACGAGGAATGGAGGAGAGGGAATACGAGATGGTGTAATCGGTGCAAACTATCGAGAGTTGAAGACCACCGGTCGTTGTCACGACCGGTCCTGCGAGCAAACGACGAGTGTTGCGGGTCTATTTGCTCGGGCGCATGATGCGTTGACCATTATGGAAGGTGAGGCTCGGTTGCGCGCAAGCGACGGTTGACGGTGATTATTGAGCTATAGCTATACGACTAGATCGTTCTCAAACAACGTCTCCCAGCTACTGAAATCAATCCTGGACCAGATTAAAGCCACTGAAAGACTCATGAACGAAGCGGACGAGGCCGTTAAAAACATGACTCGCGATTTCGCGAAGCATCATTTGTCGTCGGAGTGCGAACCGCAGAAACCGTCCGAAGTCGCACTGCAGGACGTCGATACCTCCTGCACATCAGGAACGCCTGTATACGACGAAGACGGGCGATGCCCAATTCTCGGTGGACCGCTACGTCTTGCAACCGGCTAAGGGTCCTGAAGTGAAGAATAGTTTCGGTCAGCTCGTCGACTGGCTTGATCCGGATGCGACACCCCTGATACAATACACTCCCCGCCGCCCTCGTCGTTTTTACACGGCGTGGCGAAGGGTCAAGCGCGTTGTCCTGGAACGTCGAATTTCCACGGGCCCGGCGCAGCTGACGTCTGTATTCCTAACTCCTCCATATACAAACTCACCCCGCAAAATAAGTCTCCGCTGCCGTCGTTACGAGTCGTCATCATCACCGTCGTCGTCGGTACCGTTGGAGCGAAATCGTTGCTCGCATCGATACCACCAATCACCGCGTCGCTGTCAGATCCGTCGTTAGTGTTATGCGTGACCTGAGCATCCGGGCGCCATACCGCAGGCTACAACACGACACGCTTGACCCATCGATTTGGGGGGGGGGAGCCATTTTGTTGTCTGGAAATGTGTTGTGCACACGACGTCTTGAAATTTAGATTACAAATAAACTTATTTAAAATATCGTCGGTTACCGCCATGGCAGACAATTTCGAAAATCAACAAGACGATGAGTAAAACGTTGTTTATTACATGCCAGCGAGTACTCACGTTCATCTAATCCCGGACGACATTGGGATTTCGTGGGCCCGTCTATTTTTCCAAACACTATTATTTATCGATAAAATATATTATATAGTAATGTCATAATAATTTGGTTGGTAATACTTTTCAGTTTTCATACAAAGTTCGAAATAGTTGATGAAGTATAATTATAATTAATATAAATATGGTAGGTCCTATTCATTTTTATTTTTATTATACAATATGCTAATGTGAATTATTAGCTTACATTTGTACATTATTAAGAAATGTATATAAATATCAAACTGCTTAGAAACTTTATACAGTCGATTCGCGATAACTCGTAGTTGAAGGGAGAAAAAATTCGTTTCGAGATATCTAACTCAAATTAATATATAACTTATATTTCTAGGGAAATAAAAAAAATTCAAATTGTCAAGTTTTTTGAGTTACCAATAGGTTCGAGTTATCGCGACTCGACTGTATTACATTTTTAAGCATTTTAACCGAGCGAAAATTTTTATCAATATTTATAGAATATAATGACAAAAAAATTGAGAGTCTCAAATATCTATTATTTATTAATAACTCAAATTTATTTGAGATTTATTATTTGGTTTCGGAGCGATAACAAATTAGTACCAATATTTAATTTGTTTAAAAAAACGGATTATATTACCTTGAACAATGGAAATAAAATTATGGACAAGTTGACACGTAACTATCTATACGTACCTAGTTTATTAGTAATAATAAGTTATAACTTTTTAAGTGATTAAAGTTTTGATGAGCCTCATTGAGCGGTGTAATGTATCAATATTTTGCGGTTTACTCTGTACCATTCCACTTTTCAGTGGCGTGCCCAGGAGGGGGTGGTTAGGGGTAAGGTGTATATCCCACTTGTTGACTTTATTTTGCTGATTTTCGGAAAACAAATTATTAAATATTGGAGTTATTACTTGTTATAAAGTAATTGCTTTTGATTATTAGTAATAACTAATAAGTTATTGCTTGTAAATTATAATATATACATTTTATTATAATTATATACTTTATTTTTTCTCATTCTCTACCTATTTAATTGTATAATGCATGTTTTTGCAATTTCTCGCACGTTTTTGGATTTTTTTAAAATTTTGTATGTTTTAATGAACAAAATATTTAACTATAAACTAAATTTATTATTACATAAATAGATTATTTAACAATGGTAATTAATTGAATTTATAAAATCTAAATACATATGTAGATAACTTATTTCGTTTATTTTAGGAAAAAAAAACTTTCCTAAAAGTACCATTGAGATAGAGAATAAATAAATACAGAAAAGAAATGCCGGGTATACCTTTACCTCCCGAACAGGCTGAACCTATTATTACAAGGTGGGAAACATGGTTAAAAGCTGCACTTTCCTATACAAATAATTTTGAAAATTTTTTAATTGTGATTAAAAGACGATGTTAATCCCCATCAGTGTGGAAAATCTAAAACAGCTTTTACAAAATAATGCAGTCAAATGTGGTTTATAGAATTCATACAATTACACTTACCCGAGTTATCCATTAATCTTACAAACATGGAAAAATCGAATAGTGAGCTACCTATTGAAGATATCTTAACAAATATTCCTGGTCCAAATGGAAAAAAAAACTTAAGATAAATTTATATAATATATAATTGAAAAAAAATAAAGGATATAAAACTATTAAATCTTACTATGAAGTCGTGTCGGGTAAAGCAGATGTTTAGTTAGATATAACACCTAAATTATTGAGTTTTTATGCATCAATTACTAGTGTAGTAGAAGTAGAACGTATTTTTTCTTTGTACAAACATATTTTAAATAATAAAAGATTTAATTTTGATGAACATAATTTGGAAATATACCTATTTAATTATTAATTTTAATTCAAAAAAGTAATACATTATCATCAATTTTTTTTTAAAATTTAATTATGATAAAGAATTTAAAGTTTTTTTATATGACTTTTTTATTTTTACAGTGCAATTTATTATACAATTTGTGTGTGTTTTTAATGCAATTAAGCCGGTCTTTTCTTATAACATATTATATTCCTCCATCGAAAATTCCCGGGAACGCCACTGCCACTTTTATACTTAAAAGTATAAACTTACTCATTCTTAAGTAGAACTAGACTACTAGAGTATGTACAAGTACTCCAAAACATATTCCACGATGAAATAAAGAATTAAAAATGTATGTTGTTAAAAATAGTAATTTGTAATAATTATTAATAAGTAATTATTGTTATTCTATTACTATGATTGCCGATTGGAATGCTTTGTATAGTTTGTTTTAAAATAAGTTTGTTGAGAAATCGCTTCTAGATGGCGGCACACGATTGCATAGCACCACTAACACGTCCGTTTTAACATTATAACTATATAGGTATATAGATAACGCGAGTCGCGACGCGTATTGCAATGAACTGTAGTTCATTCATTACTTCTTGTGCGTACATCGTCCGTCTGACAACAATAATAATGGTATCGCACGTTATCTGCATCCTACAATAGCAGTAAGTTGTAGGTTTGTAGCAGCAGCAGGTATAGCCTTTGAAACTTTAGAAATAAGTATTTCAAACTTTTAAATATAGGCCATGGTGTTGTGTTTTTCGTCCCACTTCCGCCGCTTTCCATTTTTAACGAGTGATTTTTTTTTTTCGTATTTCGTTATCAAATACCAGTTGTCAAGAGCCGTGCCGTCGCTATCGTCTGTTTTTACATTTTGTTTTATTTACCTAATTTTTACATTACATGCTAACGTTTTCGTTTATAAATCGTAATGTTAAATCGAAAACGATCCCAATCTGTCATGTAGTACAATCCACAAATCGAAGAAGAATCGTTCTATGAACGACATCGGGACCAATTATTTATTTATTACTATTATTATTACTATTTTCTTAATTGTTTTTTGATTGACCGGAATGATTATTATTGGATACCTGTTGTTGTGAAGTAACAATGTTTTAATCGTCTGCTGTTTGTGATCCGGAGAAGTAATAATAATTATTGTTATAATGATAAAACAAAAAAATAATGACATTAAACAAACACATATGTTCAATGTTTGACATTGTGTAATTAAACACAATAAGTTAAATGTTTTAATCTATCCCTTCCCTTCTATAATCGTTTCATACTGATTAACACTGTATATCTATGGGATTTGGGATTATTTCTCGTCGAATGAAAATCTTAAATCTAAGAATACCGTCAATTGAGATAATCTCCTTTAATAGACAGCACAATTCGCTGACCATTGAAATTAATTAATTAGGTATGTGATTGCATTTTGTGAATAGAAAACCAGAGCAATTATGGAAGATCAAACGTTATTGCAAGATCTGATGGAATTAGCCACGCATATGCGGCAAGAACGACTCTTCACTCAATATGAATTGAATAATTTGCAGACATTGAATGAACAGGTAAATATTTGTCAAATATTCATTCTTGCTCAGTTATAATTTTTATTGTTTAAAGACTTACATAGTATAGTCAAATTTTGCTTAATTGTGTAACTGACCTATTTTGAACAAAAATTTTGATTTTTAATTGAAAAAAAATATTTTTTTTCAATAGGTGATCAGTGTATCAAATAGATTGGCCCAAGAAGCATGGATAACAACTCAACAACGGATTAATCTAAACAAATTAGTTTTGTCAAATCCTGATTGTACCCCTGCTGATTGTTGTGAAATTGCTCAACACTTGGATGATGCACATTTTGTTGAAGTTCATGAATCAATTGGCTACGATGTAAGCTTGTATTCATAAAAATCAACAACAAATGAATTAATAAGTTTTGTCTTTAGAATGCACAAGGATTTGGTGTTCTTGTACAAAAATTGCGTGTAAATCCAAAACTACTAGCAAGCTGTTTAGCTGCTGGAGACCGATTATTTACTAACAAAATGCCAGAAGTTGTCAATTGCACTTTATCTGGGGTTTTTGGATCTTGCTTAATGGCCGAGGATAATGTTTTAATACTAAAATTACTCAGACATTTGGCTGTGTTACAATTAATACCTGCAGATAACCCTCGCAGGTTTGCCCTTTTGATTGAATAGAATATATATATATTTATATATAATTATTTAATGTGTGTATTCTGTGTTATGATAATTGATAATAATTGCTTAAATATTTTAGAATATTAAGTCACGGATCGTGTGCTTTTTCAAGATTGTATTCAGCATTCCATGGCAGTTTATTTTCTGCAAAATTATTTTTGACTGCTGCATTTCATGATCCCATTATGGAGTTGTTAAAAGACGAGGAAAAGTATCTCGATATTGATCCAGATAAAGCTCAATTGAGGTAAATAAATCATCAACTTAATTATCATTTATTGTTTACAAACCAAATATATTGACATTTAATTATTGTATTTAAATTTCAAAAACATATTAATATTCTATTCAAATTAAGTAGACAATTCAGCAGTCGACTTGTACATAGAATTGTAGTTTAACTTCATGGCATACATAAAGATGTTTGATTAGGAAGAGCTTAGGATCTGCATGAAGTGAAATGGCATCCCAGGCCAAACTTTTAACTGACTCCTTTTTTTTTTACAATTTCCTATAATTCCTTGACAAAATATTTGTTCATGGACAAAAATACAAAAATACTGTGTTTATTTAAAGTGCTTACTATTTATTCTAATTTCATTTTCAAAAAACTCTAATCAAATATAGTACATAAAATATAATATAAAAAAATTATTTTTTAATTTATAATCAATTGAGATACGGTATATCAAACTTAAAAAAATTTCATTATGTATTTTACTTCCTAAATATAATATCATAAAAGTATTTTTTTGTTCATTTATCTTAAAATTTGTTTTAGGTTTAGTTTCACTTGCTTAATGATCTGCCATTTTATAAAACCGTTAAACTTAAGCCTTATCTTAATTTATATTTTTGAATTGTAAATTTAAAAAAATACAATACAATATAATAATTTTTGTTTAATATAGTAAAAAAATGTACTAACAATCTATAGAAATTAATTATTCTAGGCTTAATCATATTATACATTTTCTATTAAATTGAAAAATAATATATAAACCTATAGTAATGATTAGGTTTATTCAGTTATATTTTAATAAAATGTATTATTATAATTTGTTGTAATTTATTTTATGAAATAAAATTAAGTATCTAAACAATGTTTTTGATATATATTTATCATACATAAATTAACTTAAAATTTTAGATTTTCTCATCTTAGAATATGCAACCGCGAAAGTTCAGAATATAATTCAAAACTACAAAATTATAGAAAATCTATTGTGGAGCAATTGGTAGCAATTGCTTCAAAATTTATTAATAGTCTCAATGAAAATCTTTACTGTTTTCCGAGTTCAGTGTGTTGGCTTGTGAGACAAATTCATACATTATTAACTGCTGGAAGTACTTTGACTGAAAAACAAGTATTATATTTGCATTTCATATTTTATATTATTAACTGGGATGTAATTTCTAATGTATTTCTTTTTTATTTTAGATTTATGGCATTTGTGTAAATCTGGTTTTTACATATTTTATTTGTCCAGCAATCATAAATCCCGAACCACATGGAATTACTGATGCTGATATTACTCAAATTGCACGTTATAATCTTATTCAAGTGGCCAATATAATTCAAATGTTGGCTATGTACAAATATGAACCAATTGATAATAAAGTTCAAGATTTATATCAGCACTTCAATAAGGACTGCATTTCTAGCTTAATGGAAGCTCTTTTAAAAACTTCATCACGAAATTCTTTGAATGATGAGAATTTAACTGTTAATTCTAATGTTAAGTTAGAAAACTTAGTAAGATCTGTTGCATTATTTACTGAAGAGGAACTTCAAACTTTTGTAAGTATTTCAAATAAATATTTTTATAAACATTTAAAATTTATATTGTTTAGGTAAATTTCCTAAATGTGGTATCCAATGATGGAACATTAAGCGAGTCAGATAAAAAAGAATTGGCTGATTTATTGATGAATATGCCAATAATGTGGCCTGATAATAATTCAAATGATAAATTTCAATTACCCATAGAACAGAAAAAACTAGGGATTCTTAGTAAGACTGGTAAGAAATTTATTTTATATTTTGTATATAAATATTATTTTATACCTATACAACACTAAATATGTACAAAAGTGTGCCAAATCTCAATAAGACAGTAAAATATTTCTAAAAATAAATATATGTATATATGTATTTAATATACAGTAAATTCTCGGTTATGTGATTTCTCTACAGAATCAAATTATTTTAAGAAATATAAAATATGTACACACACAATAATTATATTTCATATTATATGCATATTTATAAGAAATCATCATGGTTCTTTGAATTAAAATAATTATTATAACTAATAATAATAATATGATAATTTAATAAAAACATGTTTAAAGCATTTTTGTGTTAATTTAAACAAAATTTGTTTATTTGCTGTGTAATCCAATTCTGCGGATTATCAAGAGTTTATTGTGTATTTAAATGAATATAGATACTTACAATATATATACTAATAAAGTAAATGTTACTATAAATTCTTTTGTAATCAAAAGTTTTACCCTAGTATAATATTTTCAATGATGGCATTTTAATTAATTGAAATTCATTATACTACAAAAATGTTTGTTTATTTATGTTTGAGTACGACAAATTATTGATACTTCTATGTATTAGCTATAATAATAGGTATAATGATTTGATTGATTCGTTCCCAAAATTAAGATATATTTCAATTTGTTTTAACTATTTTTTATGTTTTGTAAAATTTTTCCTACTTTAAAAAAGTATTTATTTTCTTTTAGTCATAATTTTACATCATATAAGCAAATCACTTTAATGCAATACAGCTTTATAATTTTTCTTTTTAAACTATATAATAATAGTCACAAATATTTTTGTGCCTTAGTAATACTTTTACTTTTATTATACTTTATTAGTATTATTGTATTTTTTTATAAAAATCTGTTACTCACATCATTGCCTATGGCTTTGGTAAATATAATTATATTATTTGATATTTTTTTATTTTTTTAAATCATTGTTATTATTTGTGAATAAATGAACATTTTTATTTAATATTTTAGCTGCTTCGTCTCTGGGAAAAGTATTACCAAATACAAATATTTTAAATTTTTCTAATTCAGAAGGTTTTAATGATGATGATGATAAATTTAAAAAAGATTTTGATCAAAAAGTCCTAATTGTTCCATTTGAGAATACATTTAACACCGGAATTGGTTTATTACCCGAGCATAAGGTTTTGGAAATTGAAAAATCAAACCTCATAGAAGATGGGGAGCAAAACAATAAGCTATATGAAATTGTAAAAAAAAAAGAAAAACCTCTTCATTCTGTATCTCATGAAGGTTCAATTGGTAAAAATTAATAAATAATAATACATTGACAGTTTTCAATATTATAAAAAAATATTTTTTTTTTAAAGTGGACACTGGAAATACTAGTGATTATTTAGAAGTTGTCTCAGAGGCTGCATCAAATCATAGTGTTCCATCATCTGTGGAACTTGACCAGGATCAAAATGATAATTTATCAGATATGATTTCTGCAAATGTATCAGGACGAGGAACACCAAATATATCAGGTTAATGTTGTTTGTCGTCTTTATTTAAAAAAAATGGTTAATTTATATTTATTTGATTAATTAGGGCGTGATACACCATCATCACAAGTTACAGAAAATGAGGATATAGTTAATGGTCCTCCAACACCATCTGCTCGTATCAATCCATCCGCAAAACAATGTAAATTTGATCTAGATGATAAATTTGGCAAATTTGAAATAAAATCTAAGATGCAAGGTAAAACATATTTTTAATAAATACTTAAATACTTTTAAATTATTTTATTAGTATAATATTTATATTTATTAGAGTTACAATATAAATTACTCACCTTCAAATCCACAATTCATAATATTTAAAAATAACAGAATTATATTCTGTATAAAAAAAAAATAGTTCTATGACTAATATACTTTAATATTTAGATTAACATATAACTATGTCAAAATTTATAATGCTTCAATTAAGTCCTATCTTTTAGGAATTTGCTTATTTTATAAAACTAAATTTAAATTATTAAAATAATATTTTCACTTAAATATTTGAATTAAAAAAATTTTTATTAAACCTTGATGTTGTTTTACTTTTACAAATATTAAGGGATGGGACGTGATGAAACCACGTCTTCCATGGTATCGGATACATGGAGTATGGATGTTTTAGCAAGTGATAATGAAATACTCGATCAGTCTGATAGATCTCAAATTAATGTTCAACTTCCACCACCACCACCACCACAATCACAAGCTATTTCTAATAATCAACAAGTTAATAGTTTTTATTTATTTGAAATGCTTTTTTTTTTATTTAAATTGATTAATAACTATAAAATAATTAAAATTAGATATTAGACATTAATGAAACTGCTTCTGAAGCCTGGAGTACAGATGTTTTTGCTTCTGACACCGATAGATTAGCTGAAGTTGATACAGATGATACAGCTAGTGTTGCAAGGTAATGGTTTTAACCCAATTTTTTTTAATTTTTACCATATTGTTATTTTTATTTTTAGAATTGGCTAAAATGTATTTTCATTTTATTATTATTAACATTAGTAATTATTGTGACATAAGTTTTTAACAATTATCATTTTTTGGTTGTAATTTTAGATCTGACGATATGTTGAGATATGAATTAGAAAGCCGAGGTGATATGGATGGAACTGATGATTCTTCAAATTATCATTACTGTAAGATTTAATTTAAGTATTGTTTTATTTAATCCTTATGAACTTATTTTTTATAATTTGTTATTTATTATTCTGTCATTGAATTATTTACTGTTTTATTAAATTAATTTTAATATTTATTTCTAGCTCCAAATGTATTTAGACCTATAGTTGAAATACAACAAGAGAGTATTGTACGGTTAGAAAATTCTTCGTCGTTTAACAATAGAGTACAAAGACGAAAAGTGTCTGACAGTAGTGCAGAATCAAATACTAACAAATTTATTGGTTCCCCTGATGATGTTCCATCAACTAGAACTGAAACAGGATTAAACGTATCTAGATCTGCATTTTCTATGGCATCCACTTCCAGTGAACAAACATCTACTGGACCACCAAAACTCTCTCATAGACCACAACCATCATCTAGTCAAGAAGTAAATTTTATTTTAAAAATTGTTCATAATAAAGATATTATTATTAAAGATACTGATACTTGGATTACTGTGTATAGGCTTCAGTCGATGATGGTGATACAAATATGGGATTACATATGAGTTCCTGTAGTTTAGCATCTACTACTAGTAGCAGTGGCAGTAGTCTAGGAGCTAAACCCAAACCTATGTTAATGAATGGTTCAGCTGTAACAATGAAAACTAATAACAATACAGTGGCAATTAATACAAAAATGGGAAATAGTGGAAATCTAATCACAAAAAGTATCAGTTTTGATAAGACAGCAGAACGTGGTGATAGAGAAGGATATGATGATGATAGTAAAAATAAAAGAGGGTTTTTCAAAAACTTCAAAATCTCTTTCAAAAATCGTCGAGGAAAATGGTACAGAAATGATGAATTGGGGTAAATTTGAAAATATTTTATGATATATGCTAAATTGTGAATATTGATATTGTTTTTATTTATAGGTATGATCCATTACAAGGCTGTAGTAATAACAGTGGAAATGAATTAATGTTGAATAATAATTTATCCGAGAATCTTCTACTTGATGGTTTGTATATTATTTTATTTGAACTATCTATTATATATAATACATTTTTTTTGATTAAAAATTTACTTATTTTGATATTTAAATTTACTATCAAACAGAATCTTCTGAAGACATATTGGCTAAGTACCGTAAAAAGCCCAGCAATATATTGAATACAAATGAAAATAATTCTAGTCAAAAATCGGGAATTGCAAAAAATGATGAAGATTCTGTGTTAAACCAAAACATTAATTTTGAAAAATACTCATTTGATGATGCCAAAAAGAAATTGCGACTTGTGCTGAGTACTGTAGACATACAATATGTACCTTGGTGTAATGAAACCGAGTCTAAACCTATGGTAACATTATATAAAATATTAATATTAAAAAATAAATGCTTTAGGACCAGGGCTTCAAAACATTATTATAATGTTAAACGAAAAAAAAATAAATTAACAAAATCAGTAGATCAAAAAATAAAAAAATAAAATAAATACCATTAAACATAAATAATTAAATAATTAATTAAAGATTAACAATAAACAAAAAATGCATTTGTGACATAAACAATTTAATAATGTTATTCGATTTTTTTTTAGGAATTAATCTATTAACCTGGCCAACAATCTTTATAAGTTTTGTATTTCTTACATTACAATGTGATTTATTATACCACAAATGACATAATTTAGAAAAAAATTTGTAATGTATTTATAAATTATAATGTAAAATAAAACAAAAAATTAAAATAACATTTAAAAACATAATAATGTTTTAACATTAAAATTGTATAATGTGAAAATAACCAAGAACAGAAAAACGATATATATTTTAAAATTTAAGCCCTGTTTAGGACTTAAATTCAAATAATGAATGATTGTAAAAATGAAATGTTTTAAATAGTTAAATACATGGCGAGATAAGGATAATGAAGTCGTTGGTTTGTTACAATACCAATTGGCAGAAGCTACCAATCTTAACGATCATTTTATATCAGCTAGACTCCATGAAACAATTAGGTGTATGAAGATGTTCGATACACATAGGTAATTCAGCAAAAGATTGTCATAAAAATGTACAGTTTGTAATTTATTGTTCATACTAACTACTTTAAATATTGCTTATTAGTTGTCAAAAATTAATTGGTGCATTGAAAGAAGACTATAAATCCAGAGCACCCTATATTACATATCTCGTGAAATGTAGAAAAACATTATTAACTAGCATAGCCCAGTTAAACAGGTACTAAACATTAAATTATATATTTTAGAACGTGCATTTAATTATTTTTCACTTTTATGAATTTATTCTAAGACTGTTGGAACAAATCAAATGTGATCGTGAAGTGTGCCATCAATTTTTGATTACAAAATGTGTGCAGATATTTTTAGAACAAAAAAATCAATTGATTTTGGAGTTTATTGATGAATTTGAACAAAGCAAGTTAGCTGACGAGAAAAATCAACATCTAAGTAGATTTTTGTCAGCACTTGAAATTGAAATGAAACGCAACAATATTTGGAAAAGTAATCTGTTTCTCTAAATTATTGAATGATAAAAAAGTTTTTTTACTTATTTTTGTGTTAGTGTATTATGATATAAATGTATTGAATAATAAACTTCATAATAATTTACCATTAATATCATAACATCAACTCTTATACTATCAAATGTTGCAGATGCTAGTTTTGATCAAATTGATGATGCTAAATTGACAATTGAACGAGCGATTATTAGTAGGGTGTACACATTAGCAATGTACCCAAATGGTGATGCAGACTTTTGTAGGGATCAGTAAGAGAAATTTTTTATTATAATTTTATTACTATTCAGTAAATATTAAATATCAATGTTTTGTAATGTAATTTTAGAGTTTTACGAGAACATATGTCTAATTTGTCCAAGAATTTAGTACCTACGCACAATGATTTACGTATTCCTAAAGTATGTAGTAATTTATTTTAAAAATAATAAGTGAGAATAAAATACAATGGACTGTTTTAGGAATTTCATTTTGAATGCCCTTGGCCTTCTGCTCAAGCTGAGATTTCAGCGATTTCAGCGTATAAGACACCAAAAGACAAATTGCAATGTGTATTTCGTTGTACTACAACCCTTTTAAATCTGATGTCAATGGCTGGTGAACATGGAAATATGCATCCAGCTGCCGATGATATAGTACCAGTACTCGTTTATGTTCTAATAAAAGTAATAACAGTTAAAATAATTATTTATTTATTTATCTTTATTAATACTTAGGTATTATAATAAATGTATGTTGTGTATTCTGTCTCTTTTAGGCAAATCCCCCTTCACTATTATCAACTGTCCAGTATATAAATAGTTTTTATGGTGATCGTTTGGAAGGCGAAGAACATTATTGGTGGATACAGTTTTGTGCTGCAATTGAATTTATTAAAACAATGAACTAAAAATAATTTATACTGAGGTTTTTGTGTGTGGTTATATAATATATATTTTTATATATTTTTAAATATTTACTATATAAACACACATTTTATATATTTTATGTGTTTATTTTTATTTTTTTTATCTGTCGTCTATAGTTAACTAAAATCTCGGTATTTCAAGTTCGTACTGAAAAAATACCAATATCTCATTTTTGATTTTTGATTTTATTCTAATAATATTCACAAAACTATTTGTACTAGTTTATCTAATATTACTTCAATTTCTAAATTATATATATATAACTATATTTGTAGTTTATAAAATATTATGTTTTATAGTCAATATTTATTATTTTTCATGTATGTAATTTGCCTACCTAACTGTTATTATATTTAATTTTATGAATTATGTTTGTTTAATTTTACTGAAATTATTATTGTATACAAATTTTATTTAATATTAAAATATCAATTAAAAAAAATAATATATATATTTTAAAACATTTTAAATAAATATTATTGCTATACAACAAAAAAAAATATTATTAATTCAATTATACTGATAAATATATTATATAAATAATACTTGTTTTTATTTTTATTTTAAATTTATCTATTAAAATTAATAGTTAAGTTATTGATTTCTCTGAAAATTATATTTTGGTGAAAAAAAAATATTTCAATCAATTATATTATCATACCAAAAAAAAACCAAAATAATTTTCTTGCCTTGTGGTACTACAAACATCATTATTAAGCTAATTGAATGATTTAAATGTTATTCATTGATTTTATTAATTAAAATATAAAACTTTAATACTATTCAGATTTTGTAATGAAACTTGTTAGAGAGGTACTTCTTAATGATAGCATATAAGTGTATATAAATGGTATAGTATAAATTGCTGTATTTAAACTCAATTTGTATTATTAAAATTTAGTAATACATGTGTATTTTTAAACAACTTGGCATTTAAACCATATAAATCAATTATCTAAATAATAGATTTTGAAAGTATGTATTTAAATATTAGGTAAATATTATAAATAACTTATTCTTTTAGCATTTATAATATATTGTAAGCTTGTTATATACTATTTTGGTAATGAGTATAATAGTATATTATGTAAAGCAGTGCTTCTCAAACTTTTTTGTCATGAGGCCACCCTAAATTTAATGTGAAACTATCGTCTTTTAAGGCTCTCTTTCTGAAAATCATTAATTATTTTATGTCCTACCAGGATTATAGATTAGGTTAGGTACCTATGTATTATATATTTCACGGACCACCAGTCATATAAACACGACCCCCTAGGAGGCCGCGCCCACAGTTTGAGAAGTACTGATCTAAAGCTAGTAAAGAATAATATTTTTGGTTTGACACAAAGTCTGAATAATATTGTAAAAATATGGATAAAATGGAGATTGTGAAAGTAGCCAAGACGTTGAATGCAAATGGTAGATAACTTCAAATAGCCAATTGACTGATGATGACTATGATGGCAAAAGAGCAAAATCTGTATAAAAAAAGGTATTGTGAGTTATTTAAAGTTGTTAGGAACATTATAATACTGTTTGGCTATTCAATTAATGGTGGAAAAACTAAATCACTCAAAAAAAAATTAAATAGGTATGTACTTTGTATCATTATTGAATTTGAAATTTTAATGGAGCGATAGATGTATTGGATATACAATGTTGTATTGTTATATGCGCGACATATGCAATTGTAATTTTTTAAAGCTGTAAATATGCTTCAATCTTCAACTATGAAAGTGGTTTCTGTTAGCAAATTGTATATGGTTGGTACTGATTTAGGAAGGTCAAAATTGAAAATTTCCAGTATTTTTCAAAATAATTGAGAAAACGACAAAACATTGAGGGATAAAATGAAATTATAGAAGAAAAAAGTTTTTTAAAATATTTTGAATTTTTGAGTAAGAAATAAAAGTTCATATTTTTATAATTTGACAAATTTCATCTAAATTGTGGACATTTAAAAATTATTTTGTAGATGAAAATTAATAAAACTTTTAATATTCATTAGTACCTAAGATTAAAAATATAAAACAAGGTTCCAAATAAGTTTTTTGGTAACTCAGAAATTAATCAAATAAAAACAAGATAGGTATAGCCTATACTGTATAGGTACATGAAAATTTGACTATAAATAGGTAGTAAATTTTAATATCAAAGATATTATGTGATAATATATGTATTATCTATAGATTTTATATTAACATTTTTTACACAATAATAGGTAAGTAAGATTTTTTTGAGTTATGAGTATTTATTGATAATTGAAAATTTCGATGTGTAGGTAGTATATACATGATTCACAGAAGAAAAATGCTTTGATTTTCAACTTAAAATATCTTTTCTGAAATAAAATGTATCAAGTTGGTACTTTTGAAGGTCAAGATTAAAAATTCTCACTACTTTTTAAAATAATAGAAAAAACGGAATATTTTACGCACAATTATATTTTAACTAAATTTATTTTCTTATTTTATGTAATTCAATAGCTTGAATAACTATACCTATATACTTTGAATTTTTCAGCCAATTTTTAAATTATTTTCTGTTTATTGTATAATTTTAAAAACATTTTGACTCTTTTAGAGCTGCTTATTTATAGACAATTAAATTTTTTCTACATCAATGTAGATAAAAATATTTTGGCTCGGTTAAAAACTTGAAAATGTAATACAAGGTTAAGGTTCCTCATAAGTTATTTGTGGAATTAAAAAAAAATTAACAAAATTCCACAAGAATTTTTTATGAGTGTGAAGTTTAATTTTTTAGGAAATTTTATATTAGATCTCAAGTAAAATGATAGACCTTATACTAGTATAAGGTTTATGTGTAAAATAACAATTTCTTATAAAAAAATTACCATTTTTCTATTTTGTTGTAATTCAAAAATAAATAACCATATGCAGAGGCGTAGCCAGGAATTTTTTATGGGGGGGGGGGTAAATACATTTAACTTGAGTTATTGAAAATCAAAAACAACAACAAAACAAAAATACTGATAACATATTAACGTTGATTATATACGATAAAGCGCAGTTTACAATCGCCAAACGTATTTACTATTTTAAATAATTAAAATTTATAAGACAATTTACAAATTTAAATTTAAATATTTCAAATCAATATAAAAAAATACAGCCAATGGGGGTGGGCTATAGTCCCTTTAGCCCCCTCCCTCCTTGGCTACGCCACTGACCGTATGTAAGTATTTGAAATTTCCACCTTTGAAAATAATAAGACTATGACAAAGACGTATATATGATATTTATCGATTCAAACACGCTTATGAGTTATGATACGTATATATCGCAAACTTGAAAGACGAGTATAGAAAATTTAATTCGAACACTTTCTTTAAAGCGCATAACATAGAATAAATTTCATTACTTATAGACAGTACTGGTTAAGAATGGACTTAAATCTTAACCACAGTGTCTTTAAGTAATGTAGTTTATTCTATGTTATGCACTTTAAAGAAAGCGTTTGAAGCAAAGGCCAATAAGAAGAAGTACTATCCCATAGTCCCTATTTAATTTAACTTAGCCTAGGAAAAAGTAATAAGAGAAATTCAAAACAATACGGCATAATCGGAACGATATGTATTGTTAGCTGATACTGATAACATTGTTATAATTCTAGATGGATAGGTGAAATAAAACAATTTAATAATTGATGTTATATCAATATTAAAAATTTCGAACAAAAGAATTATAGATATTTTGTAAAACAAAAACAGAACATCACACAATTTATGGAAGGGGTGATACCCCCATTCCTTCTCAGGGACGCACTTGCCTAAAACTTCAAAATTGAACAAAACTTATTTGAACAAGTTGAAAATATTAAATATTTTGAGAGTTAATAGGTACGTATAAATCAAAAAATAACATGTACAATGAAGTGAGGCTGAGACTAGAAAAAAAAACAAATGAATATAAGTATATATATATAATATACCATATGAGAAGTATGATGGTATCCAATAAGGTTACCATATCAAGAGAAAAGGAAGCTTTATATACGTAAATATAGCTTATATACGCCCTATTGTATACATGTCTGCGTGAGACTTGCAGGGCCAAAACGAAGGGCAATAAACTAAAACCTAATATTTTAGAGGAAAATTCTAAAGACGATTTATGGACCACAGTTTAAGTGGGATCGAGTAGATGCAAAAGAAAGAAAAATTAAGGTATTAAAAATGTTTTCAATAGACCTAATACATAAAATTGATTAGAAGTCCTTTTGCTTTTAACTAGAGTTTGCTGGCCACGGTTATCAAGGTGATCAAGGGATAAGTAAGCTATAATACATATCAGCTATTAATCAATGGAGGAGATGGTACTTTGCACCACCAATAAAAGTATAGATGCGTATGTAGTTTGCGCCAAATATAAAAATTAATTGTGGTTATTTGCGCCACGACTGCAGAAAACGAAATGTAATATATAATCTGCGTAATACTTTTACTTAAATTTTTGAAATTTAAGTATATTTATGTACCTATATTTATATATAACTATATCACTGATATTTTTAATTGATTTATTTTTAATTTTTTTATATGAAGCTGATACAGACGATGGGGGTATGGCCCACTGCCCCCCATGGCTACGCCATTGTTGAGCATTCAAAATTTTAAAATTGAAATTTTTACAAATTTTAAATACTCGTTCATAAAAATTAAATCATAAAAAAACTGAATGTGACACTCAGTATGATATTCTTGCCTTCAAATTTGATCGCACGTCAATCTATTTAAAATTAAAAATTAATTATCCTGAATGTACCTATACATTCATATTTATTAAACAAAAGTACAAATTTAATAAATTAAATTATATTATATGTTATTATTATACGTATAGTTCCTAAATAAACGCATTTTAAATTATTTCTAAGTTGAAATCTCAAAAATCAAAGAAAATTTCGTTTCCCTTAAATTTTGACTTTTCGAGGTTCTGCACTGTATCTTAAATTATAAAACTTTTTTTGTAAATTTTTGTATTTATGTTTAATTCGATTAGACAAATAAATTATTCTTACAATTCATTTTATGTATTTTTCAATGTATAATTATATTTAATTATTTTAATTACATTAAATCGTCACATTTTGTGAATTATTTTAAAATAATGTTGCTATAAAAGGAATAATATTATGAGTATACCTACACGCCAGCAATCAGCTGACATTGAATTACGATTTACTGGTTTAAACAAGCAATATGTGGTTAAAATATTAACATACAATAGTGTTGTAATGTTGTGACGAGTTTGCAGTACCTATATATTAAAAATACATTTATTAGATTTTAAATAATGAATATGTTTCTATCTATGTTTAAAACATTAAAACATTATGAAGAGTAGGTATAATTTTGCATCTAAACAATAAATTTCAAATACAAAACATATTATAATACTTCCTGGAATATTGTATATACTGAGGATTTAATTTCCCTAACAATCAGACAATGGATGGATTTGTTGAAAATGTATATTATTCCCCACACCCCAAGATAAATATAATACTGAGCACAAATGGCAAATCGTTTATCGTACACATTATGCAAAGGTACGAAATATGTTTCCAGGTAAATTATTTACCTAAATGCTTCTAAACTCTAAAGTAAAACCCAAACGAATCATTTTATAACCATTCTATTTTTTTGTCGAGATTACCAATTACTTTTATACACTTACGTGTTCTGCATGACGCATGACAACATGACATTCAAATATGTAGCGCGTGCGTAGTCGTAGTCTATAACATATGTTGTTTCGGTCTGTTTATTTGAGGCATTTGACGTCATAAAATATAAATATCAATTTTTCTAATGAATTAAATGCTTGCGTTGGAACTCAAGAAATATAATATACACGTAATGATAAATTATTGAAAAATGATGATTATGGTGTTTACGTTAAAAAAAAAATGAATTCAATGATGTGAACATACAAAATACATATAATATATTATACTGCTCCAATACAAATTAATGTATCATGTAAACACGAATATAATAATCATTATTGTCTTAATGTACCTACCAGTATAATTTATGATTGAATATTTTTTTTATAAAATTTAGTAAATAACGCATATAACGAAAGCCATGTTTTATGACTTATTACTTGTATTTACGTATACAATGTGCTATGTTTTTAAATTTTACATAATGCCTTTTAACTTGTTGGCAACTTTTAAATTGGCATAGTTCAACAAATACACATTACAATTATATTTTAAGCCTTAAAGTTATACGATCGTTTTTTACAGCACTAATACATCGTATACTACTACAAATAGGCTCTACAAGACTACAAATATAGGTACTACAACTCCTAATAAGCGTCAATGTTAGCGGTAATAATATTGCGATTTATTGGTTAGTCGTCACAGTGAAATTAACATTATTGTGTAAAAAATATTATATTTATCGACATAAAAATATTTGTATTTATATTATTTATGGAATTTAGCTGTTAACGTGTGTGGTACACCGACACACCGTTAATATATATGTAATGTATATTGATAATTTAATAAAAAAGATTTAAACACTTTATGGATATGGAAACATTGTTTTCTTCTAAGCTGTTGTAATGGCCTATAGTCATATTATTTTTTGAAAAGTTATAATTACATCGTAAACTATTATATTATAATTTCAATAATGATTTAATAAAATCAATGGTAATGCGTAGTAGTAAGTACCGTATTCACTATGTGTAATAATTCAAAATGTATTATTATGTATTTTTTTTTATACATTATACATTTACACACATAATATACATTATAATTATAGTAACTTCAATATGATTAGAACATCATTTAAAATATAATACTAAGTTTTTCTTAAGTTGTAGATAATATATATTTTCATAAGAAAAATGGGTAAAAAGTTATTTTTTAGTTTTTAGGAGGTCAGAGAAATGCAAATGTTTTTAAAAAAGTTGTTTTGTTGGAAGGCATTTTGCTAAATTTTTTGAGTTATAAAAATTCATAGAAATTAGGTACCATACCTACTTTTCATGAAAAAGTTATTTATTTTTTGTAGGACAATTTGTGAAACATTTCTATAGCACCCTCATGCTACGTATACTATTCCGTGAATTAATTTGAAAATAAATTCGTAAAAATTCTAGTTTTCATCATAAAAATATTCATACAGATTTCATACTAAATATTTATAAAAACAATTTTTAAAAATCTCAGTGATGAGAATGAGCTGAGGAAATGTATATATATTATGTTCGATTTAAATGTATTATATACTTATAATACTGGTGGATGTTCATGTTTTTAAATGTATGTATTGCAATTGAAATATATTTAGGTATACTAATGTTACTGCAATTTTTACAATTAGTTCTTATATAAATATTTAACATTAATTAATCTTTTATAAATGAAACAACTAACTCAAATTTTAAATGCATAATAATATTGAATTCTAAATAAATAATATTATAAAATCAATGGTATATTAATATTAATATGACTAATACATATATGTATTTTTCAATGGAATGAATAGGTTAAGCTATAACATGACTAATACGCCACAATGGAGATTTCACAATTTAAGATTATTCAGCCAATGCTAAGAATCCGAGAAGATATTTTTTTAATAAATGCAAAATAAATATTCTATGCAGTACTCACTAGGCATAACACTACTTGACTACTTCCATGCATTAAATATTAGATATAGAACAAAATAAAATAATTTAATTTAATACTTACAATATAAAATTGTAAATCTTACATAATACCTAACTAAATTTATTACTATTATTATTTTTGATACATTAATTTTTAGTAGGTATTATATATATATATATATATATACATATATATATTTATTTAACTTTATCAGACTGAATTTAAAAGAAATTCGTTGAAATATTTTGAAAATTGTAAAATAAAATATTGTGGCGCCAAAACTATTTTAACTTAAGTGGGTCGACCTGTGGCCAATCGCTTTAAAGGGAGGCAGGGACTAGGGAGGTTATTATTCTACGTTGGAAATATACGCCCCCGAGCCTCTCTTCTACGTATATATATATATGTATTATGTATACACCACCTGCCTTCTATACAAACGTACGAAACATGTAATGAACGTTAAACCATACAGTCGTTATTTATGTTATACTTACCTATTAGTGCTATTAATATATATTTTTTATTATGTTTATGTAATTATTCTGCGTGAAAATATCAAGGCATAAGCCTACTATAACTGTTTTGATGCCAAAATAATATATTTGATAGTGATAGTCAATAGACTTTATAGTTACTCTACTTTTTCAGTTCACTTCTGATATCTGCAGATATATATATATATATATTAGATAAGTGACATTATGTTACAACCCCTAATGTGGTATACATTTTCTATAAAACTAAGACTAATTAAATGATCACTATATCAGTAAAAATCACACATAGTTATGTATAAACGTGTAATAATAATAAAATGTTATTTATATATTAGTTTTATAGTAGAAGTATAAATGCGTTGTACCGATCAAGGCCAAGAATACGATAGCGGCTGCAGAAGGGTTAAAAAAATATTTTATTATCGTTAAATATATTATATATATATCACGTACCTAGTAGTGCAATAAAAAAAATTGACGATAAAAATACGCTTATAAATATTAAACAAAAACAATGAAAGTATAAATAAGCGTCTACATAGCTTATTTAAAAGTGTGAATATTATTATTGTAATGTAATAGGTATCTGCATAAAAAAAAATGTTATCGTCTTGACGATGACGTCTACCGGTGTGACTGCAGACATGCCGTTGAATATCATATTATACATACGGAAACTTCCGACTGATGTATTACGATTACGCAACATGCAATTAAGTACTTATATGCTGCCACTGTAGAAATACGAAACATCATTGTAATCTGCAGTGATCTAATTATAAAAAATTGTTTTCATACGCATATTTTATGCCCTCGAATAGTTTTTGTTAATAATAAAATAATATATTAAAGGTTCCGGTTCCGGAAAACACCAGTATTTATAGATGTAATAAAGATATATATTTTTTCAAAAGGTAAAAAAAATTCAAGTAATTAAAAACTTAATATTATTTTAAACTTCAACATTATAGTTGTCTTAGTATGGGGTAAAGAAATTCAAGTACATTTTTGTTTGGTTTTTAATAGCAAATATTAGTCAATGACCAACGGCAATGGGTAAATAACTATGTATTTATATATTAAATTCCATGTTCGTGCGTTTTATCGGTTTCTGGAAGTTTGTAGACGATAGGAATAGAAAATTAAATCCATGTATACATTCAATGAAGCAATTATTATTTATTGGGTACCTCCGGTACTTAAATAAATAAACTAGACTAATAATATTGGAACCCAAAAATTCTCTAATACCGATCTGGGTAAGTACCGGTATTCCGGATTACAGGTTCCGATGAAAAACGAAAAAGGGTTCCGGTTTAAAAACCGGTATTTTTAATTTCGCGGTTCCGAGCCCTGTAATATACCTAATATTATTTCAGTATAAATTATATAGTATTAATTTAACAATGTAACATTTCTCTGTGTATTGTAAGTTCCTATAATTTGAAATTTTATCTGGCGTCACTTGTGCGTTAGCACAACCTCCCGGAAGGAGGGAGCGCGCTTTGGCTGGGTGTGTATATTTAATAAAAATAATACATAGGTAGACATTCTATTCTACACACACACACACACACACACATGGGTATTGAATAAAAATACATATAAATATATACGAGTATATTATAGACCACCCGACCCCGGGAAATCTCTGGTTGCCCTACTGACCGGTGCAATTTATTTTCGTGCCACTCGGCAACGAGCATCGGTCACAGTAGCGAATAGTGGTCGGTCTGACTGCAGTAGTGACGATATGTCATGTACACAACAAATACAATTATAACAATAATAATAGTGAAGCGATATCATAGTACACAGCGTGGTATAAACATAATATTATAATTTATAATTATTATATGTATATATATACTCGTACAGAAACGGCGCGTGGTGGTAGGCGTGTCTGCCGGGACGTCTTGTATGTGCCGCCGCCGCCGCCGCCGTCGACTAGAAGAGTGACATCAGGAGTGGCGGTTTCGGTTCGCGCAGCACCACCGGCACCGCCGTTAGTTGGCCGGTCGACGCACGAACCATTCGCTATACGCACGTGTGTCCGAGCGCACAATCGCCGCGCGCGCGTTTTACCGTCAAGATCGTTCCGTCGTCGCGATAATTTTTCACCGCAATATCACGCGACTCGATCGTCTCTCTCTCTCTCTCTCTCCAATCTTTCTCTCTTCAAATCGCAAATAACATAACATAATAATAGTACAATAACAGTTATTGTTCGACGTCACAGTGATCGCGGGACGTTTCCGGTTTCCGTCGCGGTGGCCGCTTTTTCGCTTCCCCGAGAGGATCCGTCCGCGCCACGACCGTCGGCCCGCCGTTCTGGAGTCAAAGTGTCCGCGTCCGCCGCGCAACCGGATGGCATGAGCCGCAGACCCGTCGCAGTCGCAGTCGCCGTCGTGGTCGCCGTCGTGGTGGCCGTGTCGTCGATGTCGGTCGCCCTCGCGGACACCGTGTCCGCCGACGTGCTGCCGGACGGCGAGGTCGAGATACGCGTGAGCGCCGGCAACGTGACAGCCAAGCGGACGTCGTTTACATCGCCAGAAACCGGGTAAACAATACGCTGCAATATTATTATGTTATACAAATCCGCTACTATACATCGAAGTAGCTACCTGTACATATTTGACGACCTGTACGAAGCATCCGTCCGTTTATCGAGGTGATTTTTCGAGCTAATCCAGCCACAGCCTGTCGTCGTTGCCTCGTATATCACAAATATTGCGTCAATGAATTTTGCGTTTTTAAATAAAAAACATTTTATATAACTATACATACTAATATTTGCTTTACGATTTTGAAAAACGTCTATGTAGGTACTCATCGTACTTATTGGATACGTACGAATTCTATACTATTTTTAGTATGGTATTGGCACTATTAGCGTTTGAAGTTAATACAGGTTTACATAAAAAATAATAATAGGTACATATAAAATTAAAAATATAGGTAGATTGAAAATATGAAAAAAATTTAAAAATGTAAAATAGAATTTTTAAGCAAATCTCAATAAGATTTCAGATCGCAAAATATTATTTTCATAAGTATAAAAATTGAATGGGATAATGATAGATTTATGTTTAAGACATTTTCATTATTAGGTACTTTAAAAAGACTGTTAATTAGATAAATACGCAAGTACGCATACGTTTAAACGTTATATATAAGTATGATGCTTAAATAATAATACAGGTTGATTCTTTTATCGAACAACACTCGTTATTTCAAAATCTATTAAAGTTTTTGATATTATTTTTACATAAATTCCTATAGAAATAATATAACATTTTAAAATTTATTTTATTGTTATATTGTGTTCGTTATGACGAGCAGTTTATGAGTAATAAACATTTAAAGTTTAGGTCAGTGGAGTGGAGTGTTACAGTGTTACAGACTTACAGGGATACCCCGCATAATGTTGGTCTGTTACTACTCCACTTACATAAACTTTAAATACTTATACCTAACTCATAAACTATTCATCAGAATTTTGATTTGTATGTACCGAAATAATTTTAAAAAATATTCTGTTTCAGAATATGAAATTAAAAATATATTTTGTCATTCAAAAAAGTAAATATCTTAAAAATGTATAACGATAAAAAATATTAAAAATATATAGTTTTAAAAAAGTCTTGTTTTATTTTGACTAGTAATTATGTATCGTAGGTAAAGATTATATTTTCAAAAACATTAATAGATTTTGAAAAAATAAGCGTTGTCCAATAAAAGAATCACTCAGTTTATATTACTATGATAGCTATAAATTAAAATGGTAAAGGTTTCTCTTGTAAGTTGTGGTTAAATATATTTTACCAACACTTGAAATTATATTGTGTTCATCATACTATTTTTTCAAACGTCTTATCCAATAAAATGCCGTTTGTTTTACTTCCGTCTCAATGCCTTAAAAGTTAAAAACATAAAATAATGAATATAAACAGTGAAAAAAATATCGATCATATAAATAAATGAAAAACATAATCATCATCGTTGTATTTTTAAGTTCTTCTGTAGTCTGCACGACAATCGACACTATTAACTTGAATCAACCGCTAAAATGGCAATGTGATGAAAAAAAATTTCCTGGTAAATTGTAAAACCAGTTTTATATTATATATATACAGGCACATATTCTCAAAGTCGAGGTTACATATATTGGATTTTGATATAAATTTATTTTAAAATAAAAAAGAAATATTTTATCAGCCTGTTCTGTATTAAAGGCATTATAGAAATTTATAATATACCTATATAGTTGCGGCGTAAACTATTTTTGGACAGTTATAATTTTCTTTTTTTTTTAGTTTAAAAACCTAAGTATGATTTGGTTATTTTAACACCACGAAATATAGTATATTTGTGTTTTAATGTCACATAATATTTAATCATATTTTTTTTATTAATTATTTTCTTAATTTCGCAAATATTTTTTACTTTTTTAATACACAATATAAATCCCATGTTTCATTCATATGGATTTAAAAATATTTTTGTTAATGTTATTTAAAAAAAAAAATTGATAAAACAGACATATTATAATTTCATAAACCTAATACATAGTATTTTTAAATACCTACAAAATAGGTTACCAGTGAAAAAATACAAAATAATGTCTAAAATAAAGGTAAATATAGAATACATGTTCTAAATTATACGCGTGAAATTAAATAAGAAGTAGTATGCATTTTTATATAATTAATCCCAAATTACTATATTGACTATATAATTTTAACAAATTATCGTTAAACTATCGTTAATTTAAGTAATACAATGTTCTACTTTTAAAATATAATAAACATGACGTGTAAAACTGTGTATTATATTTTTCACATAATACGTATTTTAGTATTTTTATTTAAAATAAATATCTTTCGTTTTTTGATTATACCAAATTCATTCCCTACAAAACTAAATATATGTTTTTATCTTATTATTTGTTTTCTGAATGTTCGACACAGTCAATAGGATTAATTTTAAAAACGTGAGCATGTATAATAATAGAAATAATATAATTTGGCGTATTTGTAAAATGCACTATTTCTGTAGTTACCGACGAATTTCGTATAAGCAAATACCATGGTGTATCCTACATAGACATGTACGATATACGTATATAAGGTATATTTTGTACAATTATTTGTGAAAGAATCGAAAAACTCTCGCTCATTCATCAATGACAGTCTAGACGTTGTGGTTTTTTTCATCATCTAATTTATTATGCACTGTTTTATTTCGATCTTTCAACCGGTTAATATCTATACAGCGCACGTGAACCGGTTTCGATTGCATTTCAATTTTTGAGTTTATTTTTGTTTTCAAAATTTGAAACGAGTAAGCGATCACATGCGTATCGCGTATGTATACAAGTACAATGCCCGTATCATACACTTGATACGTTATTTTAACCGTTCGTGGAGTGAATTTTGCAGAAAAATCGAATTCCGCGATCAGGTGGCAGCGTAGATAAGTATATATTCAAGCTTCAAGATAAAAATATAGACAAAGGCCGACGGAAAAACTACTCGCGCTAAAAAGATCGTAGCCATTATATCGCGCGTGTGGGTAATCTTTATATTGTACCTACCTTATATCTACTACTGCACGCGTCGATTTACTGTGAGCGTGAAATTCTTTTCATTTCGATTTATAAATACGCTTAACAATGTATACATATTGATTCCATACAACGTTCGTACGTCATGTGCGTGTACACATAATATATTATATATAGCAGATGTAGGTATACTATATACGGGTAGGGAAAGAGAGCTACGCGTTTAGCGCCGGTCAGTCTGTTGTTTGACATGGCACACATATTATGATTATATTTATATCATGAATAGCGTTTGGGTGGGCGTGGGCGTGTTGTATGTTATATACCATGCGCATTTAAAGTTGTATAATACAAGTATGTATTATATATTATATAAGTATACATATATATATATGTGAGTCGAGGTATTTAACCGCGAGAAGTCGACTACACGGTCATCGAAAACCTCGTGTTATCTAAGTACATCGCATCCCTTGTGTACACCCCGGTGTACCCGCCGCAGGTGCGAAGAGACTATAGTCAACAACAATATTATAATATATATAGGTACGTACGGCGCTGCGAAATGTCAAATAAAAATATACACTGTACCTACAATAATGTAAGAGGAACATATATTAGGAGCCTTCTCCGCGTGTGGGCGCTCCGACGAGGTGGACTGTCTTTCCGTTACGTTTGCAGGGGTGTATTATTATACGTATACTCATCTGTTTGTTGAGAACATGTTAGATCGTAATATTGTGTGTACGCGACAAGGCGACAGCGGTTATAATATCATACGCGCGATAAACATCTCTTGCGACGGCGGTCGGATGACGAGGCGCAAAACACGCAGACATATTGTGTAGACAATGAAATCAAACCACAATAAAGAATTGATTTTGAAAAAAAAAAATACGTATAGGTGCACATATTACGCAGGTATACCGCGACCTAGCTGTACCTATATTATCTTATGACGTACATATATGTATATGTATGTCGGTACACCGTTCTATGAGCGACTCGCTTACGGTCCCTTTTTAAAGAGGAAAATAAAAAAAAAAGGAACTCGAAATGTGGTTTTCTTCCCTTGTTTATTCGAATGTTTACCTTGACGTTTTCGGCCTATATTGACGTGAAAGGGGGATGCCGACACCGACGACGCCATCGCCGATGCACAGGGCTGTGTACGACCAAGTGATTTATACCGCGGTATGTTGCACTGCTACACCGCGGCCGGGACATTCTTTGTCGATGATACGCGTTCATTATATTATACACACTATTATTATATTGTACTTTTTTTTTTCCGACTCTGCGGTGTACATATTATATATATATGTATATATTATATTATATATTACGCGTGAGTATATTGTATATTATGTGCACGCGGATCCGAACAAGGTCCGCCGCGTATGTGTATACACATAATAGCATATACGCGTCGCGCGTATTAATTTAAATTGTTTTTTTTTTTTTTTTTAATTTTATTTTAAACAACTACGCGACTATATAAGCCATATAAAATTGTATAACAAACGGGCGGGCACCGGTGTTGCTGGTATATACACGCGCGCACGGTGGGGAAACAATAGCCGGACACGTTCGGACTTACCCCGGGTGGTCATTATAAACCCGTAACTGTTTACATCATTAACTATATTATATATCTAAAGGTGTGAAGTGCTGTCATCGGAAGATATACATCTTCTGTGTAGACAAACGACATCAAAGACTAATTATTCGGCCCATAGGTCGAATATTTATAGGTATATAACTGTATATATAGGTATATGAGATTGGGTTCTCCTGGACCTATATAATAGGAACGAGGTGAGGGTGGACCGATAAAAGCGTTATATTTTATGTGTCTTACACGTATATATTATATTATTATAAATAGTTATACTTAGGTACACACACTCGCGCACATTTGGACGTGTATTTTTTGCTATATAACTACTGTATATACCGTAATATGTACTATTAATAATCTGAAGTAGAAATGCGTGTGTCAGTAGCGGATCTAGAAATCAAAAAGGTTTTAAAATCAAACCTGTAATATTATGTTAACGTGAAATGGTGATGTGATTTTTATAATATGATCTATTTCGTTTTTATAGTTATAGTTAGCTTTTTTATTCGTGTACAGTCAATATAGCATACTTATTCAGTTATTTTTGTTGTTATTCCATTGAAAATTCACAAAACGTTCGGTTTATTGTATTTGTTAGTTATTACTATAAAATCTGCAATAAGTTTCGAATGTTTCGATTGTCGACTGAAAAGATATGTTAAAACAATACAACATGATTACGTGTGACATGTCATTGTAAAACCAATTAAAATCTGAAATACATTTTGTAAAAATAACCATTACATGTCTCCATTACACAACGCTATTAGAGATCAAACAACAACATGCAATACCTGCAATAACTGTATATAATTGTATTGGAGATAAAAGTGAACAAAAAGTTTAATCAATGACAGAGAAAAAAATATTATAATATTATAATGATCATGGTTTAGTTGTTTGTCCACTGCAACGTCTACAACATACCTATAAGAAAATAATAATTATTATAATATTATATACGTTTATTGATTATTTTACGCTACTGCGTTAGATAGTCTTCTTAAAACGACTTTATTCCGCGTTTGACTTTTAAGATAACACTTACGTGTGTATGTATATATCATCTTGAATCCTCTATATACTATTTCAACTACTCGCAAAACGGCACATAATAACAGCTTGCCATAACCGCATTTTTCACGCCCACAAACCCACAAATCGTCACACTTCAATGTGCACTTTATTGATAAACTATAAACAAATAAGTGGTCCAACTACAGAAACTATAATGGACATATCAAAACCAGAATTTTTAGAATAAAGTATGACTATTTTTCTACTCAGTTTCGACGTATAGGTACGTTTAAAAGTTTAAAATATTAGTTATTTCTGAGTTTCTGACGTTTATAAAGATCAAATTCAAAACCCCTTTTTCCGTTTTTGTTTATTACTTGTTAATATTATATTTTATTAATTTATTTATTGATTAATTCTCTTTTTCAATTTTAATGATAATGCTAGTTTTAAATTAATTGTTGGACACAACATGGTTACATTTTAAGTAAACTTGTACACAAATCGTGAATTTATTATATGGAAAATGATTTTCTGCTTTTTTTATCAAAAAAAAATGTAGTAAATTGTTGGTTTTATTCTGAATATTGAAATAGATAGATATAAATCAAATTAATAGCTATACTCGATGATAAATCAGTAATAAAATTTAAACATATTATTTTAAATACTAATCAAATCTAAATCTATAAATATTATTTATATTTACTAGTATACAATGTATACATGTCTGATGTCATGTCTATTTTCTATTTTCCGAGAGTATAGAGAATTTCTCAAAATATTATAATTAGACGAATATATGATTTATTAATAGGTTAATTTCATTAAACATTTTTGAGTAGGCCTATTTCACCTATTTCATGTACTCAAAGAATGTGTATTGTGTATAGATTACGTTTGTATCCGGAAGTAGAATGTATTGAGGGTAAACCGCATTGAAAAAAACCATTCACTTATTAAAGATAGGGCGGATAAGGGTAGCACAAAGTCACTTGAACTTGAATACCTCTTAAATGTTTTTCACTTCGTTTTAGAGTGGTATCAAATTTTCAAATTTTCTGTCATATATTATAATAAAATACAATGTACATATATATATTCTACAAAACAGTAATTACTGTACAATGTTGCTCACCATAGACCGTATACACTGCAGACTATTTAGAATTTAAACACTATACCAAGTCAAATAATTTTAGAAAATAATAAATGATTTATACACAATATTGAATATATTAAAAATACAGATAGAGTTAAATAATATAATTGATTTTATTTATATATTATATAATATAAATAAATTATAAAAGCATAAAGTCTAAAAGGCGTACAATATTCTTTCATATAAATGTATTAACGACTTAATGTAAGTCAATTCGTTTTTAAATTTAAATTTTGTTGAAAATAATAATAACTGTGGTTATATATGTATTTAATTAAAACAGAAGTGTTTCAATGATAACACCAAAAGTAAATTGCACATGTAGCCATGTAGGTTCAATGCCCAAAAAAAAATTTTTTTCGTATTCACTTATAAATAATTACACTAGCTATTTAATAGCATTATAAAATTTGCACTCTACAAACCATCAAGGCATCAAGGATAACGATATACCTACGATCTACATACACATTTTTTTTGTCTGTATAAAACTTGACCCAAATTGTTTTTGGCAAGTATTAAACTCTGTATATTACCTACATTATATATACACAATACACGTGTGTGCAAACTATGTTAGTTGTTCGTTTTGTGTTGAATCGGAAAAAAAATGACACATATAGAATGAAGTTAAAAAAAAAACAGAACTGCGATTCTCTGAATCGTGAATACGATGAGAACATAAACATAATTAAAACTCGATCGATTCCGTTTGTTCGCAACATATACGAGTGTACATGTTGTGTTCAATAGGTTCGTCACGATACACATATTTTTTCTATAATATTATATTGTACATTGTTCTTTGTAGACCGTTGGCCACACATCATGTATGTAACATTATATACCAAGGCATTTTAGGTACAATAGCCGAGGTGTGGAGTTTACAATATTTACAGTACATTTATACACAATACGACCGTTGTCCGATTTCATATGTTTAGTAAATTAAATAATATATTATAAACAATGTTATTATAAGTGCTAAACGATATTTTCAACTCTCATTACCAACCTACTTTTGTTTTATCAAATAACTTTTTTTTAAATTTTAAGTAGGTGTATGAACTTTTAGAGTATAAATCTGTTATAATTTGCTATACATATTGGTTCGTATACTAAATTTATAAAAATTGTTATCTTTTCGATTATTTCGGTAATACGTTATGACATATTTTTATTCCTATAGTCTATTATTTCAAATGACATCATCAATATTACATTAAAGTATTAGACATAATTTTAGAGCTCGGAAAATATAGCATTACAAAAGTTAAATTTTTAGCGCCTTAATATATCATTTAAAAAACACCTAAATAAATGCAAAAAATAGCACTATAAATTGGTAAAATTTAATATGAAAAATAAAATTGTCAACAATATTTTTTTAATCATTTTATTCATACTTATTTTATATAATATGGTAGTAAGTATTTAGGAACTATAAGTATTTGTCCAGCTCTATAACATAAATACGACGAAACGATTAAAGCTATAGTAGAATGCACATAGATATTATAAGATCTATGGAATACGTCTGACGAATATTTTAAAAATAATCTAATTATTCGAAATTAATGGGATAAATTGTCCGATAACATAGGTACAATTATTACTTGAAATTTAAAATACATGTTTTCGTTTGCACATTTGTATACTTTATGTCTTTATTGGTTATATTGTTTATTTTCTTTATTATTATAAAAATGAAACTATACCTATAAATAATATTTAAAACTAAGTTAGTAAAGTACAATTTCTTATACGATATCAGGAAAATGTGAAACAAATTTATTCTTAATTTCGATATTCTATGACTTACAAAAAAATATATACATTTGCAGATTTGCTAAAACTTTTGAGCCCTGGACATCCATGGACACTAAATAAAAAAACAATGTAGAATAAATACTAAATATTAAATCAATAAATCATAATATTACACAATATTTGAAGTCTGTATGCAGGGCCTCCACAAGGGGGGCTGATGGACCTTGAGTACAGTGGCCCGGCTATTTTAAGGGCCCGTGGGCCTGTTGAAATTTATTTGTAATTTTTATAAAGTTTTATAAAGGACCCGAACAAACATTTAGTACAGGGGCCCGATATTGAATGTTTGAATAGTGGCAGAGTACCTTAAATATAACTTTATAATATATATTATATACCTATAACTTTAATCTTTTAACTATTATCCTAGATTTGTACTCAAAGCAGTGTTGATACCGATACTCTATAATTACATAATATTATTATATAGTTTAATAGTTATATACATCAGGTAAAATGATAATAAAGTAAAACTATTATTTTATCTGTTGCTGACCTGTAGCTTATAAGAGGCAAAATAAAATAACTTTTCTGAATAAATAAAAAAAAAAAAAAATGATAAATAATTAATCGTTTTAATATTTATGCAAATATGAAAATAACTACAGATGTTCCTATATACGTGTATATACGGCGTATACACCTATAAAATTCAATAGTACACTCATAAACATATAATATACATATATAGCTATTACATTTGTATATGTAGTGTAAATACAGCCGAATTTAATAAACAGACAAAAACTAATACCTTGTTGAAAGTATTAAAAAAAAACACCACGAAATATTTGCATAACTGCAACTATTGAAATATACATGTACGTATATTTACATGAAACAATATTGCTGCAGCACGATGCACACGCGGCTATATTGTTTTACATAGATATAATAGGTGTATATAATATTATTATGATGTTTTTATAACGCGGATTCGGACGGTGACGGCTCACTATATTTTGACTTTGAACTCACGTCTGTCCTTCAGTTGATGATAAATAAATAATGTCATAATGATATACATTAAAGCAAAAATAAATTTTAAAAAGTTCAGAAAAAAAAATTGCATGCGATTTTTTATACGTTCACGCCTCACTGCAGTAGTACAGCTATATATTATGTAGGTACTATATGCATAGTATATAATAGATATATCGATATATCTCGTGGGCGTTGGCGCATTTCGCTACAGCTCGAAATCATCCCGGTTATGGGCTTCGGATTAAAATTGTCGTTGGCGGCGATGTCATCGGCTATTGCGGACGGGCGGTGAGAAGGAGCTTTGGAGCTTTAAATAATACATCAGCGAGCCAACACGCGGGCCAGCAGCGCGCCGCCGCACCGACGTGTGTAAATCGTAGCAGATGTCAAACTGGTGTACAAGGAACTCGCATTATAATATTATTCGCGCCCAAAACGCCATGGCATACGTAATCGAGAAATACGCGCCTCTACGTCTGTCGGTTCTCACAGTTTATTAAAAGGGCATTTTTAATCGGTTTATATATTGCCGGATCGACGCCATCACTTGATCGCAGGCTCGCGTTACGACGATAAGCTTCATAACTTATTTACTTATATTATAATATTATTTCCGGCGACCCGTCCATAGTTTAATATATATATAACATGCAATTTTATATCTTCGCCAAACTCTGCAGCTGCATCTGTGCTTTAAATCTTTTTTATACCTATAAAAGAGTATATAGGCATTAATCGTTTTAATTCACCCATCGCACATCACCCCTAACAGGTAAAAATGTATCTATATATTTATTTATTTACAGTGGATATAAATAAGTGATGGGTGTAAATTCTATAAGCTCGAAAAACTGTACACGAAAAGAATACAATATAATAATACTATTTTAGAATGTACATCTTATAATATATCCACGCGTGTCCATGTACAAATTTAAATGCATAGTACTTAGATTATAAAATTTATACTGTTTTATGGTATTGTATTCACTGCAATCTTATTAACAATATATATATATAAAGAAAATAATATTCTTGATCTTAAATTTATGCAGACAGGAAGTTCGCAATAAATGTATAATATATAGGTAATAGGTTTATACATATAGCCTATATAGGTAGTTAATAGTTATATTATTTATTATCTTTAGTATTTTTTTTATGTATATGCACTTGCACTTGATTTACGTATTTGAATATATAACTATATTAATAAAATTAACATCGAAAAAACTTTCACTATGTGCGTATATTATGCCATATAATATGTATACGTTTTATATTTATAGGTAGTTATTAGAACGATGTAGACATGATTTGATACGCTGGTTCGTTCAAATAGTTGGGCAGATTGTCAACATCCATTCTTTGTCGCCAATCGCTATTATACAGTCATTACTTACTTATTTATATAGATAAACTTTTAAAGTCGACCGTATACCATACATGTCCTCTCTATAGCTGTCCAGTGTTCTAATATAGGTACACGATATGGTACACATTTAGGTCGTTGTTTATAATCTTGATGTTATCAGGTCGGTATGAGTAGCGAGAATCAGGTTACTGATTGAAGTCCCGAAAATCACCGTGGGAAAAAGCATTGATAGATTAGATTGATATAATTATTGTCATAAATCATAATACCATTATTGTACTATAATTTTAGAAGTTCTAAATGGGAACAAAATTGGTTAACGCAGATAAACCGGATGGTCTAGAACTGATAACTATTATAATCCTACTGCCACTCAATCATACAAAATGTAGGTAACACTAAATATGAGATCATAGAGAAACATATATTATCCAACTACCTAAGCACTATACCACACAAGAACATGTCATTGGTGGGCATATGATATTTAAATAAGTGCACGTGGATTTGAAACTTGTGACTGCGTGGATACGAATGACTAGCCACATCACTCGTCTAGTGTCCACCTCGTACAAAGGCACCATTAAAGACATCATCAACCTTGTGAATATAATAGCGGTGAGTTGAATTGAGGACTTAGATTTGCATAGTAACGTGAACGATAACGACTACCTATCAAACAGTTTGTATTATTATCGTCTCATTAGTGTTTTTTTTTTTTTTATTATTATTATTAAAGGGAAGACTCCAACAACATTATGGGTTATGAGCCTACAATAAAACATAACGAGAAAAATAGGTTATAAGAATGAAATAATTACTGTTGCTTACAATTTTTTATTTAAGTGTACGGTGCGGAAAATGTACAAATTGCTTCGGTGATTTCTTCGTTGAAAGCTAGTCGGAGAGATGTTGGGTTGATGAAAGTTTTTTAAGCTTTTGTATATTTTGGGCATCTAATAACAATGTGTTCCACCGAAAAGTTTTTTTTGCATACTGGGGCGAGTTCTTTGAAGATGAGGAAAGAGTGGGTAAGATGCGTGTGGCCTATTCTGACTAGAGTTATATAATTATAACTACGTCTCATCTTTTTAGGCTTGAGAGAAAATCCATATTCAATGAAAGACTTTATGTTTCTTAGTTTATTTCTGGAATGGATATCGCTATAGTTTTCCTTCCATGTTTCCAAAGTTTTGAGGTTAATTGTGAATAGTGCCTCTGAAGATGTGGTTAGAATTATTTTTAGGGCATTGTGAGATAGAATATTATGACTGTGTTTAATTTACGTTTATATTTATGTATATTATATTTTGTCTCTGTTAATTTATCGTACGATATTGATAGTTATTTGATGCTCAAATCTCCATATGATATATATATATATATTATATACGGTATACATTATACAATTACGTGGTTACGTGTCGATCTACTGTCAACATGTAACGATTTTATAATCGTAAAACGCTAAATCAATTTAATATAATTACTTATTTCTGTTGTGATTGCAATATTAATTAAAATGTGTATAAGCTTCTGTAACGACATATTAAATGCGTTTAGGTATATAATAATTATAATTTATTAAAATCACAATGAGCCACGATCATAAAATTCATCTTGATCACGATTTCAATATTAACCATAATATCATACGCTGCACTTATTAATAAGCAGTATGCGTTCTATATAGTATACAGTATTATTTCGTGTGCTATGTATCTAACTCATTCCTGATTAAAAATAATAAATATTGATTTAGATTTTGACTATTTGACATCGTGTAATATGTATACACAATGCGGTATCATGATCGCGTGAAAAAAAATCTAGTAAAAGAGGCATTAATGTACACTGTGTAGTGTGTATAACAGTTAGTGTAGGTATATTATATTTACTTATATATTTGCCTATACTAGGAGTAAAGAGAAATCGATCATCAAGTTTCTATTCTTTAAATCATAATCGTACAATAAATAGTTTATAAAAAATCACATACACGAGTCAAATGATGTAATAACAAGAATAGTTTTAATATAGAATACCTATACTCTTCCGAGTTCCGACGGGAATATAAAATATTATGTACCTGTAGGTCATTTCCGGTTAAATACCTATACAGTTAACATGCGTTTGGAATGTTTGTGTGAACTTGTGATCGTAAATGTGTGATATTATTATCGTTTATATCTTTTAATTTTTATTTTATCGTCACATTAAAATATGTACCTACGACTACAATAGAATTATTAATGTTAATCTGAATTCAATACACGTCATAATAAACGCATTGCGAAATCGTGATAATACGCATTCTTGTGAATTCGACGTTGTGTTTTGTTGTTAATTTGCCTACAAAATATTTTATACAATATTATAGTAATGTTTGTATCCTATACCATGTGTGTAAATTAGATGTAAAGGCTAGAAAAGAAAATTAATAACTTAGGACGGTATTTAAAATTTAAATTTATATAATAATAAAAATATATTTATGATTATAGGCATAAGATAGTGTGAGTAATAAGATAATACAGTAATTATAAGATTTACAAAATGCAAATATTAAAATGTATAATATGTTTATACAATTAATTCTAAAATATATTTATTGGTATTTAATTTTAATGATACGTTACAGTTGATTTACATTATTACGTCTTATAATATGTTATACACAGTTAAAAAACAAACTGCGAACCTCAATTATTGGTATGGATTAGAGATTTATATATATATTTAGATAGTATAAAAGCTAAGAATATCTTATTTAAATACGAATGTACATTATTTAATAATACGATGATATATGTAAATCATATATTCATATTATGTAGCTAAGTTGTAGAAAATGAGTTTTTATCATCAGTTTTCAACTTAAGGGTTTTAACATTTATCTAATTTAAAACCAGCATCATAAGCACTACTATTTAAGTATTAACATGCATTTGCGGATGACGTAGTTTTCGTTAGTTCAAGTACTTTCGTTAAACTCTTTAAGTTGCTATGAATATACGTTTAAATGCATAAAAGTCTTATCCCACAGGAAAAATGTGTTTACAATTCGTTATTCCAGCGGCCTTTGTCGATTTGTTCGTTTACTCTGTAAAATAAAATATTTTTTTTTTCAAAATACATAGCAGGTGTATTTATTAAATACAATGCTGTAACCAGAAGGTGGGATTGACATTTGAAACCTATCTCTACCCCGAAATGTGAGTTTCTTACAAATTCTACTTAATATACTGTTACATAATTTGTACTGCAATTTTAAATACGAGTATTACATATACTATACGTACACGTCATCAGTTCACCATCTATAATTTACTCGAAAACTCCAAACATCTGTCTATACAATTTTTAGAAATTCATAAATTATATGCCCCGGAAAATTAATCATGGTTACAATACTGATAATTATATATAATATTATAATATTTTTAAAATATGAAAAATTGAAAAGATATATATTAATATATATATATATATTAGCTGTCACTACTACCTAACTAGAATGAAGGAGATGCGAAATGCTACCATATCGCCATCATAATATATCTTTTACTAATAAACCATGTCTTATGCAGGATTTAAAAAAAATATCTGTAAAGAGACGGGGTGGGCTTACGTAAAAATAATTCAAAATTCATAATTACACAATGAACATTTTCATAGTTATATTTCTCGTAAAATTTTGATCAGAAAAGTATAAAAAAAAATGTAACTTTATAACACTTGATACCACGCCAACTATACGCGTGTGCAATGAACCCGTCAGGTGGTTAATGTCTCGCGCCAAAACTGATTCTTCTTTATTATTATATACTTATTACCTACCTGCTAATAATTTATTTTGTATGTATTATGTAAAATCTCTAAATTTGTAAACGAAATGTAATATGTATATTGTATACTCATGTAAACAAGGCTACAACCCACAAGGGTATATACCCGTACATACATTAAATAAATAAAATACGCACCGTAAAAAATATTAATTTTCACAGAAATTGCAAAAGTCAAATAATAAGTTAAAACCCAAGATATATCAATTGATATCTATACATTTTTTTATGCGGATGAAGGGATGCAGCCACCACATATTATATGCCCCGAACACCCCTGTCAGCGTCTATTTATTATGTGGAGTAATTGCTCTGCGGCGGCGGCAGTGGGGTCTGTGTGGCTAACGGCCATCTCACATGGGGCGATCCGCCGCAAACGCGGTGATTAGTATACGTATACTGTATAACGCGAATGAAATTTATCCGAAAGTCACTGTGTAAAATCGTTCGCCCGCGTGTCCATATTATTACGTGTATATAAATGTACAATACAACCGCGAACAGGAGGGCGCGTGAAGTGACGTGTCGTCGAATATAATATATGTATGGCCGGGTGCGCCGCTCTCTTCTCTTATAATAAACTCCGCAGGGACACAATGCAGGCTCCGACACCCTCCCCTGTACATGAAGAATACGACCGTACACCCCCACCACACACACACACACACAAACTCGACGTTTAAATAACGTATATTATATATGCGTGTATCGTCGGTTTCTATTATACATATATAATACGGTATACATATTGAAGTATACACATATGTAGTATATACATATGTGTGTGTGCACGCGGTGTGTCTGATCTAATTGTTGTTTCCATTGAACCGTCAACAGCCACGTAATTGATAGCGGCCATTTCTGTATATTATCGCTTTTGGAGGTTTTTGGGTTTCTTTTTTTTTTTAATTCCGTTTCTCGCCCCGGTCGCTGCAACTATACACACGCGCTATACCTACATACTGCACCAATCCTACTGACCTATACTCGTCCCGAAACGAAAAAAAAACTGTTATTTACGGTTGTTTTGTAGCTAATATACATATATATATATATCAAAGTTTACGATACCGATTTTCTATACTCTACACCTATTAAACGCATAATATCTGTCCTATTAATTTTGTATATGCGTACACTGTTGATCGCAGGTCTTATTATATTATATTTTTTGTTTCCCATTTTATTCGGACCCTCGGCGTACATATAAATATATATAAACGACGGCTGCAGGCGGCCATTGTTCGGTCTCCGCGGTATAATGTTTTGCGGTTTTCCGACCGTCGATTTATAAACACACACACACACGACACTCGTTTAAAGGTGATATATCCTGTACATGTAAATGGCCGGACGACGTGTGCGCGCGTGTAATTAATCTCGAAACAAGGGGGCGGACGCGACTTTTCCGGGTCTCGTGCTCTGTCTTTAACGCTCTTGCTTTTGTCGTCACCGCGCGATTAATATAATGTGTTAAAGATAAAAAAAAAAAAAAATAACAATAATATAGACTCACCCCCTTCGCCGCAATTAATCACGCGTGTACACCACTGCATCGCAGGGGACGACGACGTTGAGCTATAATGGAAGTTTCTCGCGCGGGACTCCGCGTGTATACGTCTGCGACTCTATACCACTCGATTTACATAAAGAAATATAATTAATATACGTGAGTATAATGTGTATACAGTGATTTATAACGCTACGTTTGCGTCTGTGATTTGGTTATTCTGCACGTCCCGGTGTTTCGGATAAAATAAAACGTTGTCGAACGATGAGACGTTAATGCTACCGTCATCATTGCCACGCGATATGCCAATATGCCACAAACTCCCTTCTCTCCATTCCAAAGCATCTCTCGAGATCTTTTTTTTTACGAACATTAAAATTATTTCGTGAGAGGTGGAAGAGCACACGAATGCATATGATATTCTTATAACCGGTATTATAGTTACTTCGACCCTAAAAAAATCCTGTGTCCAGCCGATTATTATGCGATTTAATTATTAAAATGTTTTCACTTGGTATTCTTTTTAGATACCTACCTATATGGCTGTACAATTGACTTCTTTATATTATTTAATTTTCATGTAATTTAGTTGACAACGCGGTTTTCGTTTCTTCTACCGTCCCTTCTAAAAATCAGAAAAATTAACACAAATCAAAACGTTTGATTTACTCGTAATAGTATACTAAATTTTGTTTGTTTGTTTTGCGATAACACTGCTTGTATATTTTTACATCTCATTAGACAATTTAAACATACGTCACATTAACACAGGTACATATAGCCATGTAGGTACACACTAATTATAGTATTATCATTGGCCAGGAAAACGTCAAAACGAAGGCATCATGTTAAATAGAAAAATGTATTTTGTCTCCATATATTAGTTATATACATTAGTAATAATACTAAATAAAAATTGTAAAAAAATATTCTATTTATTTGGAAAAAACTTTATACTGTACACTGAGTATAATGTTTCTTTTAATGACATACATTTATAAAAAATTTAATGATATATAAATAACAGACAACAGTCGATAATAAAACGTTAGAATTGACTTTAATGATATACCTAATGTCCTAATAATTAATATTCTATATTAATTTAATGCATATAATATAATATTGTATTATAAAATAAGGATTAATAACTGTGTTAATAGACAAAAAGTTCTCTTTGTCTTGAAACCAGTTTAAAATGTTATAACTTTATGATTAATATGATGATCGCAAAAAAATTCTGCAATAACTTATAGTATACTAACTTACAGTTAATAACTGATGTCAATGTCCACTTTATTAAATATGCCTCTTCTGATATAAATTGTTATATTATTATTATTATTTTGTTCGTAAAATTGTATTAATAATACTCTCGTAGAATAATAGCAATAAAACAAAAACCGCTTTGTGTTTTAAGAAGGATTTCAACTTTCGGTCGGAACACACTTTGGTTTTTTTAATAATAAGTGCCGTTCATTTTGTAACATATATGGTATATACATATATATATATATACATGTACATACTTCATATAGTATTTTCCATTGTATACCGTGAACAATAATAATATAGTCACTTGATGTAGTGGTGTACACCACGCACAAAACTATTATACGTCGTCGTCAAGTAAACTATAATACGCTTGTAAGTTGTGCGTGCTCCGCGTTAAATAACACCACGCGGCACGCGTATACGTACATACGCAGTATATATAACATGATATCAACTGTAATAGGTATACCTACACCGACGCAGATCCTGTAACGGTTATGAAACAACGTAATATAGACGTGGCGGCGTCACCGATAAGAATTAAATTAATATTTTTAGGTTTTTTTTTATAGGATTGTTATTTTCTTGAACACTTGATTTTTTATTTTTATTTATTTTTTAAGTGCGGAATTACATCCTACGCATTACGATAATCTTATAATATAGGCTATATAGCTGTTATAACCATTGAACTATCAATGTAAACACGTTTTAAGATTTCGTTGAATTATTCCGTAAACAGTAAAAAATAAAAATCATTAGCCATCAGAATATTATTATTATCGTTTCACTTGTATATACCTTTATACATACAAAATAAACCATTTAAGTCTTTTATTTCATTTTCAATCAATACAATTTATCGTTATATTTTTTTTGCCAATAAAAACGCCTACCTACGTATATTATAACTTAGTGGTTATATTTGATTATGAATAAAATTTTAAAAAACTGTAAGGGAATTTATTTCAAATCTCTTATGGCTCTCAGTGTTAATTAAAAAAATTATCATCGTCACATATTCACATGTATGGTGTATTCATATATAATACATACACACACACGCATATTATACACACAATATGTGTTACGTTTATTATTCCCTTTGTCTTTTATATAAGTAATATATAACTAAACTTTAATGTAAATAATATTATAATAATATATTAATAATAATGATATGTGTATTTTGCTTAAACCATTTTTCATTTAATAACTAAATTAAATATATGCGTGAATTTACCATGAGGCGAACTACACTCGTGCTTGACTGAAAACGTTTTTCTACTTGATATTTTAAATGGAAAATTTTTCAAAACATTACGGGAATCTCCATAAAAACTTAATTGGCTTATTTATTTCAAACATATATTATTACTACTATATCTGTACTAAGAACTTACTATTTATTAAAATTGTTTATGTCAGTATGTCACTGATATTAAAAATTACTTTCTATACTCGTAGTTTATTATATGAATTCTGCCTCATATTGCAGTGATCACTGAACAAATAAATTCTCAATACTTATTTATATTATTTTACATAATTTTATTATATTTAATAACTAAAGTCAAAACCAAAAATATTATATTACACTCAAGAATTGCTTTTACTAAATTATGCTGGGTGCACCGTGCACGGATTTAAGAATAATATTAACTTTCAAAAATAATATTAAAGTTTTGATGATTGATAGTTGAACATCATTTAGAATGGTTAATAATCAAAAATCTAAACATCACAAACAAAAGCCAACTCCCTTATACATTGACTTGTTAGTGTACCTACATATACATTTTAAACTGCTCCATATCTTCGACTCACAAAACTTAAATCTGTAAATGACAACTCAAGTGCCTTCCGAACCATTTCCTTCGTTTACTCGCTCTTTCAGAAACTTTACTGGTCGTGCACCACAGAAGTGAGAAAAAATGAACACTATAAGATTTCATCCGGGAATCTGAAGTGTACCTAATTCATTTTAATCGAAACAAATTTAATAAAAACCCGCCCATGATAAAGTTATCTTTATTTATTGCCAATATGAGGTTTTATGCTTGATTTAGTACATTTTCATGCTATATAAATATAATATATACCTACGCGTGTATATAAAATGTTTATGACAGTCATATAGAATTTACCGTAACTCATATATTAAGATATTTATGGAAATTGATGATACCGATTTTCGACAGACTTATTATATGTCGATTATATAATAAGAATTTGTAGCATTAAAATTATGGTTAAGATAAGTAGGTAGTCTACAAACCATAATTTTAATTGCACATAAAAATTTTAAAAGAGACTTACGATTTTTTTTAAGCAAACAATAACTTTTTTTATAGGTGTTAATTATATTTATTAGGTATATCTACTATTGAACGTATTATACCTACCTGTAGAGCGCCTATTGGTACCCACCTCGTTAACATAATATCTAAACGATGAGTTGGTCGCGGCATTACATCTTATGCGGTAAAAACCCTGAAGCGCCTAGAAATTCGGGTTTCTGAGATCCAATCATCGAATTTACGTAATCAGTAATCTCAGATATTTATCGTACGATCCCATTGCCCACGGCTGGACAACTAAATAGTAATCATATGAATATGAGTCGGATAAGTATTATTATAGACCTATGATAAACAAATACGGTTCTGATAATACTATATAGGTATCGTCTATTGTCTATCGGATATTACATTCGTCGCATACAAACATACAGTATATACGGTCATAAATTATAATAATTAATGAATTCGTCTTCAACTTTTTCTATAAGTACAATTTGATATCGAGTGAGATAAAATAATAGTTTCCAAAATGTGTAAGTTACACGCTGTAGGTCAATGCGTCACTGCATGAGTCTGAGGAAATATGTAATGGCCGAGAATCTTTAAGTTTATAGGTACTCGACACTCGTTGATGTTACGACATAAAATTGAATTTCACTTGAACATGCCTATCTTTATGTACTTGACACGATTAAGTTTAGTACTATATGTCCTGCACGTGCGCGCGTGTAAGTGATAAGCCAGAACAGGTGTCCGAAGTGCACTAGTGTAATATAAAACTAATATATATATATATAATAATTATTATTTATTACTTTCGTTTGCAGCGAGGAGTTGATGTTGCATCAAGTCACGGATGGAATACATTTCATGCAAATGATTTACGGCACAGGAATGACGCTCTTCGACTGCGAATACGTCAAAGAACCCGAGACGGCCACGAATTTCGTTCGAGAGTTTTGGAATGAGGAACAAGGCAAAAACCACACTGTCGGATCCTTAACTAAAGAATATGCCTCCATGGTAGATTTCAAACATTTGAAAAGAGCTTGTCATAAAAATCATAAGAAAACTAGAAGAAGACTTGCAAGCGAGTATCAGCAGCAGCATCACGAGGTCACCACTAATAACGTGGTCGATAACGACGGGTCAGTATATTAACATTTTATAATTATTATTTATTTATTATTTAGCTATTATAATATATTATTATCCTTATTATAGTTATACAGAATATACTTATAATTTTACCTGTTGAATTAGTAAGAGAAATTTAAACTTTAAAAAAGACTTAGAATTCTGAAGAAGATAATATTTTACTATTGATTCTTCAAGGCCCGATTACAATTCTATTTTTTAACAATACTATATACATTTTTATTTACAATTCAATTCACAGGAATTATTGTATAAATTATTCGAAAGTCTCTGGTTGTGTAGAGTTGAGTAGAAAATACCTCAAATCTAATAAGTAACATTTGCATGAACATCATTTGAATATTTATTTTATTTATAATTGTGTGTATTTTTCGTTCCATCAGAATTATTATTATTAATATTATAATGAACATTGGTTTTTCCTTTTTTTTTATCTATCATACTTACTTATTAAAATGTCATTACTCATTAAGCGTTACCTATCTTTTAAAATTTATACTATGAGACTCACTATCAGACTATCAGAGTAATGTGTCATTGCGATCTTAGTATAGTTAAACGTTTTCTGTTCGTTTTTGTCAATATTTTATAAAGTTATAGTTTGAATTTTTTTAAATAAATTACGTTATTTTTGTAATTTCATAATGTGTAATAATAAAATAAAATAGTAATTCATAGATACCTGGTAAGTCATTTATTACTCTAATAGTACGCCTGTATATAATGTATCATATGGTGTTAAGAACGAAAAAATATGTAAACTAAAAAAAAAAATTAATTTAATACATTTTTTTAAAATTTATATCTAGCTCAAATAACGCCATTTTTGAATTTAGAATACAATTGTTGATAGATCAAAACTGTTTGGAAAAAATTGATCAATTCGAAAATTATACTAAAAATAGGGGTTGCTATTTGAAAAAAATGAAGGTGTGTTACGCATGCGCAAAATACACGAGTTAAAAAAAATTGTTAGTCATAAAAATGTATAATCCATTAGTCTAGTAACTAGTTTAACGTCCTGCAAACAGAATTTAAAAATATTTACAGGATAATGAGTAATAAATGATAAAGTGCGCTCTTTCCGGGGACACGCGGTATACACACAATATATATTCAGTGGAGATATTCTGAACATTATTTCTACGATGATACGTAATAATATGTATATATACGTATTTATACAATATAACTGCAGCAAACATAATTTTGTTGATATATTTTCTGCAATATTTATTTGTATAATTGTTTAAAACGTCTAATGATAATATACCATTAATTGCACGTTTATGATTATAATTTATGACATATTACAATGCACCTGTCTTATAATACAATAAAATATTTTTTATTCTTGTGATTTCAGCAAACGCAGAAAGAGAGATCTGATGTCCGTGTTGAGAGTTCCTGGTACAAAATGGTGTGGGAAAGGGCGTTCGGCGAAATCATACAGACAACTTGACGGGTTTGGTGGAGCGGATCGGTGCTGCAGGATTCACGACACGTCTTGTCCGATGTGGATTGGCGCTTTGCAAAGTAAATACGGTCTGTTCAATTGGAGGCTGAACACGCTCATGCACTGCTCGTGCGACCGCAGGTATATCTATAACATTTTGTCCATTCTTAAACATCAATGTCTACGTCATCGATTAATTTTAATGATTCATAAATGATTATTATCACAGCACAAAATTGATTATTCTTCATATAACAGGTGTGAATAATTAATAATTGACATATACCTACGCACCACAGTCGTGGTCGTACTTAATAGGTTTATCATATTTCACCCTTTCGAGATATTTTCTTCAAATCACCATGCCCCATTAATTACGTATAATATCTTCTAACAATAGATAGGTATTTCAACTAAAAATTATATGGCTACATATTAGACACACACAATTATTTGTTTGATTTTTTTTTAATATTAGTTATGTATTTTAAGAATTGAAATTAAGACTTAGATATAGTGCATTGATTGTTCATCTTTGAGTATATACCTATTTGTAATATTTCCAAAGGTACGATTATAATTCTATCTAATATCCACCCACTTGTTCTAACTTCTAAGTCCATTTCCATCGTGTAGTATATTATCCAACAAAAACTGTTTTCACGTGTATATTAGTTTAACAAAAATATATATTATATTATTATTGTATAATAACTATATAATATATCATAAACTTTTATATTAAATATTTTATCAAAATACAGTTATCGATACTTCAATATATGTCATGTTCTGGCGTTTCGCACAGAAAATATTTATTTGCGTGAAGAAAAAAAAATGATTTTATAGACAGCCTTTTTGCACTAAATTTACTATCCACATTACACTTTACATTAAGATGGTTTGAAAACTATTTGAAATAGTTTGTAAAAATATTACACACATATAATTATAAAATAAAAATTGATTACATAAATACAATTTTTAAATCAAAAATAATTAATAAAGTTTAAATTTTACATGATAAATTAATAAATTATAATTATTTTATAGCGAAAAACTCATTTTTTTGTAATATTTAATCATTAAAACTTTTTAATTTTTTTAAATTATACTAATTATAGTAAGTTAATCATAAACTTTCTCATTTTTGTATTATATTTGACTAAATTTTTTTATTATTTTTATTAAGATTAGAAATAAATTATAATAACAAAAATATTTTTATTTTAATTTTGATTAAAATTTTTTATTGCGAAAACAATTTGTTTGTATAGTATATAATATATATATATATACATTAGGATCAGGATTTCCAAAACTTATTTTATTGCATATTTAAAAAAATTTTTAAATGTCAGTTATATACCCGCCTCTTTTAATAATGTTTCCAATTTAAATGAATATTTTTGTTGTTGCAAATTTTATTAGAACAACACTAACTACGTTTAATATGTTTGATACATTTGCCTATTTTTTGTCTATCATCTACAACTATTAAAAAAAATATTAATTTGTAAATTTGTTAAAAAAAAATATTTTACAAAATGTCTTATTATTACATCATCATTTCTGTAAAATTAATATACAGTTCAATTTTGTACAAAAAAGCTATTGATAAAAACGTAGGTATACCTTTTTTATTTTGGCACAAATAGGCTAAACTTATTTTTTTTTTTTTTGGCGCAGAGGATAATTCCTATTTAATATTTACCTACTAATACGTCTGTACAATAAATTACAGTAAAATTTTGTATCTAAATGTATGTATATTTATTTTTTTAGTTAATTATAAACTCGTACCTAAATAATTATTTTTACCATTTCAATATAAACATAAATCATAATTCAGTTCTTTTATAAAATTATTGTTAGTGAGATGCCATGCAGATTGATAAATATAATTTTGTTATAAGAAAATTGTTCAATTAATAAGAATGTTCAAAAAATCTTAATTGGTTTTAATTAAACCATTAATCATTATTCACTCAATTAATACTCACTGATTATACAAGTCTATTTTAATTGAAAATTTAATAGATAGTGTTTAAATATACTTTTTAAATCATTCAGGTTTACCGGTATTATTTTAAAATCAAACTGCTGTTTAAAACACTTGCAAATTATTAACAAATTCGTAGGTATATTATTAAAAATATTTACATTTTTTTTGTATGTGGGCATATTGACATAGTGTGCGATGATTTCCACTGGGGAAGCATGTTTGAGGTGATGATAACATTATAACAATGTTGACTTTGTTGTTCAGTCTACCCACTGTTTCAGACAACTTAAATATTTGTTGACTTGTTGGACATTCATGATTCAGTTCGAAAAAGCCTAATTGACTGTCCTGTCTAAGAGCAAATATTAATTTTTTTTTCTTTATTTATTTACCAAAAAATAAATATTACGTCTTTGTCGGCCGTATCTTTGATGTCTCATCGTGTTACACGGGGTTAAGCTTAGTTCCATTTGTATCTGTTAATAGAAAGAAAATGTAATAACATTTTAGATCAATATGCTAAAAACCATAATCGAATAATCCACGGTGAAGTTAGCATAAATTATTTTATTTTTATAATAATGGATTAACCGGTTTTTCAAAAAGCGTAGGTGCCATGGTGATATATATTTCTATAATGTAATATTATCATTTCTAGACCCGATGGGCATTGAACAAAATTAAAAAAATCTTATTTAAAGTATATAATAACTATTTTCATCATGTACCTACCTGAATAATGCGTATATTTATCAAGTTGTTTAACAATTAAACCATATATTTCTTTGACGATTTTCGAAAAATAATAAATTAAAACATTTTATCCACACTTAAATATGAAAACTATTTTATGTTTTATTAACATAATATAATAATAAACAATTAAATTCTTAAACAAAACATAATATTTGATTATTAATTAGAATATTTTAGTGGTGAGCACAATGCTTACTTGGATTATACATACGTATATATTTAAACAATAAAATATAATACGCACATACGCACATTTTTATGTTATACATATTATATATATTATTATGCACACATGATTATATTTTGGTCATTTCCCATTTACACCTGTAGGTTGAATGCATATATATGAATCACATGAATCATTTCAATTGAATTTGAAATGACTCAGAGAAAATTAGAATTTATTTCGAATATTTTTCACCGAGAATGCCATTAATGGATGACTGCTCACATCAAAGCTTATTACAAAAATATTATATATATCTTATTATTAATTTATTAACATGATTAATTAAAATTAAAGTGTATATTTGTGTTATACCCTTAACACTTACAATAATTGTGTAAATATAGATTGTATATTGGAAATAAAAAAAAAGAATATTGTTTACACATGTCCATATCAATCTACTCTCTAGTGTTAGCTACCATACTATAATAATTTGGCATTTATTCAAAAATAAAACAAACTCTGAGAAGAATATTCAATTGAAATACTCAAAATTTATTTGAAACATCCGTTTTGATATTTTAATAACATTATTTGTATTATTTGATTGTGATGTAGTATTTTTGCACTTCATTTCTTAATTATTATTTATTATTATCACGGTGTTAGGTTTTCATCCTGTTAGTTTTTACTCTTAAAATCATATTATTTTATACTTAAATAATAATATGAAGTATTAATACTGCATTGAAACGTAGTATATTATTGTAACCTATACGTTAGTTAACAATGTTTAAATCGTTTTTTATTATTATTATGTATTACATGAAATGGTCGACGAAATGATTTAGTGTCTTCAAATAAAAAATAAAATTATAAAATAAAAATAAAATACACGTACGGATGAATCTGTCCCATTAGCCACGGTCTCGCGGGGCCTGTTTTCTAAATTTAATTTAAATGGTCTATCCCGCTAGGAGAACGAATTTAAATGTATATACTTCTTTTCTTACCCTCCTTTCAGTATTTATTAGCCACTGACATAAATTATTATAGCCCTACATCTTTGTGTACAATAAATATTTTTATTTCATCGAAATCGTATTTAAAATATATGCTTGCACATCATCAAAGAGTTGCTTGTCGTCGTCTAAATAGATAAAAGTAATAATAATAATATCTTCCTATTCAAACAATAAAAATGTATAACATGAAAAAAAAATTCCGTTATAATGATGTTATTATTTTTATATTTTATGTTTTTTTTCTATACTCCTATAATGTAGAATCATAGAATTTATATATTAGCATACAAAGTGCTACATTTTGTAAGTGCATATGAAGTGTCACACGCATACAATACAAACCACAAGACGCATCATATCTTGTATTTCACACACGTGCACAAATCCTATTTCGATCGTTAATTTTTATTTTATTTCTAAATATGTAGCATATTTTAATAAACTTAGTTTTTAACTAGTAATTTACATTATATGAAAACATTTTTAACCAAACCACCAATCTATTTTGTTTTTATACCGAATAATTTCTGTATAATACATACGTACCTACATTAATTTACCATTATATTACATATAGTTACAATTATGTGATAATATATTCTATATATTTGAAATTTTATCGTGTGTATTGAATATTGTCACTTTATAGTTACCTCATAATATTTATACATTACCTATACATTGCTATATGCATGCGCACCCCAAAGGTGATAATTTTATTTTTGCCGTTTGAATATTTTTATATTTAGGAAAATATTTATATTTTTAGCACAAAAAATGTATACATGTAACATATATTGTGCATGGATAGATCGATAATATTTTTATGTAGCTTAAAGTATTGGACAGGTCATCATTCACGAGGCATACAGACAATGCAGAATTGTCCTTCCGGGCATCGCCAAGTTTGGATCAATGGACTGTAAAGATACGATAGAAATCCGTGTTTTCTCTCAATGCCAAAACCCCGATGAAGTCTTTTGTGTTTTTATAACCGAAGGGTGGCGTATTTAATATTCAAAATTTTCATTGGTTATTGAGATTACTTAGAAGGATTAATAAAAAAAGAGTTATCGCTCGACGTCCATCATAATATGACTGTTATATTTCGTAAAATTAGTTATGATAAAAATTTAATTTATACATTTTAATATTTTTTTTTCTTAAAGGCTGAATATATTAATACATTTTTTGTGCTTTTTGTGTATAACAAAATAAATTTGTCCAAATTTTGATTAAGGTACATCATTTTGATAAGATTCAAGATTTTCAAAAAAAAATCATCTACTTAATAAGTTACAACAAAGCAGATTGGTTTACTGTTGAAAAAAATATTTGCATCGCCTTTCGATATTGATTATTAAACGGTATAATAAATCTAAATAATTTAATATAACATAAATTTTATGTATAGGGACTAAAAAGTTCAAAAAATTAAAATTTGAATAAATTTATCATTAAAAGCAAAATTGGGATGAGCATACTAAACAAATCACATTGTATATTATTTACATTTTGATAGTGATTTAAATAAATTAAATTTGACGATAATTTACATAAATGATGATTATTTTGATTTAAGTTAAAAAGTTTCAGTTTTGGTGATTTAATTTTTTTTTTTTTTGACTTGTTCTAAATTAATTGATTTAATTTATATTTTTTGATACAAAAATCACAAGAAGTACCGAGTTAGAGACCCAATGAAAATACTTTCTCGTGAAATAGTTAAACTATATATTTAATTTTATTTCTTTAATGTCTATAAATATACAATTTTAGTTTTAGGAATCATCTAATTAATTTTTTTAGAAAATGTATGACAATTTTGTAAAAATATTTTTTATAGAATTTAATCAATGCACTATTAAAAAATAATATTATATCTTAGCCATCATTATAAACGCATTGCCATATACGGTACAACCCGTAATCATCGTACTCACTACTCATCCATCGTCATTAATACCCAACTAGAAATTCACCCTTCAATTTATACACCATTAAATATACATATAAGTACTAATAATTATCGTAGTCTTTCTCCGCATACATACAAATGTATTTCCATGTGTGGGTTCGATAATCTAATAATATTGCCGAATGATCCAAGAACTTTATCGTAACACGGTGACGTCCCTCGGGGTTAATATATGGCGTCTAGTGACATGACTGTATGTGTAATATAGAGTGGTATGATGACAGTGTAGTATTTTTTTAACATTAATGGTGGGTGGAAAAAATAACCCCAAAATATCTATTTTGCCAACGGGTTGAACTTATAACACTATATTAATACATCAATAATAATTATTATTACAACACTAATAATCGCATTAGATATCACACATTTACGTATTAACATAATATCGTGACATCGTATAATTCTAATCAATTACAAACCTTCAAAAATAATTGTTAAATAAAAGAATGTTCAAGTAGATAATTAAAAACTCGAAATAGAAAATCGGATTGCATGAAAAAATCGATATATATATAAATAAGTTAGGCGTGTTTATATAATAAAGTTATTCACCACAATAGCTGCTCTTATAAATATTGTATTCGGCCTAATGTTCAAATTTAATGATATTCGCACAAAATGCAGTTAATTCATATAATACTTCTTAATGGATTTGTAATACATACATTATATAACTTATTCGTAAATTACAAAATATCGAAATAATTAAATGCTTTGTAACTCGATCAGGCAACTGTAAAATTATGATTTCGTGCCATAAATATTCGTTAGAAAAGATATAAATGAATCCACGAGATTACGTGTTTTATTTGACGAGACCAAATTCTTTAGACTGATGTGATTACGTTTAAAGAATAATAAAAATATTATTATCATATCTAACTAGACCTTCCGAACTTTACAATAATATTCAATATATTCATAATCCAGTGTATTTATCTACCTAATCGCTAAATAATTATTTCGATATTACTATCGTCAACGTACCAGTATCAGTATTATTGTAGGAACGTATAACCATCAAAGAGTAACAAAGGATAATCAGAAAATTACACGATGACAATAGCCGGATGACGAGGTATAGGTCGTAATGTCGTATTAAATTGCTAAGTATATATAATATTGTGAACGTTAATTACAATATATAATATGTAGGCGTATCAAAGAAAACAAAAAAGGAAAGATTAGGAAAATACATATCAAAACCAATATCCTTCTTTTGTTAAACGATGATAAGACTATTCGCTCAAACATTTGTTATGCGTTTGATGACCTAACAAATTACACAGGACATTCAATTTGTAAGTTCGTGAAAACTTTCTTTTTGCTACAAGTTTATAAAGGACACAAAAATATTTAAATTTCAACAAAGCGTAGTTTATAATATACCTACTTATTATAGCAAAGCAACCCAGCATAGATTAAAACCTACACCGCGCTGTAACGTTAACGTATTAATTGGCATCGTTATTTTATTGATTGGCTGTTCGTAAATTAGAATTTTATAGTGCTTAGACGTTCAGAGCCACACAAGCCTTCATATAAAATTCAATAAAATGAGCGTAAAATCGATATCCCGCTGTCGTTACTCGTCTATTATGGCGTATATATTTTAATCGTACGACTAGTTTATAAATTACATTAAAATTTATTTAAACGCGTCAATATACATAATATATATGTATAATATATAGTACACATATACATAACGACACTTTGTATATTCTCGTTTTAATTGAAACTCGATTTATGAACGCATCCCTCCGATAAATGGTGGCTCGTTAAGTCGAAGAAAAAAACAACAAACAAATATGTTCGTGTATAACCCTAAACAAATATATACATACATGTATAGAACCTACGCTTGATGTCTGTAACCGATAAAAAATAAAATACAAGAGATTATCTGCAGCCGCGGTCCTTATGCGTGTATGTATGTGTATATATATATGTATATGCATATTAACCCGACGCGGCACCCGGGCTGTAATAACATAAAGGTCCACCGATAAATAGCCGAAGTGCCCAATTTAAATGTTCCCGAGATCTGGTCGGGAAACACAAACGACCGCGATCCACAGACAACTATAATAATATACCTATACGTATGTACGCGACATTTCCACGAGCGTCTCGTCGCGCGCTCGTTTTTTAACGTCATAAACTAAATATTTTCAAAAACTCATTAAACTCGTCACTGTATTCAGGCATACAACGATGTATATGTATAGTGTGCCTGCAGTGTAATCTATATCCTGTGTCACTCGGCCATTATTATACGTATATAGTGTATATATATGTATGCATAATTATTATACGTTCGGGATCGTAAAAGAATATATAGTTAGTGTTATATACACCGCACGTCCTTATACAATATCACTATCGATGCCCATAAATATTGTAGTGGTACTCGGCGTTCGATCGGTATTATAATATTTATTGGAATATCGATGGACGCATAATATAATACTTGGACAGTTGTTAGGCGTATAATACAAATTATATAATAGAAATAATGCGTGCGTGTGTTGTACTTGTGGTAGATAGACGTGCGAAATATCGGAAGCCAGCGGGTTGCCCGATCGTAAAACTAATACGAAGTCTTCATTTAAATAATATTATTATAATATACGTATATAACGTGCCTATATATGTATACGCGTTTCTTTTTAGTGGAATTTATTATTTCATGCACGCATCGCGTTACAGTAATAATAATTATCATGGCGCCGTCGTGTAACCGTTCCCGACGACCCATTTTGTGATTTGCAAATAAAATTTACCACATTTAAAACGTAAGATAAATTAATATCAGCACCGCTGCCGACCGCCCACTTTGTTGAACGTCATGACAATGAATCGTCTTTTTTTAGAACAAAATTCTTTTTAATGTCACTGGACTTTTTTTTTAGATGAATTTGACCTTGAAATAGCGTCTTTATTCCCCGAATAGATTTGTATAACTCAAGCTATTATATATTAGTAAAGATTTGATTTAGACTTTAAATATACGCATTTTTTGACCAAGTAATATATCAAATAACTAGTATATATTAGAAGTATTTACATTACCTTTAGTTATTAGTAATTATATATTTTAATTACTTGTATACAAAAATAATATATTAGCCATTATTCATAATACTTAATTACATGCATATCCTGAATAATTAATTTCCTGTCTATAGAAACTATTGAGCTCTAAATCGTTTTTTTTTTAAATATTGTTTAACGATATATTTTAAAAATTAATAATTATTTGGTAAGACTACCGGTAGAAACCAAAAAATTAAATATAATAACATGCTACTATCGGAACATCTAGAAAAATAGAACCAATAATCAATAGATTTAGAATCGGCAATACCCGCTTAACAGATGAATAAATGATTATCTGATAGTTAACAAATATCCGACGATTTCATGCGGAATCAAACATATTTCGCTATCTGACGAAGAAGCAAGACACAAACACAACATAAACTCAGTAATCTATATGAAGTCATAAGCCAGATGTATTTTCCTTTCTCAAAGAAACCGAACTGGACAAAAAAATCTAATAATAATTACAATGATTAATATACTACTCCAATGTATGTATATATATATATATAACAAGTATATTCTGTACATAAAAAAAAGTAATTTAATGTAATTAAACGTTTTGTAAAAAAAGTAAATACTAATGACCTTAACTACTGATTAAGTTGTAATCGACCAATAAAAATAATAACCATTATTTTAAATACTCATATTTTTCTAACGCGTTTATATTGTCTTGTGATAATATTTAGAACTTTAAATAGATTTTAAATTAAAAGTGGTTAAATTTAAAAAAAAAATCGGTATGGTATATTAAAAAATTATATTGGCATTTTAAAAGTCTTAACAGTTTAATGAACCCCGCTTGACTAACATTTTTTCTAGCTATGTACACACGTATGAACGTATTCTTATAAGAACATTGCAAGTATAAAATTAACGTTTTATGGTTATTTGAATAACTAAATGTATACATTCATAATTGGACTGGGACACATTTAAAAGAAAGAACTAAACAAAACGAACCAATTTATTTGAGTTCATATAATAATATGTGTGTGTGAAAGAAAAACTCCTATAGGCTATAAAATATACAAAATTATAGACAACTGAACAAGTTTCATAAAAAAAAAAAAAAAAAAATAGGTGTTGGATGAAATAATAAAACATTATCATTTCTAAATCTATATATACGACAACAAAACAAACGTTTTTTGATGTACCTAACACGAATAAAAATAAAGTAATAAAAAATACATATAATGTTAATGTATAATATTATTATATTTTATATATTACGTTGTACACTTTACAGTTATATACCTTCAACTAGTACCTATAATATATGATCTCAGTTCTATTTATGATGGCCGAGAGTAAAGACAGTTTCAAAACAATTCCAATACCTACCTACTGGGTATAAATACGTTAAACGCGCGCGCATAAAATGTTCTTTGGAGAGAAATGTTATTAAAATAAAAATAATATTAATCAAAATTATCAATACCAACTATACCTGTAATATATACATGGTTTATATTATAACATCTATACTAACGACTTACTTTAAATGTGAACATGCGTTAAATGACTAATGTTTTCTTCTATTTAAATATTTCGAATGTAAAATATTTAGATTGAATGCTTTCGCGTACCTATACAAAGCAAACGATACGAGTGCTTCGGCACATTAATTTTCATTTATTCTGTGGCTTTGATAATAATGAACTCATATTCCTAAATGTCTATTGTCTAACGATTCATAGGCACTCGTAAAAATTAAACGCATCATGACAAGTTCAATATATCTATAATACGTGATATCCATACGTAGAATAACGTTAGATCTATGAAGAAAAAACCTGTCCAATAAATCGAATTGTATACATATTATAATAATATTGTACACGCATGATACTGTCAAAACATTCATACCAGTTTAGTTGATTTGTAAGATTGAAACTAAGGTCACGTAAAAATTATAATACATAACTGGTACCAGCTATGTAGGATTTCGAACGAACCAACCAAATATAGGACTCTTTGATTTATTTTACTTTAATTAAAACATAAATCAGTTATTTAATTATTATCAGTAAGTATCTTACGTATTATGATTTATGTTTATTAGATAACACTATTTCCCATAATACAGTTATCGTGACTCGGCCGATCGTTATTTTAGATAAAAAAAAACTATAATGTTTATAGTTTTTCAGCAAATATTTTACATTTTTTTCTAGTTATTACCAATTTTAAATTTTGAACTTTACGATTTTTACTATATTTCAATTTTTAGGTGAGTTATGAGTATGAAATTATTAAATATTTGAAAATGATCATAATACACTTAAAAATTAAAATATCGTAAAAAGCCAACGAGAGAATACAGAAAATGTTCTTGCCTAAAAGTTTGATGATAGTTCAATCCACTCTAATATTAAAACTAAAAGCACACTATTGAAACTGGTGAACGAAAATTTACTATGTCGTACGTATGCAAGACAGAGACAACACATGCGGGTGAGACGTCCCCTTAAGTAAGGTCCGTCTCTAAATAAATAAACAAGATAATACTTGATAAAAAATATTATGTCTACACCAACTATGCGCCAAAAGTATTCATACTTCATATTATGTCATGCATATTTAGAACAAATAAATATTATACAAAATTATTGAATCATTTGAATAATGTAAATATCAATTATTTAAGTTTTCAAACTCAATGATCGATTAACGTACCTAATTGAAAATTGAAAATTTGAAAGAAGTAGTCCTTTCCACGGATTATTATTATAATTTAATGCATAAAATGATTTGTTTATTTCCAATTAGGAACTATAAAAATAACTTTAATTGAATATAGTTTTCTTTTATTAATACATTATTTTAATAAAGTGTATATATTATGTACTACTCTATATCAACTTACGACATAGTAAAATAGAACATATTTTGGTATCCAAATTCCCTCAAGTGTTAATATGCTGTTAAAAATGTAGTTACATTGTTAATTTATTTTATTAAATGTTTATTTCACATTCATTAATATTGGAAAGTTAACAGTTTTTTTTCCTGTATAGGTACATACCAAGTTGTTTGTTAATAAAAATAGCTATTCACCAACTTAAGACCTTTATGTATGTGTATTATAACTATAATATACATTATGTTTATGTATAATAAATATACGATATACATAATGGTCATAATGTACCTTACACGTTATGGTGAAAAATGTAATATAGAAACTATTAGACTACCTAACGTAATTTATTGATAATTATCATAACCATCCACAAAATGCTTGTGTAATTATTACTATAAATCAAAAATAAACTTAAATATCAATGTTAAATAAGTATAATATTAAATACAAAAAACTATTATATATATGTCATATGTAGATTACATTATACATAATTTAATAATTTGTCTTTTAGTTTTCAAACATGATTTTAGTGACTAAAAAATACCAATTGTTGTTATTTATTAATCTCAAATTTATGATTTAAATGTTATTTTATAATTTTTCCCCCCAATATTGCTGATTTATTATTACTTTTATTAGTGGTTACAATAAATAAGGTTATAGGTTACGTGCATTATTGTATACAATATACTGCAATGTACCACTGTAACGACCAATAAGCTAATCAAATTCAAATAATAAATTATTGATTATGTGCTCTTAATTTTTTACAAATAATATTACCACAACCCCAACCGGGAAACGTTTGTCTTTCTCGGCAAACGCGTGGGTAGGTCAGGAATTGAGCACTAAAAAATATTCATACGAAAAAATTATAAATTTTCTGTTGTGTATGTGTTTATGGGGGGAGGGGTTGCACTATTACTCCACTGCTCTAAATTTTAAACACTTATCAGTTACCTTTTAAATTTAAATATAAAATGGAGAGGCCGTTTTACTGTAAATAGATGATATATAGCTTGTGCTCATTGTATAAAAAATAACTTATTTATTTATTTATTTTATTTTTATAACTCTGTAGACTATAACTTATGTATAGATACATTATACTTATACAACATAATTTTTAAAATAATATTAAAACTAAACTAAACAATTAAAACCTAATACTTAATTTAAGTTACTAGTTATTTATTGTGTTGACACAGTGATATGTAAAATCCGACAAATTTATTTTATAAACATTTTATTTTTATTGTTTTTTTTTTTACTACTTAAATGAAATTACACACCCATTTTAAAATTAGGTTAGGTTAGGTGAGTTCCGCTTATTGTGATCAATATTTTATAGAAACAACTGTTTATTGGAATCAAAATTGAAAATCCCAAACTAGATCTTATGTTTCTAATGTTAAATTAACCTTTTATTAAAATCACCAAGTACCGTTTACTTGAATCATTTTTAAGAACATTTTTATTGTTTTAATGGTATTTCAAACTTTCACTTAAAAGAAACAAGAATTTTTTTGAAAAAGTCAAAAGTATCTATTCAAAAATATGTCGAAAATGATACTTTTTAGTTGTTTTAAAAGTTATAGGTACAATGTACATACATTATTATTTGTTTCATGTATTTATTATATTAATTGAGTATGCATTTTAATTTCAGACTAATATGAAAATGAAATTAGTAAAATAAAAAATAGCTAGTCTCTTTTCTTTATTTTAAATGTATTTAATTTTAAATAAACATTTAAATATAAACTCATCAATAAAAAAAAAAAAATTATGGAATCAACCACAGTTAATATAATCAAAATTATCCAAGCCAATGTGATCATATTAAGCGAAACTCACTGTATTTCGAAATTATAATATGTTAATTGTATATATATCGTTAAACAATAAATTAATATAGAACGTTTTTAAATTTTCATTTTTATTCAATGTCAAACAACTGTATTCTATATGAATTTCGAACTCTCAAGCATGTTGCAGATATATCATATTTTGTTAGATTTTAGAACGTAGATTAATGTACATAGGTAATTGTAATTATTTGATAGACGATTTGATGTAAGTACAAGTGTATACACTTTGTATACAAATAAGCACACACCACACTCTAAAATACTCTCTTGCTATCTCTCAATTTTTATGTTTTAAATAGATACAGGTACTATATAATATATATACTTGCCCATAAGCCATATAGCCCATATAGGTAACAATAATTTATAATGATCGTTGTTATATTCTGTATATCACTCGTTACTTTTAATAAAACAAATGTATGCATGTAACGTAACGTAATATGTAACATATTATGCATCTTAAATGAATTTAACGTAAGCAAAAAATTCTGGATCCGTATTTTTTTTTTCGAATAAAAACAATCACAAATAGTTATTACAGAAAAAAGGATACCAAACCTTGAACAACGTCGAGTCGCCAATTACGTTATATACACCTAAACCATAGAGATTTGTGCAAAATATAACATTTCATATTAAATGGGTTTGAAATATAAATAATTATTGCCAACAATTATTTTACACAGCGATATAATATAATATAAGTATATAACCTTGTAGTAGGTCGTATATAAAAAGAGTAATAAGTAGGTACAATACATTTATTATGATTGCTATAATAATATTAACGTTAGCTTATAAGAATATCTATGCATGGTTATACACGCATGTAAAAATAAAGTACCTATAGAGACAATGGTGTCAAAAAAAAAGTTGGCCAAGTCAAGTTATATAATATAATACATGCATATATAAAACCACGATTGATAATGACATCTAACATACGTGATTTTTTTCATCGAAAAATTGCATATATGAGTATTACTACCTAAATCTATAAATAAATTTAAAAAAATAATACAAATGGCCTGACCTGCAGTTTCTATCAACCTGAAGAATTATTAAAATATTAGGTATACTAATTTTTGATCGGTTTTTAAATTGGTTGAATTTGTTTTACAAATATATCCAAGTTCTTAGTTCCTATATAAATCATTTTATTTTTTTTTTCTGTACATTTACATTTCCCCTTGTCCGATAAAATTAATTTTCTATACATGCATAGTTTAGTGCACATATAGGTACTATTAGTTATGTATTCTTAATGAAGTTGCTTCGTTAAAATTTAGAATTACGCCCATTTCCTGTTATATTCGGATAAACAATAATTAATTATAGGCTACAAAACTATAATATATGGCTAAATGAAAAAAGTTTTTCTTAAATGCATCATTTTTTTTTTTTTTTTTTGTAAACCATTTTGTCCAATCAAAATATTTTTAACATTTATTATATATATTATATACACTTATTCGTGTATACACGCCAAGGTTATATTTTATTTAAGTCAACTCTCATAAACTGTTACAACAACATAAAACAACCGTAGTAATATGTCTATATTATACATACATATTATATAATAATTGATAATTATTAATTAAACCGCGCTTGTTTCAAAATTAAATGAAATCCGAATATTTCGTTCTGTGCTGTTACGGAATGGATGTCAAACAAATTGGCCACCTGCTGCTGCAGAAGTTGTTTATCTTAGTTAAACCGATAGTGTATATTATGATGTGTATCGCGAATTCAATTATCCCAAATTTCGGATAAAGTTTTTGTGTTTTATTGAACTTTTAAGATTTTAAGAAATCCCTCGCTAATAAACAATATAATCGAGAAATTCGAGTGCTGTTACGAAAAGTGCAAATAATAGCTGATGGTTTAACAAAAATAATCTTCACCAATCAATTATATTATAGCGATAGAAAAAACTAAGCTCGCGACGACGTCTGCCAGCGGTCAGATAAAAAAAAATCAATTAAATCATCTAAACTTGTTTTAAAGCCTCGACCATTCGGACCTAAGAATGGTGTAGTATATATAATAGAATATTCGGGAATCTTCCAACACATTTATAATGTATAATCTGTTCGACTGTTAAACCTTGCGTTGAATTCGGTAGTATAATTATAGTAGCAGCGCGATACGATGTTGTAAAATTTGATTTAATATATCAGCGTGATATAATAAAATTGTATGTGAATAACACTCGACAATACCTACTCTGCCAGCGTTCAAATTCAAATCTCAGTATATTTCTGTATAAAAATGGTGTGTTACTGTATGGCTGCAGTATGATTAAATATTTCATAAAATCGCGAAACACTGAATTTTTTTTACGCGAATATTGATGCATTGAGTGGTATGGTCGTCATGTTTCTATATTAAAGCACATAATGCTATTGTAAAGCAATAGTAATCTGTATTTATGTCTGATATTATGTATCATTAAAACATTTTATATGTTTTCTGTCAATGTAAAACATTTTAAATAATTTTATACTAAAGAAAACGCAACCACTATAACAGTAAATGCACCTAAAAATAAAGCTTACTAAAAAAAAAAAATGTTATTAAAATATTGATGTATATTTCATAATTTTATATTTCATTAAATTTTCAAGCACTATAATACATAATATTTATTAAGAGGACGTTATACCCGCACGATTAATATGACTGTCTTACTAACGTACATTATAGCAAATTTGCATTTAGCAGAATACATTTTGTGATGTTAACTTTAATTTTAGAGTAGATTTACCTGTTATCAATTTTAAAGGTAAGGATATTTAACTAGGAAATGCCCTATGCTTTTATTGATATTATCATTTTAAATTGAGATATAGCTATATAAAATATTACAACTTTAAAATATTCATTACTTACTTTAAGATGATGAATGACAACATCAATAAAAGTATACGACATTTCCTAGATTATATTCTTACTTTTTATTTGATAATAGGTAAATGTACTCCAATATTAAAGCCAACATCACAAAACGAATTCGTCCGAAGGAAAATGTTGTATGTATTATGTATACATGACAGAGACAACACATGCGGGTATAACGTCCTCTTAATATATTTTATTATATCGTCTAAAGTTCAAATCGAAAACGTACAAAAAATCAAATCGATAGTACTATAATACGCGTTATACACGGCTGCACACGTAGATATATAATATAAATACGATCGTATATTGTGAATCAAAACATTACCTGTATCGTATTTTTCAGTGGTTTTATTTTCGCACCTGTAACGTGTAATAATATTACGATTATTACGATACACAAGTAATATTTAATAACATTATCATATTGCGGTGTTCGCTCGTCCGGATTTTATCGTACCTACATATATATTTACCTACCTTTATAAGTATATATAGTATAAATATATACCTGTACATGATGACGGCGTCCGAATGTCCGACCGCTAAATAGCGATTTCATCATGTCGTGACACGGACAATGCCAACATCGCATGGATCTACCTGCCTGCGTAAGTATAGCATGATATATATATATATAGGTAGGTAGGTACATGCACAATAAACGTCACAGATGACGCAGACACGCCACATGCGTGTAAAAAAGTGTATATTAATATATTATACGTACTACCGCGGTATTGGGACGCGCGTAGAGTTTATGGCAACGTAATATGGTTCGCTGCGGCGAAAACCGTTCTACCGAACCTTGAACACGTCATAATATTATTTTGGTTGAGTACGCGCGGTGTACAAGAAAAAACCTCGGACGGCTCAGACGTATGCGTATACACAATAACATACACGAACTGAAACCCGGAAAGTGGTCGCGGCTGTGTATAATCTATACACCTAATATTATACGTAAAAGTCGTATTATATATTGGTGCGTGATGAACATTTTTTTGACCATAATTCAAAAAAAAAAAAAATAAAAAATAAACAATCTCGAATGTTCGCGTGTGTGTGTATGCGCTATTGGGAAGGGTAATGCGATGAATCGCGCGTTATTGGTTATTATAATATTACGGCTTCACCGATCGCCCGTGTTCGCCCCTGTACCCCGCGAGTACCGGAACATCGCCGAGTTTTTTTTTTTTTTTTTGATTGCACATTATGACGTATTGCAGACAACACGTCTGTGACGCATACAACGACTTGTATAGTATACAATAATAATAGCAATATAAAAATTTGTTGACCTCGACTTGACTTTCGAATCGGCAAAAAAAATTCGAATTTACAATTTATACAATCATAATATGCTGATGACTAATAAAATAATACTAGCGGTTGTTCGGTAAGTCGTGTACAGTTATAAATTATTGCAATTTAGTATACGGCATGAGAACAAGACACTCAAACGAAATCACTACAACCCCGATAAAACCCCGCTTTTCAGTTTTTGATAACGATCTATAGAATTGATATTTACTATTTAGACTAAATCTTATGTCGACTTCTAGTTCAAACTTCCAAAAAACACATCCAAGTACCAAGTACATTATTTTTAGTATTTTTGCAATTTTACTGTTTTCAAATTACCCGTACCGCCTACTCAAACAACTCGGGTACCACGTTTCTGTGACCCACTTTAAATCTTATTACACACGTATAGTTTACCCATATAATATATTATAATCGAATAATATATAATTTTACCAATCACAGCGATATTTAAATGGTATCCGTTGTCCGAGGAAGCTCTTGTAGACGAATATACTTCCTTCGTAGACTCGCAGCGCGTCGCGTTATTTTGTTTTCCACACGAATCACGAACAATAAACGTAACCGCCGACATGACATACATCGTTAATATTGTATAATATTATAATAGACGACCAAAAAACACGTGGTGACTTCAACACAAGGAGTGTCGAGTGACCGCGGTAGTACCAATGTTATTTACAATACGCACGCGTCACATAAGTGGAAATTCTGCATTCGCCTCGAATTTGTCTGGAGAGCTACTGTAACGCATTTTAAGTACCTATTTAATACTTTCGATCGAGCGACTTTCCCGCATGATACGAGTATAATAATCGCTTTGGTTATTTCTTTCCACGCGCATTTTGTGAACGATATTTTTCTCTCGCTGAATCGTGTCGCACACTCGCACCTACCTATATATGCCCACCTGGCTACCCGTATTATAATACGAATGATAGATGATGTGTAATCACTGTAATCGTTGTCTAATAATCTTGTGTTGTGTCGTATAACTTATATGTACTGTGAAAAAATAAAAAAGTTACTACCCGTTCAATAATTATTATGATTGATGTGTATACTAGCCAGTCACTAATAACCAATCAATTTCAGGTTTCGGTCGTGTTTGAAAACGATCGGTACCGGATCTGCGAACCTGATCGGCAAGCTGTTCTTCAACGTGGTGCAGACCAAGTGTTTCGTACTGAAACGCGTGCGGGTGTGCACGAAAAAGACGTGGTGGGGCAAGTGCCACAGGCACGAAAATAGGAAGAAAGCTTACATCAGGAACAACCTTACATATTGAACATTTAGCTTTTGTATATAATAAACCTATATACATAAATATATATATATATATATACATATATATATTTGTATACATACAAATTATTTATAAATAAATTATAAGACTACTTCTCATTCTTGTCGAGCTCTGCAGAGCAACTTATTTCCCATACAAAGTAGTGCCAGTAGTGGTATATTCATACACACACTTTATACCTTGCCGGCAAACACCATCTTTTGTTATGTAGTCATATATATGTATAATATACATTGTATATGTTTAGTCACAAATTAAGTATCCTATTAATTAGGTGCCTAGGCATACTAAACGCAATCAACTGTCATTATTATTATCATACTATAAATTATACTAAATTATATTTCAGATTATGTACGATTTGTAGTTCTATTTAAGGTAGTTGTAGATATAGTAGGTACCTACATTAGACAAATTTGGATTATCACTATTATAATGCTGTATCGGCACGAGGTCAATACGCATTTTTTCGCGTTTATCTCTTTTTATTCGTACTGTACCTTTATAGTATTGTACTTACTTAAATTTATCAATTATGAGTATTATGACTTAACGTTTTTGCTAATCAACGGCGATTTGCGTATCCATCTGTCGACTTATTTTGGAATGAAATCAAAAATAATCGAAAATTTCAACCGAGAGTATTTTGAATACGAGTTTAGACATTTGGAAGTAATTATTTGTAATGAAAAAATATTGAATAACTATTCGCCACCAAATGCGTACATACAAAAATACGCCAATTCTCATAACACTTGTAGGTAGGTATTGTGTTACATGAAACATGACTAATCCACGTGTATTAAATTACGTTTATGAATTGATCTGGTGTGCATTTTTTTTTTTACATTTCCAATGTGCGAATAAATATTATCTCTAAAATTTGCCATTATAGATGGTATGAATAATAAATTAACATTTCCTTTTAAAAAAATAACATCTTTATAGAATAGATTTCTAGACTTACTGAATCAGTAATTATTACTTATCAGTTCGGACAAAATTATACGGGTTTAGTTGATTATAATTGACGTACCGACTTTAAATATATAATTTCTCTAACTATACATGGAGCGATCAACAACAAATAATAACTAAACAAATATTATTTCATGGATCTGCATACTTACTTTACATTAAATAACGTATTATTATTATTATTATTGAATGAATACGAATATTCGTTATTGCATAATATAATTTCTATAATAAGTTGTTTAAGAAAAGACATGTTATTTCTAAATTATTACGTTACGATATAGACAAAGGTAGATTATTATCAATAATACCTTCCTAATTATATCTAGTTGTATCTTAATTATTTTAGTAAACTTGAAAAAAAATTACAGTCTATATACGTTAGGTATACTGTATACTGTATACTTATATAACTCGTTGAACGTAGTTATTATTAATAACAAGAATGTAGTGACAGTGATCATTTTTTATTTTCGATAATAATAATATATATTAATATGACAGCAAGAGAAATGTTGTTCGCCAATTGTTCAAATATTTGTTTACTGCATTTGATTTGTAAAAAAACTATACACGTAATATATACGCATTAATATTCATACATCACCTGCGATTTATTAACCATCACGATCATCGGGTCTTATAAATATGTACCTATACAAACACAAAAATACAATTACTCATATTATAGTATGTTTATAAATTATAGAATAGTATAATATAACTATAAATACTCAAAAAGTCAAAAGTTAAAATAATGTCTTAATTTTTAAACGTAAGACGTAACTATAACCTCGCCCAAAGTCAGTATTATTATTAATTTTTGATTATATAAATTGATAGAAGGTAATAATAATACGTTCATAGTGTTATAAACAAATAAATATTACCTACATATAGATGTTGCATATTTGAAAATAAGCACAATATATATTATATACATATAAATCACTCGTGTGTTACTCGAACAATAAGTGAATACTATTAAACGTGTATGTTGATTTTAAATATTAGATAGACTTAGTATTTATATTTCTTCGATGCTGTACAATATTATAGTACGTTGTGTCGGCGACTTTTTACGTAGGTACATTATAAATGTATAATAGGTATAGGTATAATGTATTTTATTGTAGGTATTCACCAATATTTATTGTAGACAAATCTATAATAATTGTGTTATTTGTGTACTATTTCTATTATTAGCTAGTTATTTATTCATTTTGTATGGTATATAAATGTGTGATTTTTTTTTTAATGAAATAAAAACAAACCAATATACAATTATACTTGAAGTTGTTAATTTATTTAAAATATGATAATTATTTGTATCTCTAAACCTGCATAGGTATCAAAAATTAAAAAACGTTTGTATTTTATTGTATATTTACTGCAGTTCCAATTTCCTAAAGGTATCTATTTAATAATAATAATAATAATAACTTTATTGTATGAAATGTACGATAAGTGATAATGCCCTGTAAGAGCAAAGACTACAGTAATTATTAGAAATAAATAATAGTTTACATGCAAGCAATCGAAAAATGTGGAATACCACTATAACAGGACAAAGAATATATGCTAAATAGTAAATATTATTTAATCACATAATAATAAATTAATAATTAATATTTAAGTAGGTTTCAAATAATAAAAAAACCAAATTAGAACTTAGAACTTTTCAACTTGCTAGGTTTATCAAAAAAGAAATCAACATTTTTTACAGAATTACTAATTAATAAAATTACATTTAAAGGAGCATAATGACTATAATTTTGGCTTTGTGGTTATACATAAAATGTATTAGTATACCTAGATCGGAGAAAATGGTGAAGTATATCAAGTGGAATTTTGGCTAATAACACAGAACATCAATTAAATTATTTAAATTAATTGATACAAGAAAATTATATCATTATTAAAACATCTATCTTTGAGATATAAAAGGTTTAGTTTATTAGCTGTTGTAACATTGTTACGGTAACAGACAAAGTGTCAAACTTCCCTAATTTGTAACTCATCATGGCCCATGGGAAAAAAAAACGTTTTTGTACTTTTTCGATTTGTGTAATATAATAATAACCAGATTGATAAGGACTCCGTATTATAGAGCTCTATATCCAACTAGAGAACGTACCAAAGAAGAATATAAAGGTTTCAAACAAATAAGGTTGTTAAGATTTTTAGTTTTTTACTGTTATAACTGCATGTACTGTATTATACGTTTAAAGAAACCAAACATTTGAATTGCTTTGTTGCAAATTAATGTAATGTTTTATTAAACATTAAGCCATTGGATAAAGTTTTGGCAGATATGCCAAGGTTAGGTATTATAATAATATGATATTTATTATACTTAGCTTGCTGTTCCTAATAAAATAATTAAGCCACTGGATTTTTACATTTAGTAGGTAAAAAGGTAATTTGTATTCATAAATACAAATGGGTTTTATGTATTTTGACAAATTAATAGATAATTAGAGAACTATTATGATTTATGACCACACTTTTCAAAATTTAGTATTTAAGTTAAACTAAAAAAAAAAAAATAGATTTTGTCAAATACTAGTCTTACGTAAAAATTCCCGTTGTTTCTGATTTTTTTTAAAAACAAGTGTCTGCTATTCAAAGGTTTTTACATTGGAAAGTTTTGAAAATGACCTTTTGTTTCCAATAAATCGTCCGCTATTGGGAGGTGTTCATTAGAGGAATTTTGTCTGTATTAAATAAACGTTAATAAAATCATTTTTTTTTTTTTTATAATTATATAACAAGAATAAAGCAATAATAATATTAATATATATATAGATTTTTTTAATATAATATATAACATAAATAATTACTATATTATGATAAATATTTTTAGTAAATAAAAAGTAATACAAATTAGCAGTATAATTAATTACTAATAACTAATGTGAACTAAAAATATAATAGATAAGTATAATACCTATTGAATTTATACAAGTACCTTATTAATTTTTAAATTGCATTAAGAATGATTTTATTAACATTTATAATAAACTGTTTTTCATTATTTTATAGTACTTTTGAATAAACTTTTAGTTTATTGTTTTGGTGGAAACATGGTTAATATCTATTTTTTTAATATTAGTGGAAAGGGAGATGGTATTACTTTTGTGGAAACGGACCACCCCCGATTTATATTAAAATAGCTATAACTTATACATAATTATACGAGCTACATACTACAGTGCAATCGGTGAAACGTGTTTAATCATTTTTATCTGTTCAGTATTCAAAATTTCAAAATTCACACTTTAGACACTAGTAAGATCCCTAAAAGGTAGTAGGTGTCTACTACATTTGGTCATTAAAATGAAAGAAGTCTATTTGTGTCATATATTATAATTATGGGTAGACGGGTACTACTGCTGTAGCTGTATTAAAAATTAGTATAATAATTTATAAAATATTATATTATTATTATACATAGGTTATAGGTTAGTGAACAATTTTTTAAGTAGCTATGCCAATTAGTAAAAACTTAGTAGGCACTAATAATTAAGTAAAACCTAACTTAATCTGTGTACAAAGAAAATGCAGTGAAATTCTTATAATGCGTATTACATGCACAATATTCACGTTTAGGGTATAATCTGCGTTGCCGTTCTACATTAAAGTTAAAAGGTTTACATTCAAAAATACAATGTGTATTTATAATAATTGGTAACTTGGCCAAGTAAGAGTCTACTTATATATATTGTTTCGATATTTATTGGTTGTGTGCTGCTGTGGCTTTTGGTAAATTATAATTGGTACTTCGGAAGTGATGAAAGAAAAACGTTTTTTTTCAATAAACAGCCATCAACCTTATTTTAAAATTGTTTTTTTTATAATAAACATAATATCTGATACATAATAGTACCGACACAAATATAGATTAAACCATTCGGAATGAAACATAGGACGTTTTTGAGTATATCTAAATTTTTATCTCTTTGACGATTAGATGTCTAAAATCTGGACGTATTATTTATCTTAAAGCTTTATTAGGTACCTACCACTGGTACAAACTACAAGCTTTATACGTATTGTTTAATTTTAGATTCTGAGTGGTTTGAGAAATTTATTTCTTGTGTTTCATTAAATAATGTATTAATAAATATCGCCTAATAACTATTAATAATGATTTACATCATATCATTTATGATTTACCTACACGTGTACGTAAGGTTTATAAAGCTAAATGCTAATACAGTAAAACCTATATTTTAAATTTTTAAATATTATCTATAGCAGTCTTGTTATTATTTAAATATTTTTTATTTAATAGGTACTTACCTTTTTAATAATTAAATAACTATTTTTATAAAATAATATAAAATTTAAAAATAAAGGGAGATATCCAAAATTCAAAAGTTACAATAATATTAAAATATTATATACTATAATTATTATATAATAATATAGGTAGGTATCATTTCTTTTAACAAAGTACAACATAGTTATTTATTATATAATAACTAATAGGTAAGTATATACAGTATAGTAACGTATCATTCAACATTTTAATTTATTTCATATTTTTTTTAAACAAGATTTGTGAGTAGATACAAAAATGAATAACGATCACACATTCTCACGTATTATCACTTATTGTATTACGCTATTGCCTAGTGTTATTTATATTAAGATAAACTAAAGAGCAAGTACTATTATAATCGTTAATCGTTATATATTTATACATTTATTTAAATGTAAATTTTAATAAAAGAAATTGGGAAATCAATCTTTTTTCCTGTCTATAGTACCTAGGTGTCAAATATACCATAAATTTTCATATAGGTATACCTAGTGTCCTAGTCTATAAATATATTTATATGTTCTCTCCCTCATTGAGTAGACTACTTAATTTCATATTGTAAATTTGTAATAGAATTAAAATTATTGAGGTGTACGTTAATATTTTATAACGACAATGATAAAAAATTATGTATTATATGCTGTTAAATAATTTTGAAGTTTTTATATAATAAATGTTACAATAAAATTGTAAAATTTATATGTAGATTGTAAGGGGTGTGGGGGTGAAGCCCTCCACGGACCTATTCTATGTTTAAAATTTTAGCCTCTCCTATTATAACAAGGCAAATTCACGCCTATGGAGCGAAGACGATATATTATGTTCAATGTTAGACTATATCATTGAGTAGGCTGCTGTTAATTGTAATGATGTTAATTTTCAATATACATATACCCTACATATAAATTTTACAATTTTATTATAACATTTATTGATTTATTATATAAAAACTTCAAAATTATTTATTTAACGGCGTATAATACATAACATTTTATCGTTGTCGTTATAAAATATTAACGTATAGCTCAATCATTTTAATTTTATTATAAATTTAAAATATAAAATTCATACATGAAGCTAAAATGTTCACATAACACATACCACATATCGGATATCCTGTTTAGGAATTACGTTTTACATTTTATAATTTTCTCTAATAAATAACCTTATTAAACTTCTTGAAAAAATGTAGGGGGCTACGCCCCCAATTTACACCTATGCTCTGCTCAGAATCATTTGTCGTATACTGCAATGATATATCATTGAATTTAAATTTAAAATTTAACACACACATATAATAATAGTGACCTACTCGACACTTAATATATAAGTACATACAACACTTACCGATCTCTTTTTTTATATTGCTGATAATTTATTTATTTTTCCATTAGTAAATGGAAGGTTAAACTAATTTTATTTTCGTCAAAAATAAATCGCACCTATTATGTTTGTATAATTGGTTTTTTTCAATAGCTATTATAAAATACTAGTTATTATTAACTGTTGAGAATTTAGTTGTTCATAATTTTTGTTTGTCCATATAAATTGACATGAGATAGACACGAGATTATTTATTAAATTCAATAAATAGCAAAAAAATCTAACCTTCCGAATAAATGGGAACAATTTTTTTTATTATTAGTCATTATCTCAATATGGGGTAGGTTAAACGTAAGTTTAGTAATAATAATATAAATAAGATTCTTTGCGAAAAATGTTAAAGATTTTTGGTAGGGAAGAAATTATTATCAACATAATCCTAAAATAATTAAGAAAAATGCATGGACGCATAGGGGGGGGGGTTAGTCTTTCATAAGATGTCTTAATATATAATCATCTATAAACGTTATAATAAATAATATAATTTATATTTATAACCAATAGTAATAGCTGTATAAATGTAATAATAGTAGTAATATGTTGGTACATTTTCATTGGATTTTTATTCAAAACATTGGATTATGATCATTTGATGGCCTTACATTAGACTACTTCATTTTTAACCTAAAAAACTGTCACATAAGTTTTTACCATATTTTTAATTAAAAAAAAACCACTTTAATCTACCTATATAAGGTATAGTATTAATGCTACAGTCCCAAATCTGTACAAAAATGGGAAAAAAAATTAAGTTTAGATGTTTAGAATATATAATTTTATGTTTCAAAAATATATAATTAATAACATTTGGGTCACAATTCATATTTACCCTTGTAGTGGATGAAAGACAAATATCCTACTTTTTTTCTTAAAAATGTTTAGGCTTATGTTGAATTCTCTATGCATTCGAGGACCCTATTTTCGTCCATGAGTACTTTTAAACAAAAAACCACTCTTAAACATTTTTATTTCTTACTGCAGAAAAAAATATATTTTAGTAAAAGTAAAACTAATAACTAATAAAGATACTGTAATGCTTATTTAACACTCTGTCCAGAATCTAAAATAAATAGGCAGGTAAAGACTACTCAATAATTATTATAAAGTTAAATTATACGAATTAATACACTTTTGAAGCTTGAATGGTTTATTTAATTTTTAGTCAAATTCACTTCGGATCCCCCAACTGTTGAATTTTCATTGTTAACATTTTAATATCATCATTACTATCCATTATATAAAGAGAAGCCGTTTTTTGATGTTGTTAGGGATAATCTCCGGATCTACTGAACCGATTTTGAAAATTATTTTACCAATAGAAAGCCACATTCATTGCGAGTGTCATAGGCATAAATTTAGTCCGAAAAGTTAATTATTAATTACAAAATCAATAATTAAAATATACGTGTAAATTGTATACATTTATACGGCACGACGGCCTGTGGGTTTCCGTGGCAACCCAAGTGTTATGAACAAATAACGTTAACATTCCTCAAAGAAAAACACAACTATCTAGACATACATCCCACACAAGATCGGTAAAAGTATGCCGATTAGGAGACTTCTTCTAAGCATGCATAGTGTTGAACATATATATCACATTACTGTTACTTATTAACCATTTTTTAATTAATAATTAAGTATTTACCTACTGTTCACGGACAGCGCCGGGCGGAATAGTTATATAAAGTTGATATGTCAGAGATATCATCTATTTACCAAGTCAGAAAACAAAAAATAGTTTTTATCCTCGCACTAAATGTTGGCATTGGGCAACCAAATTTTACACAGATGCATTTTGTACGGGCAACGAAGTGCACAGGAACAGCTAGTTTATTATAATAGAAAATGTGTAGTTAACAATGAAAATTCATCATTTTAAGATCTTCATATCCATAATATAAAATAACTTTTGATTATATTTTTAACTTTTTTTTTTTTTTTGAAATTAGGTCAATACATTAATTATAGTAGTTTAATTAAAATAATTCTTCAGAACATGCTACTACCTACTAGATAAGTTGGAATTTATAACAAACATTTTCTATCCTTATACCTACATAAAATACTTTTAGTAGTTAACTGCACTTGTATGTGGACTAAAAATTAAAAAATTTAAATTTAATATAATATACATAAGCTACATTTTAAAGGTAAAAAAAAAGAATAAATTAAATGTAGACGAAAATTTTTATGTATTATAAGCCTTGGTAGTTTCTGGGTAAAGAATGATTTAATAAAATTATTAACTTGAAATGTATAAAACTGATAAATGAAAAATCAGTTAATTATAGGTTTAAACACATTTCCTCTGTTTTTGTCACTAAAATAAACGAAATAAAAAAAAAATTTAATATAAACACCTACATAACGATTATTTAAACAATATTTCCACAAAATACAAATGTTGACACAAGTGATGAGAGTACAAAATAAAACTTTTAACATCTAAATAGTATATTGATACTTTTAAATTTTAAATTGCCAATCTTTTACACTTAAAAATTTAATTAATAAAATATAATTTTTAATATTTTGAATTTAAATAAGATTGAATAAATCAGCTGTGATGATTTCACATTTGTATTTAAGTAGGATAAAACTCAATACTAAAATATTAAATTTGCTCTAAAACATGTATTACCCGTTTTTCATTTTAAAACAGTAAAATACAAGTACTGTTTAATGACCTTAGTATATTATTCAGGATATTAAAACAACTTTTTGTATAAAATATTAAAAACTTTAAACTAGTATGAAAATTAAATCTTAATTTCACAAAAAGTATAATAAATTATAAATATATATTTATGAAATATACAGATATATTTTAATCTAAATCTAAAATATTGCCTTTTCTAATAAATTATTCATCAAACATTACAAATGTTTGGTGGTAACTAGTATGAAAATAATTTAATAAATTGATATGTGTACTATAGTACAAAAAATTTTTCAAGTTCAAGGTAATAAATTACATGTACCTCATATTCTTTTGTGTCATAACTTAGTTTTTTAGAATAAATAAGGTTTGACATAGTAATAAAACAATTCTAATATATACGAAATTATACAAATATATATTTCGTTTTTCCTCCAATTACTCATGCACACATTGCTTGTCTAAAATATAGTATTATTCAATATTTTTATTGTATTCAACACATTTATGTTTCATAAAAAAATTATTTTTTTTCTTTGTGATAATTATAAAAAAAAAAAAAGTAAATAGGAAAAATTATCATGCAAAATACTTTAAAGATGTACGATTTACAGATTAAGATCAAGCAAGATAACCGACAATCCAGGTCTTGTTTGGATTGTAATAGAAGAGTTAATACATATCAAAAGATGTAGGGCAATCAAAAAAACCAAATTGATTATTGTAGAACTTGTTAGAGTCATAATCGTGGCGAGTGGAACAAATAAAACGTCCGAGATTAGATACATGAAAAACACAAATGCGTAAGAGAAAATTAAAACAAGATTCTATGATAAATATACTGTTTGCGACTTAATCTGATGTTTAAGCATGGCTACTATCATCCAGTTCCAATGCTTCGCCTCCAAAATTCTGAAAACAAAAGTAAAACTATACATAAATTTGTGAAATGTAAACAGAAGTTTATCAAAAAAAATATTTCTATCTATTCAATTCACATGTTATCTTTATAATGTGAATACAAATTAAGTAACCCATAATTTAATTAAAATATAGATCTCAAATATTCTATAATATTTAAATATATAGTAAATTTAACTTTTTTAAATTAATTATGTATAAATTACTTTTTGTTTGGATTCATTGTCACTTTGGCTGTTGGCTCTTGGAGGACCATCACTTCTCGCTCTAGAACGATTATTGCGGCGGCGATAGCGAGGACGGGGTCTATTTGCTCCATTTTCATCACTTTGGTTATATTCATTGTCCTTATATAGTATATTAAATTAATTTAAAAATGCACTAATAATATAATTTCAATTAAATTTAAGTTTCTTTCAGTTTTGTTAAATAAATATACATTAAAATGTATGAATATCAATTTTTATAACCTTTTGATTTATACATTAGTTAGTTCTAAATTTATTTAAAAATATAATTTTCTTATAAAGAATAGATTTTTTTCTCAATAAATAATTTTACCTGGTTTTCATCTTGATATGGTCTTCTAGGTGGACCTCCTGTTCCACGGCTCCCTCTAAATCCACTGCCTCGTCTAAAGAAACGCCTGGGAGCACCCATCCCACGACCTCTGCCTCTACCAGGAGGTGAACTATCATATCCATAGTTATCTCCACCCTAAAATCAAAACATGTAATTAATGTAGTTTTTTAGTTTCAGACACTATATTAAATTTGGTATAAATATATATAATTAATTTATCACTTTTAATTACACATAATAATCCTATTCACATTGCCATGTTAATAGAACTGTGATAAAATAATAATGTTTGAACTCCTTTCTGTGCATTGTCATTTATTTTCAAAATCAATAAATAAATAAATAAATGTATCTGTTTTTTAAAGTGTTTGGTTTTGTAATTTTGAACAAGTTAAATAGACTTTGAATTCTTTAATTAGGCTGAAAAATCCTTGTATCTTGCAATTCATTAAATTATAACATAAGCAATGAAATAACTTGAATATACTTTTCATCATATTATGTAGAAATATAATTACAAAAATCCTTTAATAAGAGCTATGCATCTCACACTAAGTCAGCAAATCTAAAAAACTAAGCAGCCCTGAATATTATATTATATCCTAGTAAATATTCAATATATATGTTAGATTTATAATTTTAAGATTGTAAAAATTGAAACTAGATACTTCAATAATGAAATAATAAATCAATAATTCACAAGACCTAAATAATTTACATCATACTATATATATTTATTTATAAATAGAAATAATAAGCATTTTATTAATTATTATGCTATTAATAGTTCTTACATTGTAATCACCACCTTCTCCTCTATTTGGTGGTGGACCTCTTCTATTTCCACGATAGCTATTATACCAATTTTGTTGACGCGGCTGGCGGTAACGTCTTGGTTGTTCTCCTACTTCATTTTCAGTTTCTTCCTTGTCACCTATACAATATGATTTTAAAAATCATATAATGAAGGAATTAGTTAAAAATAAATGATTATATACATTAATAATATTGGTACATACCACTTGGACTACCATCTCTTGGACGGGTATTAGGACGGCGTCCATAAAACCACTGGCGATAGTTATTTCTTCGTCTTTCAGCTGCATAAGGTGATCCCTTAACAGCTTCACCGTCTGGACCAGTAACATTTGCTGCTTCATGACCTTTTTCGCCTTCAACAACGTCAAATTCTACGGTTTCTCCGTCACCAACACTGCGTACAATTTTTTTTGGATTGTTCTTGATTATAGCAGACTAGAATTAGAGTATATATTTGAGAAAACATTTTTATGATTATACTTCAAACCTAATTTTATAAATAATATCATATAGTTAAGACAATATAAAAAATAGAAAACTTAAACCTGATAGCAATACATAGTTATTAAATAACTAAAATCAAAATAACATTCATCAATATTTTGATCTAATACTACAATGCCTTTTGGTTTTATAAGAAAACACTGATCACTAATTAAAATAATTAAATATAATTTGCGGAGTACTTTTTGTAGTCAACACTAATTTGGATTTAAATAAAAATAGGTATTGATGAATTGTTTAAGTAGTATAATATATTTAGGAACTGTAAATTTGTATAAAATTATAATTTGAACATTCGCAACAAAAAATAAATAAAATATTCATGAATTGTGTAGATTGAGATTAAGTTGTAAAATATTTTAAAATTTATATTAAAAGGTATATGGATGATTTGAAAATTGTATATTCTAGTTATGTTTTTTAATCATTCAGATACACCTGTGTAAATATATTTATATTCTATACACTGATAAAACAGTACATGTTTATTATAATAAATTAGTAGAAGGTAAATTGTACAATTTAGTGTATCTTTACTGTATTTTTTGCACATTTTTAGTTTTATAAATAATAATATAATAATAATTCATATATAATTCATAATTATGTAATTACCTGGTGTACAAATATATCTTCTTTTGTATCATTACTAAAAATAACATAACACAAATAATTATTAAATGTATTTTCTATGTATCATTAACCAAACAAGTATAAATACATTAAAGTTTTTAATGTATAAATTTAATTTAGATATGTTCATAAAGTTTTATAAATAATTATGAAAATTTTAATAAAAAAATAGAATAACCCAAATTCTTGTGTTTTTTTGATCAAAGCATCAACAATCTCACTTACCGGTTAATAAACCCATAACCGCTTTTGACGTTGAACCATTTAACTACGCCGGTGACTTTCACAGCTAAAATAAAACATATAAAATGACCAACTTTAATATAAGAACGAAGAATTGCGCGATTGTTGGTTAAAAAAGTTCAAAATATGTCGTAAATACGACCTAAGTGTCGGAGGTTATTAATTGATGAAGGGGGAGGGGGCACTGAATATTATTTGCGCATTTATTTATGGACGAAACAATTTTTAGTCCCGTCCACTATCCGTCATAATAATGAGCGATCCGGCTAAAAATACGCAGAGCGTCATCATTTATCGGTTCCCGAGATGAGGGTATGTTGTCGGGTGCTATTTATTATTATTATTATTATCATCATCATAATCATCATCAACATCGTCATTATCAACATTACGACACATTACGACAACAAAGGTAATAGATATAACAACGACCGCGTACATTCGTAATAGGTATGAAAACTTTCATCTGTCAATCATAGTGGCAAGCACCATCAATAACCCGACCACCGGTGATATTGGCGGCAGTGGCCGGATCGAGGTGTGGGTGGAGGTTCGCATGTCCGGAGACACGATGTCGATGCGCGGCGTGTGTACGATATAATAATATTACTAGACGAAAACGACAACAAACACCGAACGCTAAACTACTATTGATTTCAAACTTTATTGAAGTCGTCACTTCAAAGTTCAGACGCTTCCGTTAGCGCGGGGGATGTGCACGCGACGCGCGTTACGGCGTATACCGCGCGGCGTGCAGCCATATCGGCGATCGGCGGGCGGCGAGCAGACAAACAAAAACAAACAACAATCATCCCGGGACGCGCGTCGGCAAGTAGGGGGGAGGGCTAAGAACGACGATTTCGCGTCCAGCGAAAAAACGCGTCCCGCGACAACCGCCGCGGCGACATAACGCGCGCTTCGGACAAAGCACGTGAATCGTACGTGTCGCCTCCTAATCGTCAATGGCGACGACGACCGTTGTGCGTGGGACGATTGACCCCCCCGCGGAGAGCGTGCGCGCGGTGGCTTACTCACATATGACCGGCTTTTGGGCCACGGGCTTCTGCGGCGGCCGTTCCGTCCTCCTCTCGCCGACTTGTTCCGCCATTTAGTTGTTAAAACGACGGCGGCCCGAACTATGATCTTAAAGATGGAAAAAAATTACCCCAACGCAAACTCCTGCCTGATGTTCACCTTCTCTGTCGTTGTACTCCACTGGCTGGATGGCGGTCGGCGGTGGCTGCTGGCCCGCCGCGCCGAGCCGACGGTGCCGGCCGCCGCCGACTGCGCACGACGCGCAACGGGCACAGGTACGGTCGGTCGATGGATGCGCGACCAGCGTGTTTTCGCATGACGTCACAGTGCGTAACGTCATACTCGTTATCGCGCGGCGAGTTACAGGCGCGTGTGTGCGGCCGCGGGGCAGGGCGATAACGATTGTCGACGGCCGCGCCGCAACGGGCGTCCGCCACCGTTGTACCTTGTGATCTCGTGCCGCGACCACGGTGCCGATAGACGAGAGGGCGCGGGCGCGAGTATTGTTTTTTTTTTCAAAGCCTAAACAAGATGGTCGTCGTCGGCCTCCTCTGCCGGCGACGGCTCAACGGAATCATGGAACAAACGAGTTTGTTTATTATGTAGCCGCGTTTCGAACGATCAAACCTACGATGATGCATAATACATACAATAATATTATAAATGTATCCGAAATCGTATGCCCGAGTGGCGAGTAGGTATCTGCCATCTGATTTGTTTAATATTCAAGCCATACTACACTAATACGGCTACACACTACTAGTTGTGCACTTATTACTATTGTCTATTAAGTATTATTGTAATAATTCATCACTCCTAACTATAATTAATATGATCATAAATTAAAATGTAATGATAAGTAGCTACTTTTACCTATTTGGCATTTGCGATGAATTATTTTCATTGTGATGAGTAAAAAACGATTATAAATATATGATTTTCATATTTAAATTTTTTTACAGCTCATAATCGTTCGATTAAGCGTAGATAGGTATAATTGCAGTCTACTTATCCTTAATACCAAACTATATAAAAAAAAAAAAAAAAAAGTGGAGTACCGCTTTGATGAACTTGTGTCACTAGGTGTCAAATGGGTCACTGTGATGAATTTATTACATTTGAATTTAATGATATATTATCATTGTACATTCGTGCATGAAAAACGACTCTGAGCGGAGACCGTCGTTATCCTTTGTCAATAGACAATAAGTATATTTCATGTTATGTATTTTATATTATCGCTATTAGGTAGAGTAATTTATTTTGCTATTAGTAATACCAATAATACCGTTGATACGTTGAATTAATTTTTCCGAAACATTGCATTTGAAAATGAAGAAATTCGTAGAATATTTTTGCAAACACCATAAACTCAATAAGTACCTATACCTGGATTGTGCAGTATTCTAAATTATAAAATAAATTAATAACGCATATCAATGTACCTATGTAAAATGGCCATGGGCCATGGCGGCATGGCCAACGTTTAGTATAAAAAATGGACTCAATTCAATATAACCGAAAAATAAAACAGGATATTGGCTCTGCTGCATAGTAGGTATAGATGTCATTATGTCAAAGTGTTATTGTGTCGAGCAGACCCTCGTCACACAGTCGTCATTGTAATTGGTGAATTAATTTTGAATTCAATAATAACATCAGATTTGATAAATATTTGCTACGTTAATAACACACGTTAATACAATTAAATCAAATTTATGACAAAAAAATACGATCCATCAGCTTATTTATTTATTATCTACGTTTGGAAACAATCTCACAACTTAAAAAATATTTTTCATTTAAAATATATAAACATTAAACAACAAATATGAAATTTTATTAGTGAAAACGAGACGTTATTGCCTTCCGAGACCAAGATTTTACTCTACCTATTAAATGATTATATGAGAATCGGTGAACATTAAAACCAAGTCTAAAAGTTTATACTTATTTCTATGAAGACATTTTTTATGCACTAGCTGTGTATTATCCAACTTTGTCTGGGTTAAAATGAATCTATTTTTCTATCATTTTCTGTTTTGTTTCATTTGAAATAAATAATATAAAAAACGTCAAAAACCAAACAAATGATTAATCTTATGATTCTATTTTACTATTCCTATTATTTTATGTTTTAATAATAGACATATTTTTTATGTAAACTTAATAAACGCACAAAAAACTAGGGACGTTAAGATTCAATAAATGCTTAAAAACTAACAAAAATTCAATATTGTTAGATTGGTATTCATCGTTATTATATTATATTCACATTTAGCTATTACATCCAAAATATATCTAAATTTAAAAAAGCAAATCATAAAGGTAATCATTGTAATTCTATTTATGAGATATTTAGTGTATTTAATTTTAAGATTTTATATGCCATAATTTTTATACTACCTACCTAATAATAATAGGAATATATTTTTTACAAAAACAAAAAATTATTCGATTTTCGTGAGCCAAAACTAAATTCTTATATGAATGTGAGCTATATAGTATACTTGTATATACTATATGTCTATAAATATTATATACAATCTAATAACTATACCCAGGGGTTGAAAAAATAATGTAAGTCTAGATAGGTACGCTCCGAACATCAAGAATCTATTGATTTAACCTGTATGAAAAACTCCACAATAGCTTTCCAGAAGATAAACAAAGAAACATTAATTTTTGTGTGTATATAGAGTAATATTATATTGTCATTATAGTAAACCTTTCCCCTTTCCGAGACGTTGTATGAAAATATTAATTTATATAAAAAAAATTTTTTATACATACTTGGAATAATTATAATTTGTATAGGTAATCTCATAATAGCTTTAATTTGATACAAAAAATCATGGTTTTTCGTATAATAAAATATTTTGTATGCTACTCCTATTCAAAAAAAAAAAAAAAAATCATATTTAAACTATAAGTCTATAACAACATATACTATTATTTTATAAAAAATAGAAATTTAAAAATGTTTAACTTATTTATATTATAATGAATAGGTAACTTAAAATATTTATTTATTTCAAATTATTATTTAAATTTTATATAAATTAAAATAAATATATACTTGACTCTGCAGGTTCACTAGGTTCTCTTAATATTAAATTATTTTTAATTTTAAGTTATAATATAATACATATTATATATTATATGTATACTCGTATTATACATTATTATTTATAATAAAGAGAAAAAACAAATGTAATGGCAGGGTAAGGCGCTGTTGAGCATTGTTTGCGTTATTGAGAAAATTTTTTCGCTGTTAGAAATACATTTTTATGTTGTTGATAATATTATAATAATGATATTACGGATGAGGAGGTTGGTGAAGTGGTTCGAAAATTATATTTTTTAAAAACCACTATGCTTTAATTTTGTGGAAATCATGTGTATGATAGTGGAGTGATTTCAAATTTTAAATATTACATATTAAATTATTGTACCAGTTATATGTATTATTTTAAATATTATTTATGTAAGATTTTTTGGTCAAAACATATTCATTTTTGCAACGTTTATTATTTATATTGTTATATTAATATATTTTTAGTAGGTATAATGTATATTTATATAAATTATAAAGAATGATATTTTTACATTTAGAGTAGTTGTAAATGTGACTTGTGAATCGGCTGTGATAGAGGGATAGATGGAATTTAATGCGTTGTTGGTAAAGGCCATGTTGCATAAAAAAAATTATGCAAAACCGTACATGTGTATAAGTATTTAAATTCTCACGATTCCGCAAATTTAGGGAATCATTCTCTACTGGGTATAAGCTAGTTATTTTATAATTTTCTATGTGCTACTCCATACCTATATTTTACCTATATCATACTTTATACATCAAATGTGGTCAGGTGAGTCTTGAATTTACGACTCAATGTTTAATTAACAGGAGCATTTTACACAAAAATGTTTTGAATATATTTTAATATGGACTATTTGTTATTTTTCCTATCATACAATTAAATAAGAAAAAAATCGTATTGTACAAAAGCACCAAAATTCTAGGTTTCTATCAGTCTATCACCACCCACGACCACCAGTGTACTTGTACTACGATTAATATATGTGTTGTATATACTCGATATATCTATTAACCGTGCAGCTTGTAACTTCATTCCAGATGTCAGATATCAAATTTAGAACTTTAGACATTTTATATATTATATAGTATAGTCTTATTACACTATTATGTATAATTAAAAGTTACCTATATATTAGCCAGTAGCCACAATCGAAATAGCTATTATATCGTATTCAATTGAGATAAGGTTTATAATTATCTGCAACTATATGTACCTACATATTATTATTTTAACATTATAATATATTATCATGATGTAAAGTGTTAAGTGTACCTATTGGCTTTTAATCTATTATATCATATACAGTTATTACTTATTATCTATACTAGTTATATGACATAATGATGTTTTTTTTTATTCTTATATTTATTGCGGCTAAGCATTATAATATTGCAGGTTAACGTTGAATAAGAATGATCTAATTGGATTAATCATAATTCATAAGCGTAAACAATTATTGTCTACTATTTATTATAATTATCTCGAGATAATTTTTCAACCATTCTAATATTCATATAGGTACCTAAAATAAAAATAGGTATAATAATATTCAAATTTAATATAATGCAAATAGGTCCTACCTATGTTAGTATATATAATCATGATAAATTACAATTGAGTTAGTCAATATATAAGTTTTTACTCATGGTTCTTTATAGTCATATATATACCATTATAAGAAAATAAGTGATATCATTATTGTAAATCGTTTAATGGTAACTTGTAGCACTGTATCAACTTATTGAACATTTTTGAATTTTAATGACTAAATATAGCCCAACACAGGACCAATGACTATATTATAGTAAATACAGAATACAGTTTTATAAAATAGAAGCGCTATTATGGTATCTAAGCATTAAAATATGTAGGTAACCATGGATAACGAAGATATTATTTTGTTAATAATTTTTCTAAATAAGAAAAAAGTGCCAACATGATGTATATGTTTCTAACATTGTAATACACAATATTACTTATACATGTGTATTCGTGAGTATAATATTATGTGAATATATAACTATGTTCTACATACATATTAGATAAGTATACCTTGTACCGAGATATAAGTACTGATATTAATAATATTATAATAAATAATAAAATAAGTTATACCTACATACAAAATATCAATGTATTTATTATTTGAAAAAATTAATAATTATATTTAATTAATTAAAAAAATAACACTAACGTTTTTACGATTTTTAATTACTCAACTTTTGTAAATATAATAATTTGTTTAGGGCACATATAATATTAAAATGTAAAATACAAATTATGCTAACAAACACAACGTATTAAAATAATTGCTTCCACGTGTAATATCTTCAAATTATGTAAATAAAAAGCTTTAATTCTATTACAAATAGTTTTTGGGAAAATGAGTGTTTGGGTACCTACATTTAAAAGAATAATCGCCTTGTATAATTACTGAACATTTTATATTATAATAATAGATAATACACATTATTTTGCATATTTTAATATGCAGATACAAGGCAATTGCTCATTATTTGGTAAACTAAACTTTTTTGAAAATATATTTATTGTATGATATGATGTTATTGAAAAACAATATTTAAAAAAAAATGTTATCATTATCATTTATACGTTTTTTTATTATTTTGATTTTTGAATGATAAGCTACATTTTACTTTACACATAATGTGACGCAGAATCTTATTTGGAATATTTTGATAGGTGCATAAAATCCGTATTCAAACTAGTATTTATCGCCTATAGTTATAGATACATTTAAGTAATTAATTTTCAAAATATTTAGATAAATTTTAAATTATTTATGGGCATTTTAAATTTTAAATAATTAATATATATCTTACACATACATGATAGCTATCATGTATTAAAATATTAAAATATTAAAAATGTATGGACATTATTTTTTTATATTTTGATGTTTAAAGTTTAATAAAATTTGTGAAATTCACAAACATTGACAAATTATTTTTTAATTGAAAGTTATTAAAATGTTTAATTTTTATAGGTAAGGTTTGAAAATTTAATTCGTGGTTCCTCATAAATGGAACAGACTGATACCCAAAAATCTATAGAAATACACTTATTATAAATATTTGTTCAAATTTGAATGAATTTGATGTTTAAAGGTTTAAACGATGAATAACGATTTTAGTTATTTTATCGTAATTAATGAAAAAAAATTATTCGTAGGTACTTGAAACATTTACTTCATGTATCTAACAATAGTCAACAATGAATTGGATCGGTGCGTAGACGGTAGGGTATAAAATCAACACTCACACTAATGTGCATTTACTACGCACACAACGACAATGCGTAACAGAGAAAAAACAGAAATTGCCTACCTATAACTGCTTAATTACGGCCGGTACCCAATCATCTTAAGTGGTTGAAGGTTTACCTACGTACGCTCGAGGAGTCGCTGAGGTGCATCAATCTTACCATGGGGCATTGATTAATTTTAATAAAAAGTTATGATTAGTCTTTAGACATCTGTCTTCGAAAGAGCAGCGATTTAGCGTATCCATGACTGATTTATAAAAATGTCTGAGATGATCAATTTTTAATAGGAGTTTAAGAAGCGCTTCTGCACTCGTTCAACTAAGATTATTTCAATTCGAAGATTTGGATTCAAAATAATCGAGCCATAACCAAGAATTTATTGTACAAAAGCAGACTAAAGAATTATTAAACAAGGTACTGAGTTGAAATTTTTAGTGTGGCGACGTAAGAAACCAAAAAGTCTTACAAGTTATATAGTTAATATGAAGTTTGAAAGATAGTGAAGATGTATATATCTATATTATATATATATTATACTTAAATCCTTTACTTCAGACACTCGATTTAAAGGTGAGTCATTAAACAGGAAATGAGGAAAATACAATCGAAGGGATTCCGTGATTTAGATAATGATATAACTTTACACTTATTCAAGTTTGGAGAAATGCCTGCAATAACATAACATCAATATCAACGAGCTATTGAACGATGATTGTAGAACGTCGAAATCAGTAGGTATTGAAAGTTATACGGGAGAACAGCTCCCAGAGCTGAATTTAAACAAAAAAACAAAATTGATTCTCATTTTATTCCTCCCCCCCTTTTTTAATAGTATCTACCTACTGAGAATATTTTGAACCCCTCTCTCTAAAATACTAACTACTTATATCCAATTTGGTACAAGAAATCACCCTCAAAGTTAAAGCATACAGGTATGTTTTTTTTACTGTTTAAAAGGTGGCGAAATATATAAAACAATATAATAGGTATATAAATAAATAAACACACATATCGTGTACACATTAGGTAATTAACATAATATGTAGTTGTAAAATCAATACATTTATCGATTTTCTCAGAAAATAAGACCCCAAATAACAAAATCTGTTCTTCAGTTTCGGTAATTTACCCTGCTAAATGAAAATCTAGCAAAAATAACTATTTTTTTTAACTATGAAAAATTGAATAATTTTTTTTGAAAATTTTTAATCTCATATTTTGTATTTACTTGATAATCTCATTTTAATGAGCAATCAACCAACTTTTTGGCTATAATAGTTTTGGAGAAAAATTAAAAAATAGAAATTTTGGGACTGTTCACATCGATGTTTTTATGGATTCAAATTGTTATACCGCTTGAATGTGATATCAGATCTCTTTCATTCATATTTTATGTTAAAGCTACCTCAATTATCCACCTACTCATTACAACTGAGTTATATTTTTATAATTTTCCTATTTAACAAAAATTCTTGAAGTTTTAAAAATTCACTTATTTCATTTCAATTACCATACTTATTTGATTAAAAATCAAGAAAGTAAAAATTACTGTATACTTTAACTTTTAATGTTTTACCAAACTTCTAGGTAATATCTGTATGAATAGATTATTTAAATTTATATTAGATACCTACCTTTTAAGATAATATACTATTTATTAAGTAATTATTGTGTTAGTAATTTAAAAGAATATGTAATATATGTAAGGACTACCTATTGATAAATATTTGTAGATTGTAGTATAGATCTTATATTGATAAAATTATCAAATATAAATTATAATTACTTTAATATACTTAATTTATTTACTTATATCTTTAATCATAGTATTAAAATGAAACAATTAAAAAAACTTTGTACATACCTATTGGCTATTACCTTTATAAGTAAAAATAGGTTATGTATAGACTATAATTAAATAAATACTAATTTCAATCATATAATTCTTTATTTTAGAAATTAAAACATAATTATGATAACGCAAGTATAATAATTTTTATAGCACTGCTATTGTACATAAATAAAAGAAATAATGTATCAGGTATTTTGATTATAAATTGTAATCTATTTAAATAATTTAAAAGAATATAATTCAACGACCATAATTCTACACAGAATAAATATACAAAATTGTAATTAGTATTTACTATTACCTATTTTGATTTCTATTGATATGAATGTGATGAAAATAAGTGTATGAGACAATAATTTATAACCAATAAAAATCTTTTAATTGAAAATAATTATAATTTATATTTTTTTTAAATATTTTATTGGTTTATTCAATATGTGTTCTAAATCATATTTACAGTATTCACATTGGATATAATTAATAATAGTATAAGTTTTAGATTACATTTAACAAATAATGAAATAAGTTTATTATTACCTATCATAAATCAGAATGGTAATTTATTATTTCTAAGTATACATATATTTTTTTTAAGGACATTTATACTTCTCATTCTCCTCAATTACCAAACATTTAGATTATTATAACAAATTTAAAATATTCAATAGAAACCAAGGATAAAAAATAAAATATTATTTATTTGAGTAACTGTAATTTTTGATATACCTTCTAGTCTACCACACAATACTAATTTATAGATAATATAATGAAATTTAAAAAGAACTTGTTGACATGGAAATAAATCACAATGGAACTAAAATTAACATATTTTTACATACTAACAACATTTATAATAGTATAATAGAATTATTAATTGAAATTAATTTATTACTTTATGATACCATTAAGTTTCCATAAACCAATATAGAATATATTGTATATTATTTTATTTTATAAAATAATTATGCAAGATCATAATATGAAATAAATGTTCCATTAAAATTAGTTCTACAAAGAGATCATGCCAATATGAATATTTGCATCATATTTTGTATTTTAAAATTTTAAAAAGAAAGCACTTACATTGTAATTTAAATAATTAGATAAATGGTAACAAATAACAACTAGCTCTTAAAACAATTAATTTATTATAGTATAGATAAATCGATAATGTTCAGAGAACATACCACACAACAATTATCACAAACACATAATGGTTATAAGGGTTAATAAATTTCACGGTTATGTATGAAATAAGTGTATACAGTTTTTGTACACTAAGGTAAAAGCATTGGGTTTTAATAAATTATTCAAAAAGGTAATAGAAATATTTTTACTTGAGCACTGGTATTTTATAAATTAAAAATAATATTATGCTTTTAAGTTAATCAGCTTAGGGCAAAAAATGTATATTATTAATGTACTTTCCAAAGTTTAAATTTTTGCATACAATCAATTTAAACATTTTAAACTAAAGAAGTTAACATTTCATTTAAATCTTCAACAAATTAATATAGAACATAATATGTTAATTGATATACACATCATAGTTAAAGTTACAATAAGACATTAGGACATAAGCATAAGTAATAATGGTCTGTAATCAATAAGTCATTAATAAATAAAATATGCAGCTTTAATTTAGTATCTGAATATATAGATAAATTATTAAGAACTAGTATTTCATAAATGCAAAGTTAGGATTAACTACTTTATGTCTGTCATGAGATTTAAAAATATTTATAGTGAAAATTCACTGCAACATATTTTATTTATATATTAAATAAACACAAATTCTGCTGACATAAAATCCAATAACATTATTATTAGATATATTAATTTTGTACCATTAAGACACATAAAAATTCAATTGACATAAGTTACATCATTAAAGTGAAAACATTATTTTATCTAAAATTTATTTAGTTAAATAATGGTGTGTACAATAATTACATAACCTAAATAATTTAATATTTTTATTTAATTGAAACAGATAAAACATGTTTTGATCACAGATACAAAAAAAATAATAATAATAATAATTCATAAAAATAATAATAACAAATAATGATTAAAATAGAAGATAAATTAACTAAAACTGCCAACTGAAAATAAGTTGATATACTAGGAAACATAAAGATAGTTTATATTAAAAGTCCAAACAATTATCAGATCATCACATTACAAAAAAAAAAACAAAATTACTAAAAAATAACAAAATTTAAACTTAACATATACTATGTGATGAATTAACAATTACATAATTAAATATGAATCTAGAGATTATAATAGGAAATTAAAATATCAAAAGGACCATGCTCGAAAAAGACATATATTTTGTTTAATAAATCCAATAGATTTTAATGAGTTACGAAAAATTATATTTATATTTAAAATTATTTATTTAGTTATTTTAATATTTCTAAACTAATGATTTATAATTTTAACTTCAACTATTTACAGGTTAAAAATTGAATTTATGAATTCATAATAGCTTGGCAAAATTAATAAAGAATATAACTCAAAATTAAATACCAAACGACAATAAAAGGATGTTCATTAATTTTCTACCCACCAAACATACTATTAAATGTATCTTTTATTAAAGTATGGTCCTTAATATAGGCATAATGATTAAAATTGTATGTTAAACAAAATACAAGATAAGTTAATTATCTGTTACTAAGACAAGAAAATTTACTATTGGCTGACATCAAACTTGACATTGAACCCCTGTGAAATATATAAAAATAAATAATGTTAATAAAAAATAAAGTAATAAATGTTTAAATTCAATGAATTAAGTTAAGATATTGATAATATCATCTAATGTATTTCTCAATTACAAATGTAAACACAATATCATTACAACCAAACACTTTGTTTAAAATATAATTTTTTTTACTCCATATTTAATTTATAATTACCGATAATCAGCAGACTTTAACATTTCATAGTAATACATGATTTTGGCTTTGGTATGATGCCCTGAGCTAATTATTAAGCTATCTGATGACCAATACCATTGTAATACATATGTTCCACTTTTAGTAGTAAGATGAGATCCTTGAACACTCTCTCCATCATGACATAATATAGTCTGTTCTACTTTTTCATAATGTTCTCCTTCTTTCCAGCCCTTTTCTATAACATTTAGATTACCTAAAACATGATTAATACAATATTTATAATAAACCCATTTTTTCTTGTTTATATTAATATTTGATTATTGGACAATGGAACAAATAAAATACATATAAATTATTATATCACATATTGATTTAAATACCTCTGGCACAGCTGAGAAGAGTTGATGGCTGAATTTCAATTAATAATCTTAATACATTAAAATTAATATCTTGTCTCATTACATCAAAATCCCATGTTATTACTGAACTAGATTCCTCAACATCAATAAAAACTTCATGAGCCTTAAACAAAATAAATGTGTACATATTATAGTTTAAAAAATAATATCTATTAAATATACAAGTTGATTCACTAGCATATACTCTCACAACATTATTATTCTTTAATTTTTAGTAATGCAATTAATTAAATCCCAATTTTTTAATTATAATTAAAGACTATCTGATAACTATATTTTAATATATTTAGTTTTGTTTGAACCAAGAAGTATTTAATTGAAATACAAACTTTGGTATGTGTTAGAAGTAAACTACCTATAAAAATATATTGTTAAATATGTCACCTACATATATTCTATAATTATTTTTTAGTTAACTTATAAATTATTTACAGGAAATATTTAAATATTAATTTGTCTAAATATGTGCAGCATTCAATCAATAGGATTATTAATATTGTATACTTATTTATACATTATTCTAAATTTCTAATATATACTAAGTTAATAGGATACAATCTATTTAGGACTAAGACATTAGGATCATTAGGTTATCAATCCTATTGTTAAATAGGCTTATAACTTTAAAGGTTGTGATTATAATAAAAATGTGAGTAGCAAATTTAACCATTAAAATGTATGCAGATAGCATACTTAATTATAAATTGTTATTATTTTGTACATATTATATGTGTTAGATCACTGTATATTATTATAGTAATATTTTACCATCTATACTAGTATTATATAACTTATAACTTGACATATATTACTCCTGAGGTTAAATAATTGTATTATAAAATTAACAATAAGTTCAGATGACTTTGTTAAGTTTAACTAAATAAAAAAAAAGTTTGCAAATACTAATACATCTATATTGGAATTTTAATGAATAGTCTCTGAGTAATTCAATTTTATCTAGTAAGGATAACTATTATAGTGGTTTGAGGTTTTTAGGTGTTCGTACTACAGGTTATTACATTTATGAGGCGTTAATAACTAAAGTTACAAAGTTCATCACTGCGTCAATAGTCGATAATAAGTTTATTACATCTGACTATATGAAACAAGAAGTATTATAAAAACTAAAAATCACCCAACTTTAAAAAGCTATATCTCACTAAAAAATTATCAAAAAATAATAATTTGAACGTTAAAATTCATAAAAAAAGCACTATTATTTTAGTACATTTTAAATATAGGTTGCCATTTAAAATTCAAAAGTTGAAAGTGGTTTTACTATTAAAAAAAAGGGTGAAAAAAATAAAAGTTTCATACAGTTTGAGAAAAGCATGAAACAAAATATTTTGAAAAATAAAATAATGAATAATGGTCAATACTTGACGAAATAATGAGCATTTAATGGTTAAAGAATCACCCTGGATTATAGTGTTTCATCAGTTTCATTTAATCATATTGCACAAGTGTTCTATATATAGTATCATTTGATAAACAGTAAAAATTCATGACGTCGTTTTTTTGCACTAGTTGATATAGATAAAATTGTACACTGCACCATCAATGGAATTTGCGTTATCTATTATACTGGTGATACTGACAATAATAATTTTCATGTCACTCATGTCTACTAGTATGCAGTAGTATACTCAAATAGAAAACATTATTATAATGTTAGCATCAAAGATAAATTAAATAATAATTTTTATGGCAAGTTTGTAATTATATTATATCATATTATATTTTTTAAATTACTAATTATCAGAATTAAGATAGAGAGGAAGTTGAGAAATATGTTAAGAAATTTTAGAGATTTAAACAAGATTAAATGTTTGGGGGACACAAAAAATCAATAGAATAAGATGTAAGAGAAATCACTAATACTTTGATTGAATTAAATGTATAAATGTATTATGTATGTGGAGAATTGTTAATATCAAGTTTTTAAGGATGAGCAGTTAATAATGAATGATTCATAAATAATCGATTGAATATAATATAATATAAGAATCAAGTTTAAATTAATGACCCAAGTTTTATTTAGGACACAAATATTTCTAGTAATTATCAATAAATTATTATACTTCTATGATTTTTATAAATTAAAACATTCTTATTAATTACTATAATTTTAAAATAACCATAGCTTCTATATCCTTAAACCTATCAAAGACTATTATTTATAGAACATAATATACCGTTAAATAATTTATAAGCTAATAACTTTTACTTAAAAAAGTTCTTTAATTAGAATTTGAATGAAATCATAATTAAAGGAAAAAATGAGGCTAAGTATGCTTGATGAATCTTCTGTAAATAAAAAATATAAAAATTTAAATTACCTGTCCTTTGGTTAGTGTAACAGATTGATATATACTATCTTCAGTAATTGTACATGCTTCCTTTTCTAACTCTCCTTCTTTTAGATATAAATTTTTAGGCACAAAACCACCTTCAGGAATTTTAACCTAATTATTAAGAGTAGAAAGACAAGTCATATAGTAAAAGTAAATTTAATTATTTAAAAATTAAAAACAACATACTTTACAAGGACCTCCAAGAAAATCAGGCACATCATCTTCTGTAAGAAATTCGCTAAGACCACCAGATGATTGATAATCATTACCTCCATAAAATAGGAACTTTTGACGTGTTGTCTCATCTAGAAAATGAATATTAATATTTATTTATAATAGTAAAAAAGCAAATGCAAAAATAGAATAAATAAATATTTTTCTTACTGATAAATGTGCTCACTAAGGTCCACAAAACTGGAAATACTCTAGGTGCACGAATTATAAGTACTTGCCCAAGTGTCTCTGGATAATTAGATTCTACAATTTCAATAATTCGAAGCAATGCACCTACTCCAGGTCTCCATAAATGTCTCATATTTAGCCCTTCTAAATCAACCAATAAACCCCAAGTTGTTATTGGTTTACCAGATGTATGAGTGGCTTCTTTTGTTAGTTTTAAACCTTCTTCACAAACATGCATAGCCTAAACACAAAATATAAATATTATAATATATAATACACATATTATATCAAGAATCGAGAAAATAATTTTAAATTATCTTCTTTGTGATCATAAAATAAATTTATTTAATTATTATTAATTCATAGAATATTTAAAAAACAACAAAATTTATTAGTTATTCATAATAAAATTTTAGCTTACTTGTTTAAGAAGACAATCTTCACCAACTGATTTAAGAAGACCTTTTACATCCATTTGACCTAAACGTAATATGTATAAAGGGCGTCCCTCTAAACATTAAAAAAATATTCACATTAACAAAATTAAACCAGTTTTTATTAAAAATAGTTTCACTTAAAACTAGTAAACAATTTATCAAGGAATCTTATATTAAAATTTAAACTTTTTAAAATTAAAAAAAAAAAAATTATCAGCATAAATATTTCTGTATTTCTATTATTTTTTTTTTTTTTAGCTTTTCCTAATTTATTTATAATATAACTATTTTCAGTATAAAAGTTTGAAATAATTTTACTGCCCCAAATATGCTTACTCAAAAATAATTATAAAAATTAATATAAAACATGTTATTGTAAAACCAATACATTCATTGCCCCAATGAAGCAATGAGTCTTCTGCTCAGAATTTAAAATTGTTAGTGATTGTAAAAAAAATACTTCATTAGAATATAAATCATTAAGGTATTAAAAGAAATTTATTTTTTAATTTAAACCAGATTTCTTTGAATTAATTTATTGTATTAAATTGTATATAATATGTCAATAAGAATTACTAAAAACAGCATGTCAATTATTTTCTAAAATACCTAATTATCAATTAAATTAAATCTGTTGATTTTTTATTTTTTTTGGAAAGGTAATGGTTTGTACTGTTTGTAGGTATCTGATATAGTTTTTATAGAGACCTTTATATTTTCTATTTAATCTAAAAGTATACACTAAACTTTTACAGTATTTCTTAAACCATGAAAACAATTATATATTCAAAAAACACATTGTATAACCAGTTTATTTCTTACTTAACTCAACATCTAAGACATAGTATTATGCATTAATTGCTAAAAATATTTATTTGTGATTATACTCGTAATGAGCATAAATTATTATGTATTTAAACTACCTTTGTCATGACTGTGCCAACCACAAGGAAAATATTTTTTAATTGCTTCAGGAAACTCGTGCTCTGATAATATATTGTCAATGTTATGTTTTTTTCGCCATATCAGTGATTGAGATAAATTTTCTCTAGCTTTTTCAATGTTGAAATCAGTAGCTCTCAAAAACCGCAATAATGTAGTATCACTTGGTAACTAAAACAATATTGTTTAAAAATAATAGTAGTTTTTTCTTATACATTTTAACAATTATATATAATATGAAGTTTCATTTAGTAGTTTTTTACTAACACATAAATAAATATTAAATAATTTATCACTATAAATGACTTTTCACACTAGTGAATACATATAAAAATAACTTCTGATAAATATAATCTACTCTCAGATGAACAATGTATAATTAATTATTTTAAAATATATATTTATATTTATAGGTAAATGATGAATAAACAGCTTTAAGTTGTACATACAAAATAATAAATAATTACTTAAAATGTATATTTGGCATCATTTTGAGTCAGATTGCAGTCAAAATGTTAAACTATAAGGATCATTATATGTTTTTTAATTTTTTTAAATATATTATATACTATAGTATATAGTATAGTATAGTTATATAGTATTATTACATAAATACTTATTAATTTTAAAAGCCATTAAAAATAAATATATTAATGAGTTATTTAAAATTGAACATTTTATTTTAATGAAAAACAAAGACAACATTAAAAAAATAAATAGCATCTTTGTCTTCATCAAATACTGCAATTCTATTTTAAATATTAAAAATATACATTATGCATTATGAATACAATATTTTTTAAATCAATTAATCAAACACTAAATATAGATACATTTTCAAATAAAAACACAATATACAAACTAAACTAATACAAATATTACCTTAGATTTTTGTAGTTGAGACAATTGTTTCTTGAATTGCACTAATTTTGATTCTTGTAATGGTGTCAATTCTCCAATGTATCTTTTAATATACTCATCTTCTAACCATATCTTTGACTGAGAATCTAAAAATATACAAGCATAAACACTATAATCAAAACTTCTTTCACAACATATTTTTCAAGTATATAAATGTAAAGTAATTCATATAATAGAATAATGCATACATTATTATTTTAATAAGTATGAGAAAAACTAATTAAATACCTATACTTTTTACTTAAGTTAGTTATACATATTTTGATTTAATTGTTTTTATTCGAGCATTGAATGTCCAAGCAAATAACAACTAAGATAATTCTAGCATATGAATTTTAAATATAATTCTAAATCAAATCATGGTGTTTAGAATATTAGTATAGGAAACATAAAATAATATTTAAAAAAAGTTAATACAATTATTAGTATTATAAACAAAAGCATTATTTCAAGCATGTCGATGAGGTAAAATTGTATAGTGCAATATTAGTTATTACAATTTTAAGTGAATTTATTACATCTTAAAAACTGATTTGAAATAAGTTAATAGAATATTTAAGAGCAAGATAATTTTGTTTGAGTTTAGATTTTGAATTGTATTACATAATACTTATAGAAAAAAAAAAGTTATGATTCAGCTTCATTTTCTAGTTAACCTTTAGTTAGGGTATGCAGAGGTGAAGTAAACAGATTGCTTAGGAAAATACATCGAGAAATAAATAAAAAAATTATACAGGATATAATTTGAATTCTTGATCTTAAGCTGTGTGCAATTACTGTGCCAACACATTCTTATTGATTGGTTCTCAATACAGATTATATTTCTGTTTGGATCAATTCACAATAAATTATGGTTATGGACAAGGGCGCCTGCAGTATTAATTGGGCCATTGTTCCCCCTGGGATTATGTTAGTTGTACGTAACTTAATAGCATGCATGTCATGTATAGTTTATAATTTACAAAATATTTTTGTAATGAAAACATGTTAAAAATCATATAGTATACTATGTTAGAATAAAGATACTTGTAATATACCAAAATATAATAATATACTAATTTGGTTATTAAATTTATTCTTGGTCGGAGTGGAATTTTATTCTGTGAATATTCTGGATTATGATGATAGGCTTATCAGAAAAAGTGACTATGTCAATATGAGTAGACATGAATTTAATAACTTTACCTGCAGTAGTTGGACTATCTTTGTTAAGACCAATTGGACTTTCTTCTGGGTTATTCAAGTCACTATAAAATACAATTGTAATTACAATATTATATATACTTTCTCATACAAGAGTAAACTTTAGTCAGACCACCATTCTTCAATAAATTGATTTTCATTGTTAGTTTTTATTTTCAACAATTGGCCACTACCTAATAACCACTTTATAACGTTATCTTATCAAAATTCAAACTAGGCAATTGTTGGAATAATCAAATAAAATTTTAAAGAGAGTGGCACTTGGCAAGTTTTACTTAGATTCATTGGTGTCTCTGAAAACCCTAGCTTCTTAGGGTTACTCTTATATGAGACAAAATAAACTTAAAAGTATAGTAATTAAATAAATATTTCATTATATAATACAAAAAAAAATGGTTGATATTAATTAAGTAGAAAATTTCAATAAAATCAAAGTGTTAAATTATATAATTATAACTTATTAATTGTTTTTATCAAGTAAACATGCATTTTAAATCAAGTAATTTTAGTTTGAGTTTAAAGAAAATTTATTTACTTATCTTTATTATTATTATGAAAAAATTATCTTTAAAGTAAAGTAAGTAAATATATGAAATTTGACTAACCAAGTTTGATCACCTCCAGTAGGTATCCAACGAGGAATATTAATTATTCCATCTTTTTTTAATTCATCAACATAAAATTCTATTATTTCTTTACCCTTGGAAATATTCTGAATGTATTGCTTCATACCAAGTTTTTCCATAGTTGACTCAAAACCCAAAAAATATTTTATATCTAACAATGCACTCTGTTCATAACATGTCCATTCTGAATTTTCCGGATGAACCTGATAAACATGTGATTAAAATGAAGCAAAAATATTCTATTCATAACTATTTCATATACATTTTAATTTATGCATTTTCAGAAAAATGAACTTTAGAAAATGGCTATCTTTAATTTTTTTGAAAATAATTAAATTAAAAAATATATTTTTTAACTTTTTTACCAAAACATTAAAATAAATTAAAAATGAAATATTTGTAGTTATTGTCCCTGTGAATCTTATTAAAAACCAGAATTATAATATCTCCATTATTTCAGGAGATATCGCAATGGGTAAATCTTCACGGGATATATACAGAGTGATTCTTTTATCATGAACCACTCATTATTTCAAAAAGTATTCATGTTTTTGAAAACATTTTTTTACATTGTTTCATGTTGTTAAAAAATCAACATTTTATAAAAAAATTATGTTTTTAAATATTTTTTATTCTTGATTTTTTTACTTTTTTGAATGACAATAGAGTTTTAATTTCATATTCTAAAGCAGAATATTTTTTTGAATATTTTGATACATAAAAATTGAATTTAGTGCGAGTAGTTTACGAGTTATACATATTTTTAAACATAAAATTTAGATAAGCAGAGTAGGGGACAAACATAGTACTATTCCACTCCACGCTTCAAAACTTTAAATACTTATAACTTATAAACTACTTGCCCTAAATTAGATTTTTATGTATCAAAATACTCAGAAAAATATTCTGTTTTGGAATATGAAATTTTTACTGTTGTTATTCAAAAAAGTAAAAAACTTAAAAAAAAATTGAGAATAAAAAATATTTAAAAATATAATTTTTTAAAAAACGTTGATTTTTAACAACTTGAAACAATGTAAAAAAATATTTTCAAAAACATGAATACTTTTTGAAATAATGAGTGGTTCATGATAAAAGAATCACCCTGTATATATTTAAAATAAAGGTTAAAGTAATTTTACTAGCATAAAATTAACATTTAGATGGTTAGTTATTATTAATAGTGTTAATAATGATTACTCATTCATCTGAGGTCCTTCATACATTCAACTTGTAAGAAACTTTAATAATAAAATAGAAATTTAAGTTTCTATTTAAAATAAATATTCAAACATGAAAGTTACTCTATTGTATAACAGATTTTAATAAATTTATCACTAAGAACAGTAATGAAAATAATGAATTTATTATTCTAAAAAATATTTAGAATATGCCAATATACATATTTGTTGAAAATTTCAAGGAGCTATAAATAACCATCAAGTTTTGAAGTTTAAAATAAACAAAACATTTTGTTAAAAACTGGAATTAGTTACACATTTTTTTCACGATTAATTTTGAAAAGTACTAGACATTTTTGATTCTAAAGTATAAAATAAATTTTCTACCAAATATCTTCTTAATATTAAAGATTAAATAATTTATTCAGATCTAAAAACATAATTGTTAATTGTTAATCCAATATATTATTTCTGCTCAAAATCTAATGATCTAACAATAATTCAAAGATAATATGAAATAAGTGTTTTGATAACACTATATTTTATTGATATAACCAACACAGCATCCTCAATGTTAAATCTATTAATTTTAAATAATTGCTTTAATTTGTTACTTGAAATTGATATATTAATGTAGTTAATATGCCAATAATAATAGTAACTTACATAGTAACGACATTTTTCTAATACATTTACACGCGTTGAAAATGTCTCATTTGTTGCTTCAATATTTAAACAACGTTCTCTCAAATCTAGTATATTTTTTTGAATAAAATATACATAATCTACACCAATAATCTAAAAAATAAATGTTATTACACGTACATGAATATTAATTAACACGTTTTAAATACGGCAAACCTTTTTTAATAAATATGGAGCTTCAACAACAAGTTTACATCTTCTTTCAGTGGTTCTGATTGAACCATCATTTGTTGTGGTGTCGGCTGTTACTTCACTTCCAACGAAGACCGGGATTAACGGAGATGTCGGAAATCGTCTTTCATAAGCCTACATCAAAAATTTATTAAATCTCAATGATTTTTAACAGCAAAATTACAGTTTTTAAATCAGTATATTTTAATTTATAATTTTTATGCACTGACTGCAATACACTGTTGTACTTACAGCCATTACGATTTCAAATGGATACTTGTAAACTCGCACCGGCGATTGGTATTCTTGGACCATCTTAGCGAGGAATAAAAATCAAAAAAAAAACAAAAAAAGAGTAAAATCAAACAATAAAAACGAACTCTAAGCTAATTGATTATCCATTAAAATTTTGATCAGTAATTAAATTATTCAAACACTATGGTTTATTTTATCACTAATCATAATCAATACTATGACGTAACCGATATGTTTAATCTATTTTACGAGAGGGATCAGCTGATGATATTGCATATGTATACCAAGGTATAAACAAAGGCCATCAGTATTCAGCACCTTTCTCACCATTCCAGGGTGCATAAAATATTAAGTCAAATATGAATTAACAGTCAACTAAACTGAATTAATGAAATATAAGACTGAATAAATAAATAAATTACCAAAACACTATAGTCTATATGGCATATGTCTATATAAGATTGCATAGACCTATAAAGTAATATGATATGCACACTGTCACTTGATTCAATTAAAAATTAAAAAAAATTACTTTTATTTTAACTATCATTTTTGACAGGTTTAATTTTTTTGGATAAACCTTCAGTTTTTAAGGCCAACGAAAACTTCCGAATTTCTAATAGGGTCCTTTAAAAAATATCCTTGCTGTAGAAATTCATATAACTGGAAAGTACCTACATTATTAATGAAAAATAATTATAAAATAGATTAGTATTGATTTAAAGAAGGAAAGAAATCGGATGGCTTCAGTTATAAATTGTCAATAAGTAATTTATTTTATCACACATTCACACAATTTGATTAGCTGAACATTTATAAAAAGAATATCTTGTGAGAGAGAAAACAAATAGTTCACTGACCTCTTAATGGAAATGCATAAAATAACTTTTATATTAAAAAGTGAGTCTAGATAACCCAGGATAGATTTGTCAGTATAATCTATTCAAGCATTCCCAAAATTAATTAATTATTTTTTTAGTTCTATAGGTAAAAAATATTAAACTATAATAGTAGACCCGTCGTAACTCTTTTAATAAATAATTAACATTAACATAATACCTATTGGCCATTATAAATCATTAATCAATAAGAAATAATATGGTGATTAATTAACACAAATTAATTTAAAAGATTAGTCCGTCATGAACAATATATTTTAATAGTCTACTGACTCTACTGTATAACGTTAAGGTCCAAGCAAAAAAAAAAAAAGAAAGTAATCTCATTTATATGGATTCAAGATTATTAAAAACTTTTGTCAACAGTAGATTAGGTATCTAAGAACCTAAAGCAATGACTCCAGTGTTGTTCTCTATTAATATTTGTGAACTTTTTTTTATTTTAAAGAAATTGTAAAAACATTTAAGTTTTTAAATAATTATTTGTCTATTTCAAAAATAATTTTGTAAGATACCCACGAGCTGGCTGAATTGCTTACACCTCAAGGATATCATGAATACATATTTTATTCTGTGTTATTATTTATTACTTATAAGTTACAATTTCTGAAAAAGAAAGTTTTCTTTGAAAAAAAAAAATTAGTTTTTATTTGAGGATCTTGTCAATAGCTTATTATTCATTTGTAACGATCAACTGGAAAATAAATATTATCTTTTTAATAATCACATAATATTATTGTTTACTTAAGTACTTGCTGGGTATGAACCATTCTAATATTTTTAAAATTAAAGCAAATAGATTCTTTTAGTATGTACCTACATAGGATATATAGACAAAATAGAATGAATATACAAATTATGACACTAAATTAACATTTATAATTATTAAATTCATTTTTATATTTTTTTTTTTCATAATTTACATATTATTATAATAATTAACAATTACATATAATAAAGGATAAAGACAATTCACTGAAATATTAAATTCCATTAGTAAGTATCCATTTAAAATATCAAAAAGTATCAATTTCAATATTTTAATATAATGTGTAAATATTAATTTTGTAATACTATTTATTTCCTAAATGAGGACATAAAAGTGTTATCATTAGCAGCTGTTAAGAAACGGGAATGTTCTTCATTTACTTCAGAAACCATGGCACTTAAATTTTCTGCATTATGCTCTATGTACTGTAATGCTGTCATATGACAGTTCAATATTCGACATATAGTATCCAACTGAAACCAAAATTAAATCAATCATTATATAAATATATTTCAAACGCAATTATTTTATTACATAAATTTAATTTAAATTATATTTACATCATCATCCGAATCTTTTTTCGAGTTGGCTTTATTTAAATTATTTACTATTTCCTTAATATCTCCTGACATTTGTTTTACTTGGTTATCAATTTCTTGAGCAGCTTTATATCTATGCAAAATATTATTAGGTTAAAAATAAATAAAAATAATAATACCAACAATTTTAAATAACGTACATTGGTTCTCTTTCATTGTTCAAACTACTTAATACTTCAGCAGATTGTAATTCTTGTTCTAGTGGAACTAAACAATCTTCAAGTTCTTTTTGCTGGGATAACAAGAAGTCAAGTTCATTTTCAATATCTACTTGTTCTTTTTCTTTTTGCTCCAGAATATCATACAATTTTACCAACTATAAATTTATTTTTATGATTAATTATTATTTTTAGTTAAATAATTTATAAAAATTACTTTAGTAGATTGATTTGTTAACATATTATCCCAAACAGTTATTTCATTTGCTTGATTAAGAAATTGTTTTTCTTGATTTTCTAAACTGACAGTCCAGTTGTTAATTAAATCAATAAGCTGTTGGAAATTAGTCGGTTGAACTGCACTGGACTGGGTATCTGATCTGTTACAGAAATGTATTAATTATATTTGTAAATTAAATATTGAATTTAATACATACTGTGAGGTAGCAGGTGGAGCTTGTGTAGTAATTGCTGCAGTCGTTTGTATTGTAGTAGCTTGGGCTGTGGTTGTTGCAGAAGAGTTCAATGAAAATCCAGTAGTGCTTGTTGTGCCTAATGAGAAACTAGTAGAAACTGCTGGAGTTGTACCCAAAGAGAAACCTGTTGATGCTTTTGTTGTGGCTAATGAGAAACCAGTAGGTGTTTGAGTTGTGGCCAACGAGAAACCAGTTGATGCTTGAGTTGTAGCTAATGAGAAACCAGTAGATGCTTGAGTGGTACCAGCTAACGAGAAACCAGTAGAAACTGCTGGAGTTGAACCTAAAGAGAAACCTGTTGATGCTGGAGTTGTTCCCAATGAGAAACCGGTAGATGCTTGAGTTGTAGTTAATGGTAAAGCAGCAGGTACTTGAGTTGTGCTCAACGAGAAACCAGTAGATGGTTGAGTTGTACCAGCTAACGAGAAACCAGTTGAAACTGTTGGAGTTGCACCCAAAGAAAATGCTGTTGATGTTTGAGTTGTGCCCAATGAGAAAGCATTAGGTGCAGAAGTTGTACCTAATGAGAATCCAGTAGATGCTGGAGTTGTGCCCAACGAGAAACCAGTCGATGGTTGGTTTGAAGCACCCAATGAGAAACCAGTTGATGCTTGTGTGGTACCACCTAATGAAAAACCAGTTGATGGTTGTGTGGTGCCACCCAATGAGAAACCAGTAGAGGCTGGCTGGGTATTACTCCCTAAGGAGAAACCAGCTGAAGGCTGAGTTGAACCCCCTAAATAATTAAATGATTAAGTTGTGATCAGTAAAAATTCTATATAAGTTTGAAAAGTGGGTATTGCTGATAAAGTAAAACCTGTGATGCTTAAGTTTTAGTTTTATCTGCTGAGATACTAAAATATAATTTATTTCATAAGACTTAGCTAACAAATCAATTCCAACAACATGACAATATATTGCACACTGTATATTTAATGAGGCAGCAACAGTTATTAATATTTCAGTATCAATTCATTATACTCTACCAGCAATGCCTGTTTCTTAAATATAAGTTTCAAACTTCTGTTATAGACACAATATTAGCCAGTAGTGACTTGGTGATATATACTGGGTTGGTGAATTTACCCCCCAATTTTATTTTTAATAATAGATTTATTATAATTCTAATTTTTAATTATACCAACTAACTTAGTAACTTATGAACTATATTATATTAAATTATTTAGATTTTTATACCGTTTAAGGAGTTTGCTGTAGTTATATAAACTATTTTTTTTCAAATGAGAACCAACCTTTTAAGAGGCCGCAACACCCGCATGTGTTGTCTCTGTATTGCAAGTATGTAACATAGCAAATTTATGCTCAGCAGATAACATTTAGCTCTGTTAGCTTAAACATTTGAGTGAATTCACCTATTATGAAACTTGCTGGTAAGAACATTATCTATGTTTGTATCTTGGTTTTTTACGATTATTAAGTTTTTAAGTGAGTTATGAGTGTTTTTAATTTACGTAAAGTTATATACACATAATTTGCTAAAAAATTGAACTATTGTAAAAAAACCAACATACAAACACAGATAATTTTCTTACCATCAAGTTTCATAATAGGTCGATTCACTCTAACTTTTACTGACGGAGCTTAACGTAATCTGCTGAGCGTAAATTTGCTATGTTACGTAATTGTAAAACAGAGACAACACATGTGGGCGTGACACCTTCTTAATGTAAATTTGTATTAAGCAGAAAACTTTTAAAAATGCTGATTGATTTAAGTCAAAATTTGAATGAAGTTAGTTACCTATGTATATATTCTAAAAATAATTCTACCTAGTATTTTTTGTATTTTAACATTTTTACAAATTGTATAATATTGATTTAATAATAATAACTTAAGTTTTCAAATCATCATAAACCCCATCACTTCCAAAGTATTATCACTTATCAATTACCTATTACTTTTAGTACACTAGGTCAAAATAAAAAACTACTTGTTAGAGTCAGAGATTTTGATTTAGATGTATTAAAATTAAAAAAAAATAAGTTAGTATCTTCATAGGACATTCTATCAATAGTACACACGGTGATTAATAATTTAATATTATAGCTTTCAAACATACTTAAAATTTTCAAAAAATAAGAACTTAAATATTCTTTATTGGCACAAACTTATGGTACACTAGTAATCTAAAACCGGTTCTAACCCAATATTTATAAATTGTAAGTAATATTTGTATTATAGTATATAGAATAGATCTGAGCTCTAAATTTATAATATATTACTAAATATCAATAATTTGTAAACTATGTCAGTAATATACACATTTATAAAAATATAATAATCAATGTACAATCATACAAAATTGAAGAGTAATACTCAACTGTATATGGCTAAAAAAAAAAAAAGAAAGAAAGAAAGATATATTTAAATAATTATTTAAAGTTGTTAAATTGAAAATAAAAAACATGTTAAGTATTTATAATTCAAATTGACAGGGTAAGAATGAATACACATTTTGATTATATACAAAACTGTTTTTAGATAATTATCTATTTTTAATTGTGCTATTGTTAAATTGGTATTCGGTCAATTGTCACCCAAAAAATAAGACATTATTCAAACATAATTGGTGACATTTAAAAATCACATTTGATGTAAGTATATTAAACATTTATTAGTTACATATCATAGTCAACATTTATATTATGATCGTGCAAAATACACTGGAATCTAAATAAATACTTATATTAGGTATTTTTTAAAAACCGTATAGGTAATCTGACCATTAATCATATTATTATTTCTTTTAATAAACATAGTTTTTCTTTCATTCAACTCAAAACAAGTTCTGCTCCTACCTTTTTTTAGATTAGGCCATGATTATGCATCATTGATTAAATTTATTGTTGTTAATAAAGATCTTTTGCATCTACTGCTACATGCTAAAATTGTCCATTTTTTACCATTTTACTGATTTTGAACAGTTCCTTGAAATACAATTTTCTTATTTCATTAATAACTTAAAATTTATTCATTTTGTCCCACACAATAAAAACACAAATCACACAACAAATATGAATCAAATTATAATTAATTATTAGGAGGAATTAAAATAAGCTTATATAATTTATGAAATACCTTGCAAAGTTCGTATAAGAACCTCACGTGCGACCACTGTGTTATTAATACTCAAATATTTTATCAACTTACACGATGTATTGGCAGGAGTAGTCATTGAAAACATTGAAGGAGTTGTGGTTTTTGGTGTCCCGAAATTGAAATTCATGTTGAAAATAGATAGATACTTCTTAGTTTATAGGTTTTTATTCTCCCAACATTCATCAATCGCTAGTAACTGTAAATATAAATGAGTAACAAAATAACAATTACGAATATACTACACTAAGCCAGCCGCAATTCCACAAGCCCGCGAATAGCGATAATAGCAATTTAGTTGTACTGATATCTAGTACATATAATATATCACGGTTATAAACAGTGGTCGAATCAGGTTGTGGTAGCTGGTAATATGGTAAATCGTTACAAAAGACCGGATTCTGATTATAGCCGTACCAATGGAGGTTAGACATCAGAATATCTCTAGCCTTGAGATCAGAATATCTCTAGCATTCATGGCTGATACATTATTATTAAAAATTGTAAAATACTATATTGTAATTTTTATATGTATGCGAGACATACAAATTACGCATAATATAGTAAACAGTAGTTAATACGAAATAATAATAGCTATTATGTATTTATGTATATGTATGTCTATGATAAATGATTATAGCATATAAGTAAAAAAATACAGAATAAATCTACGTATTTTGTGATTATAATTAATAGTATTTATAGTATAAAAGTCAAAAATCATGAAACTAAAATCTCAAAATGTGAGTTAATTTTTTTCTACAATAACAATTGGGGTTCCCACCACTTTTTCAGTTTCTTTAGGTATCTCAGATTTTATTTTCATTACATTATTTTTGTATGCAGCAGTAGCGGATTTTATTTTTCTTTCAGAGGGGGGAGAGGCAATATCGTTTTGGACCAAAAATTCTAATTTTAACTCTTTTCACTTTGGCCTATACATAGGAAAAAACAAATATCTAATATTAAAATTTGTAGATAAAGATGTAAAATAAATAGTTATATTAGATAATTAGAAACAAATGTTTATGATTGTCTAAAATATAAAAATCAAATATTTTTCTTCATTGATGCAAATTGATTTAATATATTTTCAGCTAATTTATTTGAGATCAGAACCATAAACATAACATACTGAATTTGTATACAGATTTATGAAAGAAAATATTTATAGCTTATGATGTCTAGATAAAGGAGGCATGGCCCCTATGGTTTCCCTTTAAACACTGCTCCTGGTGTGTAGCAGGGTTGTAGAGCATATCATAGAAAGTATAAAAAATGTAATTTAATTATTTATTAAATTTAAATTTACTATCATGTACATTTCTGAATTTTTTTGAAACCTCCATTTTTTCTGCAGCTACAGCGAGTACTACCATAGATTGCATTAGTCCATTAGTGTATTATAAATAATAAATTATAATAGCCAATAGTACCCACTCATATAAAAAAGGAAATAAGAGAAATTTACTATAATATGCACTACTATAACTTGGTAGTTTAGAATTATTTTTTAAAATTTATTTTCATTTTTTTAATGAATTTTATAATAATGTGTAGCTTGAAGTTAAATTATTATTAATGTATTACATTAGACATGGGAAGTAATAATTGAAAAAAAAAAACAAATTGATTTAAAATACAATATCTTGGTAATTTATTAACATGGTATATTAATTAACACATTCAAGTGATGTAATCAATATTAACATTTGTTAAATAGGTATTAACTTTTATTATTTAGGTTTAATATCAAAAGCTTCAAAAGCGCCTTCTGAAGGGTCAATTAAACATGGGAAAGTATTCACTGAAGGTGGCGGACTCAACCTGAAGATTGGATCATAACGTGGAGGAACTGAAATTAAAAAAAAATACATATAAATAAATGATATATGTTAATAAGAGTATACTATTAAATTATTATTTTATATCAATGATATCACACCTCTTGCATAAGATTTAGTTCCATTATCTTCTAGTGTATCACAATCTATAAAATAAAAAATATTTTAAATGTTTAAATCATTATATAAAAATATATATAGTTTTTTAAATTTATACAAGATACACAATACGTTATTTTGTGACCATGAATTTACGTTAACAATAATTTAATTTTCAGTTTTTTTTAAGAATTTTTTAAAATTTATTTGATTATATGATAAATGTATTATACTAACAAACATGAATTATTTATATATATATATATATATATATAGACATAACATAAACCTATATTTAGTTAACATTTCAGAAATTTATTATATTGCTCCCTCCTGAAATTTTATCTATTGGTGCCAAAAAAAATAATAATATTGTTTATATTATTTAAGAATATAAATAATAATTATAACGAAATTGAAGAATAAAACAGTAAATATTTGTGATAAAAACTCAATTGTTAAGCATAAATAAGTTATAAGAACTAAAATAAACAAAATAGTGTAAAATATGCAAAAAGAAAATATAAATATGCAAATACATAATCATAAATCATAATAATATGAAGATTACTTACTTATATTTTTTTCCACTTGTTTACCTTCTTTATTCAGTACAATAATTTCTTCTATATCATCAGATTCTTCATTATCTAAAAATATTGCATATTTTTAAATTTGATATATCTTAAACCTTAGATTTAATACCCAGTATGTATTAGATCAGTGGTGGCCAAACTCCAGCCCGCCATCATTTAATATCTGACCCGCCAAAAAACTATAATATTTTATATTAACGTTATAAATAATAAAAAAAAAATTTTAATTTACGTAAAAAAGGCCTGCGGTAAAAAAAGTTTGGCCACCACTGTATTAGATTATATCAGTCTTTTTATACCTATGATAAAACTAATATTCAATTCAATATAAAGAAAATAGCTTATTTAAAATACTACTAAGCAGAATTAAATTCAATAATCAAATCTATTTTTTTGTTTTAAATGTAAAATTATATAATAATTGTCTATTGATTTTTCATGTATTATGACACCAGCAATTGAATAGATTGACCAAAATATTTTTATAATAAGTGGAAAAGTGGTTTTGCTATAGTTTGAAGCAAAAGTGGTTTGAATATACACATTTTAGTGCAGTGCACAATGAATATATTAGTAGGTGGGTGGATTGTTGAATATTTGGTGACAAGAAAATATAATTTTAATTTTCAATAAAGTAATGGAAAGTAATCAATGATAATGGTGGTTAAAATTCAATCAGTATTAAGTCAACAATTATTTTAATTATAAATTACGCTGAAAAGTGAGCAATGGTATTGATTATAATTTATAAATAGTATATCAATAGTACTATTAATAATCAATGGCAATGGGTATCTACACTATGTATTTATGGTATATACTATGGTACATGTGTCGCATCCTATCCACTTGATGAAATTGTTCATTCCATAAAAACGTACGTAGTTTATAAAACGGAAACCTTTTTTTTCCACTTAGTAAAATAATTATAAATTTCATATGGACATCCACTCGGTAAAACAAAATGTTATATTAAACTGTCATTGGTTGTAATAATACATGAGCCATATATCACAGTATTAATATTTTTATATTATTTAAATTAATATTATATTAAATATATGAATTGTTTTAAAATGTTGTAAGATTTGGTGAAACAAAATATAATATAAAATTATTATCATTTTATTTTAACTTACTATTTTACGATAATAAAATTGTTATCTTATTTAATCTGATATTAAAATTTTGTTTCACAAAGTGGATGGCCATTTGATGAATAAAATTCCACAATATGAAATTATAGAATGCGTTTTGTGAAAAGATGTTTACTTCATGACATTTTTAATTATTTCACAAAGTGGAAAAAATGGTTTCCATTTCATGAGCTGGATAACTTTTCATGAAATGGACAATTTTATCAGTTTGAAGATAGAAATAACAAATACTCTGATGAAATTTTCTTAAAGATAAATACAAATTAAAAATATTTTTCAATAATAGTACTTACTGTGCATAATACTAGTTTTTACATCATCAGAATAATTAATGCGAGGTATTTTTCTTAGTTTACTATAAGTTTCCAAAGCATACCTTTTATTCTAAACATAAAATTATTAATAATTAATTTTTTATTTATCCTATATGTAACTAATAACTAATTTAAAAATACCTCAAGTTGACCAAATGCCTTGAATGAAATAAGATTCATGTTAACTGGCACAGTTTTAGAATTAAAATGTATCCTAAAGGGCATACTGTTATCATATGGTTTAATACTATAGTTTCTATTAAATTTGGTTCTTGGTATGGAAATGCTAGCTCCTCTAAGTGCTTCCATAGGTTGTACAGTAAATACCGATCGTTTTTCTTGTTTATTGGAGATTTCACTACTCAATAAATACATGTAACGAGCAAAAGATTTTTCTTCCTTGAGCACTTTAAAATCACGACTAAGGATCTGAAATAAAAATCATTATGCATATTACATATAATATTATTATAATTTTGTTTAAATAGCTTATATTGAAATTTGTGTTTTTCTATATTAATATAATGTAAAATGTATAATTAATACTATGTAGTTGTAGTTAAGTTATTTACATGATATATATGATAATAGTATAATAAGTATTAAATACCTAATTGAATATTCATTTAATACAATAAAAAGAATAAGTATTAGCATACACTATAGAAATACAAGTGCATAACGACATTCAATTTACTTTTTTAAAACTAATAAATCCTCGAGCTTTAGTTTTTATTTATTTGTATGACTTACAATTTTTTTGAATTACAATTATTCCCTGGTAATGAATAGCCAAAAACTTAAATAATCTAATTATTCAAAAATATTAAAAACAATAAATTTTTAGATATAATTATCCTAATATTAAATTTTTAAGCGGTAAACTTGTATTAATTTAAAATATGACTTGATAAATTCTAAATGTTTTGTAGCCTTGATTTGTAGACTATTACAATTTAGAATCCCGAATAAATAGGTCTGTCATCTATTAAACATAAAACATGATTTTGGCGACAGACTTCTGCATATGGTCATAGCTTAAATACTCAACAGGCATGCGAATAGTTGACTTATTATGAGGGGGGGGGGCAGTTAACAAATTAATGTGGCCTATTGCCTAATAAAACTGGTCACCAAGCTTATTTTTTCACAATTTTTTTATAATATGGATAGAAGTGAATTGAAATTTCATTGAAGAGAAACAATTTGAAAGTTGTTAGTTGTTACATTGATGTATACAATTTTAAATATTATCCAAAATTTTAGTAAAAAAAACTTAATAATAAGTTAACAAAATATTTTTTATTGAACCACAGATTAAAGATATTATTTTAAATAGTTCTATTATTTTCCACGATTATGTTAAAAAAAAATATTGTTATAAATTTAATGATAGCAAAAATGAGATACAATCAACGGATGCGGTAAGTTGTCATTTACCTTAATATGAAATTGTATCAGCTTTAATTTTAAATGGTTAAATAAAATACATAAAAATATCATACTAAATTAAATAATTTATATCTAATGAATTAATATATTAATATATATATATTATTTATATTTAATATATAACTCACTTCTAATTGCTTATCTAAAATATCTTCTTGCCATTTTAAAGTTTGTATTTCTTCTTGAAGTTTTGTTCTCATTCCAGCAGTCTTATCGTCTTCACTTGTTTCAACTCCCCTAATGAAAAAATAATAATTTTAATATGTAAAAATAATAGATAAATTTTAATCGAAGTCTGTATAGTATAAAGTATTTACCTCCATCTAACTTGATTTTTGGTCTTTTTTTCTATTAAACCAATACCTTCTAATACATTTGTAATATCATAAATTCTTCTTTTTTGTTTAACAGCAAGCATCGCAGTAGCCTAAAAGAAGCACATAGTTAATTTAACACTTTAAATAGATAGTTTGTCATTAAATTGTATATATTTTTAAAGAATAACTAGATATAAAAAAATGTATTTTATATTAAATCTTTCTGGGTTTTTTTATTTTTATTTTATAGTAAATAAAATAAATAATAAGAAGTCAATTACTTTGTTTAAATGCATTACTCCGTCTGGAGAGTTTCGAAGAAGATCAGCAAACTTAGTGGCCAAGTTACCCAATGATTTTTCTTGTCTGCCTTTGCCTAAAAGCATATCTTCAACAGACAATATTTTTGATAATGACGGGCTTTCCTCATCACTGCTCTCCACAAGATCCATAATGTTTTGATCGTCCATATTTACATTAACTCAAAACGAATAAATACTTGAAATAACATTTAAGTATTCTATAATTTCTATACAGTCACCATATAGGCCATGTTTAAATTACTATTAAGATAGGGTAACACTTAACATCGAATGTAACAATTACATAGAAAATTACAGATACAGAAATTATATTTATCCATTATTGACGATTGTTATTGTCGAATTGTTATGTTCTGTGACAAAGCAGCACTAAATACTTACCTAGTTTACAGATAAGAAATAATCGCTTTTATCACGGTTGTTATATTAAGTCTTACTGATAAAATGCAGTGGGGGTGATTCATTAAAAAATATATTACCTACTAATTCCAAATAATCCAGACAAAGAAAAGATGTGTTTTAAATTTTCTTTATTAATATATATACAATCTGTACACAAGGCACAATAAGAATATAGGCTATAATATTACAGGAGGAAAATCTTGAGTGAAGAAGCCACCCACTGATGACACTTCGTCTTTTATTTTACATACGTATATGTTATTTTAACTTATACAAATATTTTTTTTTTTTTTTTTTTTTTTTTTTTTTTTTTTTTTTTTTTTTATTTTTTTTTTAAGGGTTTAGTAGGTCTCTGCACCATTTACGCTTGAGACGCCGAGGAGGGTTACCAGGGATGGTTAATACACCTAGATTTTTTATGAGTGGGTTTGGATGTGAGTTAAGGCGTAGGTGGAACCGTTTGTAGTAATTTTTTGCCTCTTCCTGGATTGTTTTCATATGCAGGTCTTTATGAAGTGTGTGATTTGACACATATGGTGGTGAATTGGTTATTTTCCTTAACGCTATATTTTGGAACCTTTGGATTTTATCTAGATTAGAATTTTTCGCATTGCCCCATAGCTGTAGGCCGTAAGTCCAAATTGGCTTTAAGAGAGATTTATAAAGAAGTAATTTAATATTTAATTTTGAATGTTTGTTGTTGACAATTAGGGTTTTGAGCATTCGTAATCGGGAGTTTAATTGTAATCTTTTGGCTTTGATATGGTGAGCCCATGTAAGACGGCGGTCGAGAGTTAGTCCGAGATATTTAACATTTGGGGATGGGGGAATCTGAGTACCAAAAAGCGTTACTTCAGGACATGGTGTTAATTTAAGTGTAAATGTAGTATGTACAGATTTGGATTGGTTAATTTTAAAACGCCACTTTTTGTACCAGTCTTCCATTAATGAAAGATGGTTTTGTAGGTTTTTGGAGGCTATAGTAGGATCTGGACTGGATGATATTATGACTTTGTCGTCCGCATAGTCTGCTACCAATGTGTTGGGTGTGGTCGGTTGGTCAGATGTATAAATATTGTACAGAATTGGGGAGAGGATTCCACCTTGCGGAACGCCTGCTGCAATTCCTGCTATATTAGAGTCAGAAGTACCAAAATGGACCTGGAAGTAACGGTCTGTGAGATATGATTTGAGTATAATGTAGTAAGTTGGGTGTAGAAACTTTTTTAATTTGTATAACAGACCTTCATGCCATACTCTATCAAAGGCCTGGGATACGTCAAGGAATGCGCAGGTGCAGTAATGTTTTTTTTCGAGGGCAAAGGAGACAGCGTCAACAACTCTATGGACTTGGTGAATAGTCGAGTGCTTAGCACGAAAACCAAATTGATAGTCGGGTAAGATTTTTTTATCAAACATAATAGGAAGGATACGTTTAAGCAGAAGTCTTTCCAGTATTTTGCCGAAAAATGGCAATAAACTGATCGGTCTATAAGAATTTAAGGAGTCAGGTGGTTTGTTCGGTTTAGGGATTAGGATGATTTTAGAGTACTTCCAGAGAAGGGGGAAGTAAGAGAGTCTTAGAGTAGCATTGAAAATGTGGGTAAGTAGAGTGATGGCACGTTTGGGTAAGCATCTGGCGACTTCCGCTGTAATTAAGTCGAATCCTGGGGATTTCTTAAGTGAGTATTTTTGTATTGTATATTTTAAGTCACTGGGCGTCAAGTGTTTAACTGGTGGAGACATAGGGAGAGAAGAGTCTAGATACATTTGTACAGTGTTTGTAGTAGCTAGTGAAAATGTTTCAGGGTGAGGTTGAAAAATTTCATGAAGATGATTTTTAAATAGTTCAGCTTTTTCAGCGTCAGAAGAAGCAGGACTACCATCCGGGTTTTTTATTGGGGGCAATGAGGCTTTGTATTGAAGAGTTTGTTTTGTTGCCTTCCAGAGACTCCCATCCTTAGCCGAAAGGTCAGTTAAATGGTTTGCAAATGAAATATCTTTATTTTTAGATAAAACTTTCTTGAGTGAGTTAGACAAGTTATTGTATTTTTGTTTAAGAGATGGGAGACGGTACCGTTGGTATAGGGCTCTTGCTCTCCGTTTTTCCACTATAAGTGTTCGTATATGACTTGGTAAAGAGGGTTGATATGAGGAACAATGACTTACTACAGAGGAGGTTGACCATGCCGCAGACTGAATTATATTTGTGAAGCTATTTACTGCTACATCAATATCATCCGTGGATTTTAATTTGATATCAAGTTTTATATTTTGATTAACAAGATCATGAAATTTATATCGATCAGTTGTGGCATTGAAGAGTTTAGGAGGTTTCGGGCAAGTTAATGGATATGCGTTGAGTGTTAGTATGACTGAAGAATGGTCTGAATTTAAGTCCAAGATATTATCAGTAGAGTGAAATAGGTTAGATGGGATTTTTGAAACAAATATGTCAAGTATATCTGGGTTTTTACGAGCAGAAGTTGGCCAGTAAGTAGGGCCAGGGGGAGCAAGTATTTTAAGTTTTTTTATACATGTGAAGTCTCGTAAGACAAGACCACGTGGGTTATTCGTACGACATCCCCAACTTTGATGTTTGGCGTTAAAGTCACCTCCAACTATAAAATTGTTGCCAAAAGTACAAAAATAGTTATTAAAGTCTGCAACTGTAAGTATATGTTTTGGAGGTGAGTATAGTGCAGCAATTGTTACAGGGATGTTGTTTATATTAATTAAAACCGCACATGACTGTAAGAAATTCTGACAGAAGTTTGGGAGAATTTGGAACGCTATGGTGGATTTAATTAATATGGCAACTCCGCCGTGAGCCGTATTATCTGGGTGATTGGCTTTCAGTAATTTGTAACCTGGAATATGTACGTTAGAGTATTGAGTAAAATGTGTTTCGGTAATTAATGCGATATCAATACGTTGGTTTTGTAGTACTGATTCGATTTCATTTACATGATTTCTTAGGCCGTTTGCATTGAATAATAAAATTAAAAGAGATTTGTTTGTGTATGTGTTATTAATCATTTTTAGTATCTAAAAGACTAGTTATTACTTTGGTAAGTAGAGATATTAAAGGATTTATTAGAGATTTGAAATCCTCTAGAAAGCTTGTTATTGTTTTATTGATATCAGCTGACGGTGAAGGCAGATGGTGATTTGAGGATTGGCCTGAAGTGGCCTGTGCATAGGATATGGTGGGGTTTGTATTAGTGTCATGAGCAGGGTGGCTGTCTTTTACAATACGTGACTTATCTCTAATATTATCTGATAAAAAAAAATTATTAGTGGCAGGTTTCTTACGTCTTTGGAGGTCCTTGTATACCGCACATCCTTTATAACTGGCTGGATGGCTCCCGTGACAGAGTGCACATGTTGGTGGGGTATCGCGTGGATTTGGACAGGCGGATGATAGGTGGCATGCGCCGCAGCGAACACATCGTGGAGGATAGCCGCAGTACGTTTTGGTGTGACCGTAGTTCTGGCAATTTAGACATTGGCTTATAGTTTTGGCTTTGAAAGGTTCTTCTACTTTAATTTTTGTATGTAATAGAGATGTCAATTTATAAATATCGTTTGATTGGCTGCAGGGTTCCAGGTCGACAAAAAAAAGTGGTAACGGGTGCTTATTTGTTTTATGTAAAACATTGGTAATATTTCTTACTTCAAATTGACGAAATTCTAATTCAGATTTTATGAGACTAGTAGGCGTCGATGGATGTAAGTTGCGAATTACAACTCGGACAGGTTTGTCTTGTTGAAGTTGGTAGGTGTGGTATTCGGCTTTTTCTTCCTTTAAATACCGTATTAGTGATCTATAAGCGTCTGGAGTGCTGGTTTGAATTTTTAGTCTATCTGTAGATGATTTACAGACAAAGTTTTCAACACCGATTAGCTCTATAAGTACTGTGCATAGTTCCGGAAAGTTCTCGACGCCTCTTACGAAAACTGGAGGAGGAGCTTTGATTGGCGGAACATTTGTATTTGCACTATCAGTCTGTGTGTTATTGGTATCTTCGTTATTTTTGGTATTATCATTGAGCTGGTTGTCATTTAGACCGTCCATCTGATTTGAGTCCTGATCTTCGTTTGAAGCGAGAACCTCAAAACGATTTGCTGACGCGAATATTTTTTTTTTTGGTTTAGGTTGATGATCACTTGGAGAGTTCGGCGTAGAGTTAGAAGAACTAGAGTGGTTTCTTTTAGGTTTTTGCTGTATGGTCCAACTTTCATCTGATTGCCTATTCTTGCTTACAATTTTTATCGGAGATACGATATTATTATTTTTACTGTTCATTTTGATTAAAATGAGTTGGATGTAAATAGAATAGAATTAATGAGTTTCTAAATAGTATAATATCAGTCAATCGCAGTCGCGATAAGAACGATGATGAAGACGGTGGGTTGCGATAGCTTAATTAGATTGTTGTATAATAACGAGACCGCCGAGGCGGCCGCCGATGAGACCGTATGCGTTACACTGACAATATTACTGAGGACGTAATATTTTTATCGTTTATTGTGTGCAGACTTTAGTTAAAATAGAAGAGTAAATAGAACTTAGTCTATGTCACATCTTTGATTAACCGGATAGAGAGAAAAACACAATAATAATAAATTAATGATCATTATAGAAAGATTAATTAATTAGCTTAGGCGCACTATACACACGTGCGTACCGATCGGCGGCTATCGCGGAACTGTGTGTTTTAAATTGTGTTATTTTAATAATTATTTAATATTTTAATGTTTTTCAAGTTTGAACTCTTCATTTTATCTATTTTATCTAAAATTGTCCATGTTCATCAATGTTAATGACTTTGTAGGTACACAGTTGTCGAGAAAATAATTATTTTAGCTTTTAAGTAGGTACCTACCTTAATATACTGAATATACTGGCGATTCACCAAGCCTCAGTGGTGTCGAACTAAAATTAAATTGTGGGGAGGGAATTATTTCTTGTTACCCACCACCTTTTGGCTTTTGCACCATCCATAACTATTAACTATACCTACATAACTTACCAAAACATATAATACCTACGCTGCGTATATCGGCCAGTTGTTTATCCCTATTCTTTACGGTCTGGTAAACATAATTATACATTTTTATAAGTTATAAGCTGATAACTTACATAAACAGCTTTTTTGGGTACAAACGGATCCCTAATCATCGAGAAAAGGGGGAGGAGCGGTCGCCTTCTTGGGTTATAATTTCGGCGCCACTGAACCGACGGACGGCGGCGCGACGAAGACACGGTAAATATCGTTGTATTGTTCATCTTGAACGGTTAAGAATTAGTGAACATTATGAAAAGTTGAGGAGGTCTAGTTAATTAGCTTATTGATCCTTTATCAACTCCCGAACCACGTGCCCCACGACAACGATTGCTATTTTCCGCGGTTTGAAGGTACGTCAAACGTGTGGTACTTCAGTTTTGCAGATGTTGTGCCCAAGACGAGTATGTAGCTTCTTCAGCATCCCCGACAACTTTCACTTTTAGTTGAATGCGTTAAATCTAACGGCATTGGCGGAATACGTGGTGGTGGCGAGTCACTTTCTCACGTTTTTTGGCGATGTTCTGTGTGCCAACGGGGGTAGCGGCCGACAGCGATCTTAATCAAACGGTGAGCGAGCGCGCCGGTAATCGTTAATATTGTAAAAAACTAAAAAAACGTCATAGCGGCTCTGGATGACGGTGTAATGAGTCCGGCGTAGACACATCGCATGTACTTACACAAAAGTAATGTCTAGACGAGTCGATATTCGGTTTGCGGTGGGCGGCGGAACAACCCGCGGACAACGCGAAAACCCACTGTGCGGTGGCACCTTAGAGTAATGAATACGGTGCACGCGGACGCGCAAAATCGACTTGTCGTTCACGTGTTCGACAATAGGTGTCTCGACGTTTTTTGTGACGGACTTGTCAGCGCATATATATGTGTGTAGGTAATGCTACACGACTACACGAGCAATCGGAGACGTACGCACACAATAATCAGTTAATACCGGTGTGGATGGCGACTGTTATAGCATCCGGCATCCGAAGTGCAAATAGTATTTTCCGATAACGCGAAAAGCGTGCAATTATACAAAGATACAATGTCGCTGTCGCGGAAACAGTAGTCGACGAACCGACGACATACGTACATGTGTGGTTCTTAGCTAAAGCCGTCGGATGGGACGGCGGCACGGACAAAAAAAACGCGAAATACTTCTTCCCTCCAAAAAATTAAAATTACACGGGGCGGCGTTTGTTTTTGAACATTGTTTAAACAGACAATTTTTACTATTTTTAAATAGCGAGATTATATGAGTAGTGGCCACGGTTATCTACACCGAGGTTAGATTAGATAACCGTGGTAGTGGCTTAAACGGTATAAACGGAACATATTGGATATGTAAGAACATATTGTATTTACCGGATCACAATAATGAGTAAAAAAAAAGCATATTTCCAGTGCATGTACTATAAAGACGCCAGTAGCGTGCTCAGATTTTTTGAAGAGGTGGGGAAGTCAATATTCTCTAATATAAAATATTTTTTTATTTCTCACACACCTGTAGTGACGGGGAAGAGAGATAATAAAATACAACTGTAACTAAGACACTACCCAACCTTGACTTAAACAATAATTATGCAAATAAAATAAATTAAAATTTAAAATAAATATTTTTTACCTAAATAATAGTAACACTGATTATGAAAAATCTGTAAAAGTTATAAATTTTTAATTTTTTTTAATCAAGCATTAAAATGTAATTGTATTAAAGTTTGACAAATATTTAGATGAGGTGATTTAAAAAGGATATTTGTGGATTTTTAGAATTGTTCTCGGCTAGTCTCGTTATATTATGCCAGCTATAATAAGTGCTCTATAACAACGGTTCCCAATCTTTTTAGTTATGCGGACCACCAATTTTGTAAAAAATCTTTGAGATCCTCTAATGACTAATAGCACGCCTATATATGTATGCATATAATGTATAATTATGTATATAATATTATGGTGTGTAAAAAAAAAACTCGGTTTTTAGTGTAATCTATATGTGTATATAATAAAACTTTTAGCATTACATAGCGGTGTGTATATATAGGTCTTGCGACCCTGATGCGTTGTCAGACGGATTACGGATATTTTTCGTTACGTCATAACGATGTTTCGTTCTTAGGCAACAAACCAAGGCAAAGACAAATATCAGCCCTACGGAAATGGCGACGATCGCGCGGAACCAGCCGGGAAGCTTGGACGGATCGTCAGTGGAAGGCGATGCTTTTCTGATCACTGTGTGCACCAACGAATTGCCGAATGTGACGGAGATCACTTGTAACGTAGCAACAGAAGCAGTAGGCTGGCACATTAAACTATGTCGCGTGGCCAAGAAGACTACGCAACGAACGGACGGCGAATCCACAGGCCGTATCACTATGTCTTCGGGTAGGACGTACTGTAAATGGAGGCCGTTAACGACTACTGAACCGTTTCCGTCTACTTCGAAGTCAACCAGAAACGGATCGGGGTGCACGTAATATTTGAGCATTGGGCTACGAACGGCGACGAGCTGCGACTGATTCACGCCGGACAAGTCGTCCTTGCTAAATGTGATATCCAGTCCAAAGTCTAGTAGCTGTCCCACAGTCGACGCGTCCCCGTTCCAGTCAATTCCGTTCACTCTTGGCGATCGGCAGACCATGTACGTGTCGTTGATCGGCGGATCGCAATAACTGTCTGCGTGCCGTCTAACGCCGTCGGACAGGTCGACGTACAGTCGAGCAGAGGACACAACGCAAGGTTCAACGAAATGATCGCCACGGATCGACACGGAGGTGCCACCAGAAGCTACCCCTCCGAGTTGTTGGTCAGCGTCCAATACGGGACTGGGCGTGCCACAGGTAGAGCTAACATTATAAAACTGGAATATCTGGGACGACTCGATTTTCAATACACCACCGGTCGGCGATGAGTACTCGACCAGGACCGGACCAGATGGTGTTTCGTTCGGCTGTGACGTGGTGCAAGTTATAGTCTCGGATCCGGATGTTCTGGGGTTCGAGCAAACCGTTCCTGCCACCGTAACAGTTATAGTTCGGTTTTCTGCGAATATTCTGTGATTCCTAATGATGATTGTTACGATTGTACCACCAGTTTTTGGCGCAGACAACGGATCGACCGACGTCACGTTTATTTCGGCACAATCATTCGTCACATACGTAATATTTTCGTGTACATATTTTTTACCGTTATTTTTCAGATACGTTTCATTTTGAATCTTGCATGCATTTTTGAACGAACACCATTTAAAGTAGTTTGAATATCCGTCGTTATTCCATGCACAAATCGCACAGGATGTTGTATCATCGGCAGAACATTCTTCCTGTCTATTAAACGTAATAAAGTTATCGGCTACGTTGTCAAATCGCAGCATGATGTCATTGAACTTAATAAAAATAAAAATAGTGTAAGATGGACCCGTTAAGTATGTACTGTTTAAGTGTAATACATTTGATAATATCATCATTTCGTTGTTTGTCTTTGACCTCATTTGGTGACATGTTGTTAGTCTAGTACAAATATTAATTGTATAATTGTTAAGATAGTTTTTGAAACCTACTAAATCATTCGATAACTTAACAGTGAAGTTACACTCAATCCACAAATTAGTATATTTAAATTCTTTAACTACTGAAAACTGTGGACATTCGCCTACTCTAGAAGCTATTAAACTCGAAGAGTTGAATTTATTCTTGTTTTCACACGTTTGTTGTTTAAGGGACCATACACACATAGGTTTGATTGTACATTTGGAGCACGTCATTGAATCTGAGCAATTGATTTTATTTGACATCGTTTCAAGTGTACTACTATTCGACGGAAACATCAAAACCTAAAAAAAAGCAAAAATATTTATTATTTTGGATTTACTTTTTAAGTACATAATATAATTGTATTGACTATTATCATATTTGAATATTTCAATGGTAATTTTACTTAATTGTAATATTAAACTTCATATTTTTCTATACATATTATGTAGTTATCCTAAATAGTTATTTTATTTATATATAGTGTTAAAATTGGTATAATTAATTATTTTATTGCTTACATGAGTAAATTTAATTTTAAAATCATGCTTTAGAATTTTTTTTAAATATTTCTTCTACAATTGTTTTTTATCGAATATATTAATAAATAGCAATTGCTAATTTATTTTTGATTTTGAGCGTAGTAATGAATGCATTGATTTTATAATGTTCTGTGTGATTTTTGTGTATAAATAATAAATATGATGAGTAGCGGAATAAATATTTCTATATTAACTTTAAGGTTAGTTTTGGATAGAAAATTGTAACTAGTTACGAAGTGGTTAAAATTAAAATTTTTTAAAATAATCGGGGGAAACAAAAAACAATTCAGGAAAAACGAGAATTTTCACCCAAATTCGTTTTTCTGATAAAATCTTGTTTTTTAGTGGAATTTAAAAACTAACAACTGTAATTACTTGGAATTTTCACCTAATATTTATATGAATTTTTTATATTTCGACACTTTTTTGCTTTTGAAATTTTCAATTTTTGTATCAGTTTTTTTTCATAAGTCATTGAAAAATTATTAGCTGACTAAATAAGCTCGAAAATGTAATACAATGCTCTTATAAGCTATAAGTTGTTTATATGTTTATTTAAAAATATCTAAAATATACAGTGATAATATTATTTTATAAGGGTTTTAATTTAGAATTTCGGTAAATATTGAATATTTTCAAATTATTTTGTAGTTAAAAATCCATAATGTTTTTCTTTTTTTTTTATCTAAGATTAGAAAGTTGAATATAAGATTTTTCATAAGTTTTTCAATATACGTATATTAAAAAAAAATTCTATCGCAAAACAAAATATATTTTTGTAAGAGTTTTTTTCTGATATTTTTTCGTTATTGCATATTATATACCCTTGAAATAAATACACATAATAATAATATTATATCATCTTCTCGAACTATATTTGATATTTAATTGTAATTAAAGTACTTACTAATACACTTGAAACTTTCACTAAATATTTTTATGATTAATTTCTGTACACGATAAAATTTTCTAAATTGTTGAACGCTTTAAGTGTTATTTATACATAAATTACCTACATTTTTAAATTAAACAATTTTTTTTTTTATAAATATCGATAAAAAATTATTTTTTTGGTAACATGAATGAAAATTTAATCAAGATTTCACATAAGTTGTTTTCATAGATATGCAAAAATAATTAAAGTACATATTATGTTCAATTTATTTTTATAAGCGTCTATAATAGTTTAAATTTTGACGAAATTCCTCAAAATCACAAAAATTCGAAATTTGTTTTGCAGTTGAATATTTTTAAAATGTGTATTTTTTATAGTTAAGATTTAATACATAGTTCTTATAATTGATATTGAAATCAACAAAGTTGTAAAATATGTATAAATATAATTTTTTCATAGAAATTTTAAGTTAAAATTTTAACGAAATTACGTAGTTAAGCTATAATAATGATATTCGATATTTTGTTACAGTTCAAAAACATTATGCATGACCGCGTGATGATATTAAGTAATATTAATTTAATATTTTATGTGTAAAATATTTTTAAATGCAATTTTGACGGCAAAATTAAATTTAATATTGTATTACTATTAGTAAAATAATTTACTTTACCCCTAATAGCAATAATATAAAAAAAATATACCTAATATGAAATACCTATACTTATTGATATAGGCCAGCGGTTCTCAACCTTTTTATATTCGTGTACCACCTACACAGTTTGAAAATTTTTACGTACCACCTGACCATTTGTTTTACTTATTAATAATGTATACGTTTATGTTATATGTATAGAATTTAATTTTATAAGGAATTACAAAATGATGGGAATTAAGTATTTAATGTACAAAAATAAATTAAATTAAATTAAATATGTATAATTATTATTATTATTTATTATTACAATTAAAAATGACCTTCACACCATAAAATAAACCAAATAATATTTAATGTTAATGATGATTCATTCCAATTTTTTTTTAAAAAGGGAGATTTTCGTCGCGTACCACCTAAGAGCTTTCTACGTACCATTAATGGTACGCGTACCACAGGTTGAGAAGCGCTGATATAGGCAATTGACCGTTTCCACTTGAATCATTTTTCGTATACAATGAATATCATTGATATAATATATATCATTGAATTCAATGTGTAACACAACCACTACAGTGATTCACTCAGTACCTACAACACAGCAGATCAATACCCACTTACCCGCCCTTTTTGCTATGCTCTTCACGAATTATTTTATAAAAATTCTTAATGAATTAATAAACAACAAAAAAAAATTTCATTAATTAAAATAAAAATTTGTATTTCTTATTTGTTGTATTTACTTACCATTATATACATAAGTAAAATAAGGTTATTCATAGAATTTTGATTTAAATAGTTTATATTTTTGTTTAACTTTCTGCGATCAGCCATTATGCGGTTAAAAAGTAAATTTCAAGATATTGTTTATCTTTGAGCAATTATTTTATGATAGACTTCTTCCAGATATCTTCTTCGAACTATCAAAAGTAAATATTATAATATAAATACAGTTATAAATGAAATCAGTGATAAACGATTGCGTACATTTATCCCTTTTATAAAAAACACGATTGCATACGCTTATACGATTGCATACAATTTCTCTACCTGACCCTTAAAAACAATACGATTGCGTACAATAATGAGTGCAACGTTACTAAAATATACTACTTATTATAGTATTTAGTAATCACGAATCAGTATAAATAAAAATAGTTTATTTTCAAATAAACATAGTAAATTTACTGTTATTTGTGAAGTAAAAAGAATTTGTTTATATTAATTGTGTTATTCAATCAAGAACCTATATGTTAGGTATATAAAAAAAATTATAGTAATTAAGATTATTAAAATAAAATTAAAAGTATAGTAAATTAAAAAAAATCTTCTATCTATATGATATATATGTATGATACAATAAATCTTAATGTACAAATTATAAATTAAAAAATATCGATAACTATAGTCCCCGAAAAGTTTGGCATTGGGGATAATAGTCACAGCAACATTTATGAAACTTTATCAAAAATAAGCAATATTTTATAAATTTTCACGATTGTAAACAATAACTATACGTTGCACTAAGTTTGGATAGGTAGAACGTATGCAATCGTCATAGACCATAGTGAAGAAGGTAAATTTACCTTAATTATACAATTGAATTTTGAACATAATACAATAAGCCAAAAGCATAGGTTATGTTTATCTATATATACATATACTTCTTCATTCTATAATATTTCTTATTGAACGTCTAGCAAGTTGCTTTATTTCATAACTATATCCTAAAGAGTTTATTATATTTAATATTCGAAACAATTTGAAATATTATAAATTCTATAAAAATTATTCGATTAAAATATATTTTTTTTATTTAATTTTAATTAAGATAACTGATAAAGTTGTATTTTTAAATAACATAAAACATTTGTTTTTTAGATGCAAACAAATAACAGGATTTTTATTATTAATTATGTATGACTACTAATTAATTTAATAATTCATATAATTACCAATATTATGTATCACAATTTGTGTTAGAGGACCGTTGAATCTTCGCAGTTACAGAAAAGATGATTTATACAAGTTGTTGATTATTTGAAAAAAAAATACTGTTTATAATTTTAGAGCTGTGGAGATGAAATTGTATGTTGTGCTTAAAAATATTTTTTTATTGTTAAATCATGACCATGTATGGTCAACGGTCGCCATGATAATGTTTATTATAATAATTAATAAAATGTATAATAAATTCTATTCATTATAATATTATTACTAAAATAATTATCATGGCATATGCCCTTCATTTTAAAATAGGCCATTGATAATATATTTATACCCACGTAAAAGTTTATAGTCGGTCACAAATTAGAATTAAATAGATTTTAAAACTTATATTATACAACACATATTACATATCATATTATTCATTATTGTAATAGATATAATGTCAAGTAGATATGTATCGTTATATGTGATTTATAAAATCCATAGAATAACTTGGGCGAGATCATTTTTTTTTCATTTTATGATAAATCTAAAACGGCTTGAGCCAAATATGTCGGTGTGTATACTGACAATTCTGGAGTTAATAATGTTTCATTCTATTGTTAATATTTACATAATACATTTAAGGTTTATATTATAACAAAAAATGACAAAGGACATTGAGCATTTCCACTCAAATAATCATGACTAATGATTTTATTTGAGAACTATATATCTATAAAACTGCTATAAATCAATATCCAAATTATAAATTTAATTCGGTACATGTAAATTTCTCATTTTTACTACCATATTTTTTTAATCAAATCAATCTCCCATTTATTTAAATTTTAAAATATGTATTGATAATTCGACAATATTACGTATTACGATAAAAAAAAAATACGACGAGTGTAGTTAGCTCAACTACTGTAGAACATGTTTTATTAAAACTTTTTATCGTGAAGATAAAAATATTTAGCCAGATATTTGAAGTGTTCAGCATTTCGTAACATTATGGATTGGTGGTATTTGTAATAAATAAATATCATATAACAAATAAAACCTTTAATTAATTACGATAATTTTAATCCGGTTTTGGTTATTACTTATTTGTGCTCCGTCATCATTAATGCAATTTAGAAGATTTTTCCGAAGGTTTTGTTTTTATTATACAATATGCATGTATATTAATTAAATAAATCAATACTTTATGACATATCATAATATAATTTAATATAATATAATATATTTATTATTTATATATATATATATATATTTAAAATTAAATAATTAAAAAAAAAACACAGCTTGTCTGTTTTAAGAACACTTAAAATTTCGTCTGAGATGCGCGGCACATTTAGAAATAATTATATTATAATAATAATATACAATAATAATAATAATAATAATAATAATAATAATATTTAACGGTGGTGGTCATCAGTGGTGTTTGGTGGCGGTTGCCGTCAATATGGACGAATGGAGCTCGAGTGCGGCCAGCACGTCCTGTTTGTGCCGGATGTACATGCGGCCGTCCCGCCACGGGTGAGTCAACTGAAGCGGTTTGAAGTCGTCGCGCAGACACCGTTCCCGGGCCCCGGTCACAGACACTAGACAGAAGTTACCGAACTCGGTGCTAGGGTATATGGGTCCGGTCTTGCCTTTGACCACCACGGACATGTTCAGCTGCTGCAGGAACAGCTGGACCACTTCGCGAGCCGACGTCGTCGGGCTGATGTGCAACTTCAGGCTGGTGGGATGCGGCAGGCCCGTGTCGTACGCCGCGCACACCTGTGTGACAACAATCGCGGTTATCGTAAGACCACCAGTTACGCGTGTATCGGTACCGCGGTATCGGTTTCGTATACGTAGACCACTTACCTCAATGATCCCGGGGGCGGGAACGGGCACCAGTGATTCGCTCTTCATCGTCGCGTCCGAAAACCCTTCGTCGTCCACTTTATTCACGTCCTTAGCCCTGCGAAAAAACAACCCGTATAAACGCCATAACGCAATATCATTACCGCCGAGTCGATAGTAGCCGTACTACGCGCGTAGTTATTATTACGTATATTGCATTAACGATAAACTTACGATAAGTGATTGGTCTTCGACGGTTGATCGGCTAGATCTGACGACTGTCCGTCGTTGCACTCCGGTTCGTCTTTGCTGTCTGTAACCAAATCAGAGTTAAAATTATACGAAAAGTAATCGGTTATAACACTATCCACGTACCGTTGCTAGTTTCTGAGGAACAACTTTGTTTTTTAGCCAATCCGTACTCGCGATCGTGGACGGGCGGCGACAGGTATTGTTCGCTGCGACTTATCTCCGGACAAACGGATTCCAGTGTCCGCATCGAGTTCAATCCCGGGCCCGGCCAACTTCCACGGGACTTGACCAATTTCGAGTCGGGCAATTGTAACAGCTGTAAAACGTTTATAACCCAGATTATAATAATAATCAACAGGTATACCAAACGGTCGTAGACTATATCATAATGTTTGGTCACGGGGATAGAGCGTTTACCGAGTTGCTTTTGGCGGACTTCATTTCCAACTGACTGTTGCTGGCGCTCTTTGAACAGTTGGAGTTGGACACTTGCGTCTGGAACAGCCGCTCGCGCGCAAAGTTCATCACGTCCAACAGCCACCGTAAATGTTTCCACGCGGCGTTCAAGCCCGTTTCGAGCGACTCGACGGTGTCCAGCCGCTGCTTGGCCGTTTCCAGGTCGGACGAACTCCACGCCTGCCTGATGGAGTACCTCGCGTCGTCCGAGTCCAGTTGCACGACACTGGAAAGTCGGGCGTACAGGAGTAGCATGTCCGGTCGGTACGTGCCGAAGTGTATCATCTCGAACACCTGTACGCTGAGCGGCACCAGCTCGATCCGGTGCAGGTGGACGGCCGACTGGTTGCCCTCGCCGACCGCGCACGCCACCTCGGCCGGCGGCACGATCATTATGAGGCTCACATCCCGGTCGACCTCGATCACCTCACTGGTGTACACCCGCTGCACTGTCCGTTTGTCTTTCGGTATTTGGACCAGCGAGAACAGCCGGTTGGTGGCCATCTTGAATTGCGTAGCGAATCCGAGGCACGTGTAATCGCATGGAGCTCCGGCACCCTGCTGAAGCCACAGCCATTCTTCACTGTAATAAAACATTTTGTTTACGATATGTCGAACCGCAGCAAATATTACTGGTTTACGATACGACCGTTTACGGTCAAAATATTAATATGTTAGCCGCACGGAAACGAGCTTTAACGGAAATTTATGATACGCAATAATGACGAGTTGTAAACCGTAGATATTAGAGCTACCCGTGCCCGTGTTAACTCCGATTTCCATACAAAACATAACTAAGTATAAGACTAGAAAATTGAAAAACAATTTGCTCATAGTGTGTACATTTTGTTCGAAAAATATATTAATATCTATTAATTAATAAATGATAAAAATGATAAAATTATTATAGTTGATAGGCCGATTGTGAGAACAAACGCTACGTATATACACAAAAAATCATATTATAACAATAATGCTAAATACTTGAAAATATATATAGGTGAAAATGGTTTTTGATTTTAATTAAACTTATTAATTTAATTTCATTGAAAAATTAACAAAAGATTCGTATTACAAAGTAATCCAAGTATATTAAATTATTATATAAATTTAATAAAATAAAAAAATTATAGTTGTAGTTTATTAAAACTAATTTAGTTTTCAAATGTCTTCGTACCGTAAAATTTCATCTACATTATGTTTATTTTCAGTTATTTTTTTATAAATTACAATTTTTTTACTATATCATTAGCGTAAAGTATAATATACCTAAAGGTATATTTTTCTCTGTTGATTTTTATATTATTTTTGTGTTGTTTCATGTTTGCATAAGCAGTATATTAGTTTTGGAAGTATTATTTTTTTCTTAATTTGCAAAAATGCTATACTGTTGATTTTTTTTTTTAATATTTATGTTCAAACTTTTGACAGCCACCCAGATATTTGGGATGAATCGTCTACGGTGAACATTAATTTGTACTTACGCAGTGACGTGTGGGTTATCACGTATCTTGTAACAAACGGGCATGTTAGGATTTTGTAAAGGCACCATGACGTGTAACATGTCTACTGAGCTTCTCATTAGTAAATATCCGACATATAAGCCTTTCTGCAGTTTGGTGTTGCTTGTTTGGTAAAACATGATTTGGTCCTAATGTGACAATAATTGTAGTTACGTTGTTAATACGATTCAATGAAGTTTAGTGAGCTTAGATTAATTTACTTGGATAGATGATATCAGCAGATCGGTAAGATTGTCAGACCGAGATGACTTCTTCAAAATCTTAGCCATTGGCGTCCATTTTAGGTTGACAACGTTTTTTGGCTGACATACGTTATTCACCGTACATATCACAGTTGTGCCGTCCGAGTCACGGATCGGTTTATAGTAAACTTTACCTAGGTCTTGTGTATTGAAAATGTCCTAAAATATTTTAAAAATATTATGAATACATTTAATTCAAGGTCATTTTCGATTCGTAAACAAGACCGGCGACTTACTTGCATCTGGGTGACAGCTTGGATGAGTTTCGTCCTGAAGCTAATTGAACTATTAGTCGATTTCTCCAAGTCGTCCTTAAACCATTTGAGATCCTTCCACGCGAAAGCTATTTTGTAGAACCAATGGAAATCGTTGAGCATTTCTTTTGGGTACGTATCGTCGATCTCTACCACGGGCAAGTAGTCCTCGTTGGTCACCAGAACTTTGTCTTCGTGGTACAGCAGACAAGAAAGGTATACACCTCTGAAATTAAAAAATAAACAAATAAATGTTATATAAACGTTATTTATTGAATTAATTAAAGAAAAATGTAATGAGATATACCTCCGGAGATTCTTATGAAGTTTAGTATTGCCGCTAAATAACTGTTTAAACGTCGGCGGCTTTCTTCTTTTCGTATTCGATATACAGTCATTTCCACTGATTTCGAACAAAGACCTGTGTAGGTCTGGACGAATAGAGATCATTTTGTCAAGTATATCGTCCATCTTAACTTTCATTGCTGCGGAACATCGACGTGAATCTTGACAGACGTCCCACCAACCTAAAATCAATTTACAATAGCAATTAGATCACAGAGTTGAATAGCATTGACAATGTTAAACTCACTTGAAATAGTGATAGAGAATGGAGTTGGGTATTGATAGTCACTGAAATCTTTCAGATTTCCTGCACTGCATCGGAAGTAGTAGGTCTTTCCATGTTCCAAATTATTAATGGTAATTTCTCCGTCAGTTGCAGGTAAACATTTAGACCCTGTTAAGTTTTTAAAGGATTCTGATGTACTCCATTCAACTGTGAAAAAATACAATATTGTTAAAAAAAAATGGTTTTTAAAATATATAATTTATCAAAAATGAATCTAAATAAGTGGTTAAGTTTAATTTTTATAATTAAACAACTACAGAATAATTTGTAAAAAATTACAGGTTATTATGTTTATTAAAAATAATTTGTAGGTATCATTGTTATAGTTTATAGAATATTGTATAGTGACTAACTTAACATAATATGTAATATGTATATCAAATATTTCTATACTCATGGGCGCAACTAGGGGGGAGATTGGGAGTGTTTAGCATTCCCAAATTTTCTATACTGGTTTTTTACAATATTTGTAAGATTTCTGATTTGCTAATTAATAATTTACGAGTATTGGCCAGTAAAATTAATTTGATTGATCCATTTATAATATTCAAAATATTATAAATGGAAACTTCAAATCCGTTTATTATTGTAGTCTGTAGACTGTAAGGCGTATACAGTATAGGTACACAAATACGTAAAATCAGTAGGTTTTATTGTTAAGAGAACGTAATACCCGCATGTGTTGTCTCCGTCTTACACACATACGACATGTCAAATTTTCGTTCACTAGTTTCAGTATTGTACTATTAGTTTTGATATTAAAGTGAATTGACTTATTATAAAATTTAAAGGTAAGATTATTATCCAGGGCCTCGCGTAGTTTTTTAATATTATTATTATTTTTAAATAAGTTATGATCTTTTTGAAACTGTATATTTTAAAATTATCATAAATTCATAACTGTTAGATCCTTCAAATCCTTGCAGTTAACGATTACTCGTGAAAGATCTTTTTCTGTAATGCGAAGAGTGGAGAATTGGCTTCGAACAAACATGCAACGATTATGCAACAAAATCGTTTTAAAAATCTCGCTTCAATATATTATATTGAAAGAGAAATTACCAATAACATAAATACTGAAAACATTTTAAACAAGTTTGCATTAACTAATAACAGAAAAATGAATTTATTATAACAATATATGAGTATTATGATATTATATTAAATTTATTTTGTGTAAAATAATTTTACTTATCATAAATAATGGGGGAGCGGGCTCTTATGTTGTACTATAGGTTTTAGCACTCCCATACATTTTACCCTAGTTGCGCCCATGTCTATACTATATAAATCAATTGTATAGTATAGGATTTTGATAGTAAAGAAATTATCTTAATATTTAGAATATCTAGTGATTCTAGTCTATATATTATTATATACATAAATTATATTAAATAAATGAAAAATATTGATTTTAGAATTTCACTCAGAAGACAAATGAATATTGTTAAAATAACATTAACGTAAATTATTATATTGTGTCTATTATAAAATAATCGACTAGGTGTATTTAAAAAGTTTTAAATGAGTTTTTACTGTTGTCAATAGTTGTCACTTGTCATGTTCACTCATTTTTCAATACCACAACATTCTATACATGTAAGACAACATTTATAATTTTCAGAATATATTATATTATTCCCAGTATTGAAAATACACAAGAAATTTTATGAATTATTACGCGTATTGTTTGAATAAACTGTATAATATTTTATACATCAATATGATTAGGTTTTGGTTTTCCACAATTTAAATCTTTATTTTAACTATCATTTTTAATGAGAATTTCACCAAAGGATAAAGACTTTATGTCTTTAATAAATATATTTTATGCTTACCGTTAAATTTAGTACATATAGCGCTTTCTGGGTATTCAGCTTCTATACAAGATACCCTGACGTTATCGTTTCCCGTTACCTCCAGGATAATTTTCTCTGGCTTATCTGGCGGCTCTGTAAAAAAGTTTAATTAATTTAATGTAATATTGTCGTATGTAACATGACGGGTGCTATTAATATTATATACATTTACAGAGTTCTCCCGGCGCTATCACCGGAATGTATATACACAAAACAAGTATAACGGTTTCACGAACAATAGTCGATCACGGTAACATTATTTATGTATTATTATAGCGTAGTAATATTGTGCATAATAATGATAATATAAAATATCTCATAAAACTAATTTAATTTGGTATTATATGTTTTAATACTAACATTTTTCACAAGGCTATATTTTGAAATATAAAAAAAAACATAATAACAAGTATCATAAGTCATGACTGTTTCGATTTATTATAAATTAATAAATAATATTATTTTTATTTATTATTATTTTTAAAGATTTCGAAACAAAACAAAAAACTGAAAAATTTAACATTGGCTTAAGAACACAAATAATTATTTTACATTGCGATTTAATTTATTCACTAAATTAAAAACTTCATATTCATTCTTAGTAGTTATCACAATATCAATGCTTTATATATTATGTACGTACGTATATTTTACGTATAATATACAAAACTGTTATCCTTCAACGTTAATTTTTATTTCTTTAAGACTTTAGAACTCGAGTACATAATTCTTTGAACCTACAAAACCTCACGCGCACACATTTATTTTTCTTGTTCGTATAGTGTACACGATTGTTTACATCTTACTGTTTTTTCTACGAAGATCTGAAAGTCATCTCACAAGTATATTCTCATCGACATAGTTTTTCATTCTAGACAAACATCGTCTAGCTGTGTACTGTACGTGTCAAATCGATCTTTCATTCTCTCTCGAACTATTTTAAGTTATATTTTGTTTAAAACAGTGTTCTACTTACTGGCATGTTCGAAACCAATACGCATTTTCTTCAAGCCTCTTTTCCGTCTCTCCCATAGTGCTAGCGATTTGGTTTGTGAATCATCTTGGTTTCCGCGACGCCTCAGTCCTATGACTCGATCTTCGGCTTCTTCGAGTAAATTTGACAGGTGAGTTTCTAAGTTTTTCATACTGGTTTCTAAACAATGGAAATTAAAATAAAAATACACATTAAATAATTTATTTTCGTTTGATAAGTATTTTTGATTTTTAATTTTTTAAATATTTCTTTGTTTACCTTCTGTAGCTCCATGAGTCAATAGAAGTCGAACAAGATCTCGGTTGTTGCTCAGAAAAGCAACGTCAAGAGGAGTTAACCCATCGCTGTTAACACTGAGTTGGGAAAAAATTAAAACATCATTGATGAGTTATAATATGATATAAATGAATTTCTATAAGACTTACCTGTTTACTTGAACCTCGCATGTTGTCAATATGTTCCTCGCTTTTTCCAGTTGGCCGTGTTCTACGGCGGCAAACAGACCTAAAACGATCGCATAACAAACGATTAAACGACTGTAGACCGTAATAGTGTTTAATATGCATTCACATAATTACACATATATGCATAATATTGCGTTAAATACAATTGTGTACTATATCTATGTGCAGTTTTCCTTCAGCTTAACGAACCGTTTTCGAAGTTATATTGTTTGGTAGAATGTCCTTAACGTGTCCGCAAATAATATATATATATATATATATAAATTGTCGCTGAGACGTCCTAATGAACTCGAGACGTCTAGAAATGCAAATATATTTTGGTCACCTAACGGGGGTGGTATACAATTTAATTTTCTCGGGATTTCGCGAAAACAGCATTGCAATTATATAAGTACGGAATTTGACAAAACGCCTTACAGTAGTCAGATAAACTAAATGTCTCGGGACATCTGGCACATAAGGTTTACCACATAATTTATGTGCAATGGGATTAGAGTAAATATAAATGTTTTGGTTACCGTGCAAATGAATGTTGATGTTGTGTACTTGAGACTCTCGTGCCTTTGGATGGTGATGTTGACGTTGTTTTGCTTGTGTCTCCGAACTGGAGCCATTGTTTCTCAGCGACGATATTGACGTTCCTATAAACAGTATTATAACAAAGACTGTTAAAATGTTTTCATCGATTAATCGTCATTACAATATCGATTCGTATTATTATATAATTATCATCATTATGATTATGATTATAAACACGTTGATCACAATAAGTCACAGCAATATCAATAAATTAATTACGCAATAGAGCTATTCATATAATAATGTATTTCAACATATCCATTTATATCAATGTCTGTGTGTTGAATAAAAGGTTTATATATATATATATATATATATATATATATTATAATTCCTATATGCATTTGATTAAATTGAAAATATATAATATTTACATCGAGAGTAATGATAATATTTTAATTGCAATTTATCTAAATAAATTACAATAATTTTTTTTTATTCAACGATTCAAGAGTATATTTTCAGCGATACATTTGACACTTCATAATACTTCGTAGATCATAAATATTTATTCATAATATGGTACACGTTAATTCAATATATGTTCTTTTATATACATTTAATAATGTAGTAATTGATCACTAAAACCATAGAAACTAAAAAAAAAATTTGAAAGTTCAGTAATTCGAATAAAGTGTAATTTCTTTTTAGACCTCTTGTATAAACGTTATGTTGTATTTTTTCAATTAATCTGAATATTAATGAGATAATTTTACTTAATTTATTTTATTTTTCTTATACGAATTTGAAACAAAATAAATCTAATTTCTACGAAAAATAGTGGTTGGAAAAAGTCACTGTTACAGTGTACAACGATCAACGACACAACGATTGTCTATCCTAAATGTATACATCAATATTCCTTAACAATATTTTTAAGTAAATGTATTTAAATCAAAATACACAATACTATTATTGTGTAGTTCATGACGTGCTTTTATGAGGTATATCTGTGAACTTTTTACACTAAAGATTTATTTAAAATTAATTGCATTTTATTTTATATTTACAATGTGGAAGGCAATATGGAAACATCATTTTTATTTCGTTTTACCTGTACAACAATAACTTTAATAGAAGTACAGAGCACAGTCAGCCAATCATAAGAATGTAAAAAAACAAGATCAAATATACTTAAGATAAATTGAAAAACTCTATAATTGTATTTTCGAATGGTATTTTAAATTGTAGAAGTTTTACGTTATAACAAGAAAAAAAATTGGAAATTGTTAAAATATCGAAGGTCTATAGATAAAAGGTTAGGTTGTAATAGTTGTATAGGGGAATGGACTTATACCAGGATTTATTTTGAATTAATATTCATATTCGAATAATACATTTCGGTTGCTATGGAAATTTGGTAACAGTCTTAATTTAAAATTATAAACAGTATTGTCTTAAGTATTCTGAGCGTATGGTTACGTGTCCTAAAACGTCAGATTAAAAACTTTTGCGTTTGCATTTATTATCAAAATTTATTAGTTAATATACACGGTATAACGGTACTGTTTCGTAAGACACGATTTTGAATTCACAATAAAACACAAAATAACTAACGATATTCAAAAAAAAAAAAAAAATAATACAATACAATGCGAACTTTAAGTAAAATGTTTTGCTTTTGAGAAAGAATAAAACGCAAATTCGACAATGGAGCGAAAAAAATAATATTTATCGGGGAGCTGAATTTACTAATATAAAATGTTTTAAAAATTAAATTCCGTGGACTTTTCATAAAAATAAATAAAACATTGAGCGAGAGGGAAAACAAATAAATATAAGGTCTATACACAGTATAGACAACGTATAGGAGGGTATGTGGGGGTGATTCACATGTACCTACACATGTTCATTAATAACAGCGTGAACGACATAGGGCGGTTACGATATGTGGTATATTATACCTATATCCATACATAATAATATTTAGTTAAATATCCGCACGTGCGAAACAATAACCGTTTTATTCGATTTCCCGTACATTTCAAATCGTTACGTCATGAACGACAGCACGTTGTCATAATAAATTACATTTTTGTATTATTATTATTATCATAATTGCTCGACACAATGGTGACGGTTTAACATGGATGCTAAACGTAATTAAAAATTAAAACATTTTTTGAATCTTTTTTATTTATAGTAGTGACAGATTCCCAATCCCACATAAAAGGGCGATCGTCCAGAAAAAAATGAAAACATTTAAAAAAAAAAAAACTAAGAGATTAGGATATAATTTTTAAATTACTAGACTCCCAATTATGATATATTCGCAATGTATATGGTATACGATTTTTTCAACGATTTTTACGAAAAATAAAAACAAATAGTACTTGCACTATACGCGTAATTTTATCAATTATTGAAGATCCTCAATATTATACAAGTATTAGCGATGTAATTATGCTCATATTAAGTTGACGATCTATCATTATACTTAATATTTGTAAGTTATGTAAAATATATCTAAAGCATCAAATATAATGTTAAATTAGTACGGAAAGTTTTTAAAAACTGCTTAGAAAGTCAACAAAATGTGTATTATTTTATACAATGATGTACTCACTTTTGCCATTAAAGCGTATAATTTATTTATTCTTTATTGTAATATATTGTAAAGAATGGTATGAAAATAGGTATAAAAAATCAAAAATTTTATATATTATGTGCATAACTATCTAAATAGTATGTATTTGTATGTTCACAGCACTTTTGAACAGGGAGATTTTAAAAGTTCAAGCGGGAATATCCTACTCAAGCTAATTTTATTTCCCTGTAACACGAAAAAACAGTGATTTTCAAAAATCATAATGTATATTCACAGCACTTTTTGGCAGGGAGATTTTAAATGTTTAAGCAGAAAATATATCCTGCTCAACACCATTTTCTCCCCGTGTAACACAAACTATAATAAATTCTGAAATTATATCTTTACACACTTGAAAAAAAAAAAAATAATTGTTTTTAAATTGAATAAGAACAAGGTTTGATTAAAATAAAAAATAATTTAAAATTAAGGTTATATAATATTTAATGAAACAATAGATATTAATAAATTATTTTTTATTTTAATCAAACTGTGTTCTTATTCAATTTAAAAACAATTATTTTTTTTTTCAAGTGTGTAAAGATATAATTTCAGAATTTATTACAGTTTACGTTACACGGGAAAAAATGGTGTTGAGCAGAATATTCCTCCTTAAACATTTAAAATCTCCCTGCCGAAAAGTACTGTGAACATACAAATACATACTACTTATCTATTATACTACATAATATTGACATTAATATTTTGTTATATATTAACCACTATTACTCGAAACATGACGTATCATACGGCGGATTTAATGTGTGTATGTATATTATAATTGCAGATTATTGTTGAGCACTTATTATTGTATCTGCATGAAGTGCAGAATGCAGATACCGCACACTGCGTATCGCATATAATATTGTCTGTAATATGCTTCTGACGATGAAGTTTATATTAGTCAAGTATAATAACACGTTATTCATAACCACACTGTTAGATAAAGCCACTGCTTATAAATTATAATATACATAACTACACTTAATTCAATGCTATATGGAAATTCAATTTAAAAGAATATTTACGTAAATTAGCATTGAATTAAAAAATAATATATGACTTGTCTAAATTTAAGAAAAAAGAAACATTATAACGATATTTGTCTGATGTGTTCAAAAATCGTATTTTAAAATATTAGTAAAACTAGTAAAACAATCTGTAGTGAGACGTTTAGCCACACATTGTTATTACACGAGGACTGTGTCCACAGGCGTATCGGTACTCTACGGGGCGAGCTGGTCGAACAAGAACTTGCCGACTTGCAGGATCTAAAACTAAGAAGGCTGAAGTGCAACTACTAATATAATTTGGTATTTATTTAAATCACTTAATGCATCAATTGTAAGTTGAAAGTTAAGACAGATTTAAAAAATAAAACACTTAAAATGGGTAATTACGTCTCATGATTTATTATGTGTATTTTTAAAATCGAGTTAAAAGTATAGATAAAACTGAGACCATAAGGGTTTAAAATAAATGGGTGAGGATAACTTTTAAAATACTTTTTTTTCGACCATTGTTCAACAGTCCTAATGACTTTACAAAGTCGGAACATCTAGGACTTAAGGCGCATCACCCCTTCACCCCGCTAAATCCGACACCGGATAGGTGTCAATGGTGTCGTGACACACAGTTTAGGCGAGACGCCTGACAAATATGTCATCGCCCACCCCACTCGCCCAACAATAAACACGACCAAACCACTGGGTCGGGTCGTATGGTAACGCGCGTCCGTCGTTGTACGAACCTATGTCGGTGCCGAACCGTCTGGTCTTCTTGGCGTCACGCAGCGCGCCAATGATCGCGGACGACGACCGTTTCGCCGCGAACGTCGGCTGCGGCTGCGGCAAACGGTCGTCACCGGCGTCGATGTAGAAACTGGTGACGGGCACGTCGTACATGCGCATCCGGTTTGGCACCGCGTCGTCGCCGTCCGTGTAGCTGACGTTCGAGTAACCGACGGACGACGACCGGCAACGCGCGGCCACCGGACCGGCGGGCGCGTCTTTGAGTATGCCGCGGCGACCGAACGCCGACCGGTGGCCGCCGACCGGGCCGTGGTAAACGCGTTCGTCGAACTTTACGCGCTTGACGATCGGCACGGGCGGCGGCAGCGCCGGCCGGTAGACGGCGTCGGCGTTCTCCTTGTCCTGGTCCGCGCCCACCGTCCACCCGCGGCGCCGCAACCGTTGGCTGAACCGGGCCAGCGACGCGCGCGAAAACGACGACACCCTGGACACCCGGGCCGCCGTTCCGATGTCGCAGCGGTCCGCGGGTATGAGACGTTCAAAGTCCGCCATGTCCGGCGGTGGTGGCGGTTATATTACGTACGGTGACGACGACCGCGCGATGTCGTGCTGTACCGCGGACGCGACCGTTACGCGCGCAAACGCAAACTGCGGCCGCCGGCCGGGTGCGCTCCGCCGGCGGCGAGGGGGTCCCCGGGAAGAGCAGATGGTCGCACACAACCCCCGCCCCTACCACTCGTGCCGCGTGCCGTGAGGGGATATACCGCGTTCTACCGGAGACCGGTTTCCCGCATAGGTATTATTACGGTGTGTATATATACCTACGAGCACACAACGCGTCACGACTGCGGCGCCGTTGCAATTACGATTATTATTATTATTATTGCGGGCCGACCCTCCGGTGAGGCGTATACCCGTATAATGTGTATGCATCGCGTACGTTTGTCGTTTCAGTGGGTCACGGTCGACGAACCCACTCGTACGGTTTTTTTTTTGTACAGAGCGTTTCGCCGAGCACGACCATCCCCGTTATTTCCCTTTAGTACTGCGGCGTGCCTATATACCTGTACGAGTTTTGATTTCTGAAACTATCTCAGTTACTGAGTATACTCGAGGACCGTACCCCGGTAGATTAAATCATTTAGATTTTGCGCACCGTTTGAGGACATGATGCGAATTTTTCGTTTTCAAACGAGAGTCGTCCGCTTTTTTCTCTTGTCGATCGCAACGAATCAGATGACTTTTTGAACATCTTAATAATGTACACGTCTACCTATATATAAATCGAAATTCATGAGATTGGTTTGTGAGCGATTCAACTCAATGTGCCCACTAATGATAATTGACACTGTAAAATGTCCGAGTATAATAAATTCTACAACCATTGTTATGGACCAGATATTACGCCTTAGTATACTATACAAATATACGTATTAATCGCTTAGAGACTTCTCGTTCGAATTTTGATTTAGGTACGTTCACATTTTCCAAAAAAATTATCTGCTTATAATAATTTAAAGTAAAAAAGGTGAGTTAATATTTGGAAAAAAATTTACACTTGTAATTTGTATACCACGCAAGACACTTGATAGTATGAAAAATCTAAATAATTATAAATAGGGTCCTTAATTGTTATACTCAAACATTTAAAAAATCAGAATTTGTATAAATTAATTACCAAATTTAAAAATAGAGTTGAGCTGTTTGGCGAATCACTCTGTATAATAAAATAACAATAATAATAATATGTCATACACGAATGCGCTTCTTGAGTATGCCATAATATTATACACGTGCGCATAACATATGGAAGACATATTTACGTTTCGGTGTTTCACGCATTTCCGATAGTTTTCGTTGGTTTTCAATATTAGTTACTAAAGAAAATAATATTTATCAGCTACCTATCTTATTGAACTTAAATACTTTCTTTTTTTATTATTATGTAGTATTGTACACACGTGACATAATTTTTGAAAAAAATCACCCGTTTTTTGGTTGTCTTTAAGTTTGCGGAGTAAAAAGTAAACAGTTAACTTTGGAAACAGTCCAGAAAATTTGTAGATATTATCATTGGATAGGTCCCAAATTTCCAACTCTTGTTGAAACTTAGGTTTTTTATTATGTTTAAATTTCTGCTTTTTTGAGTCTATGATAACGTAGAAACTTTTAAAAAAATAAGAAAAGAAATATACCCGATAACAGTATAGATGTTCATATATGTATATTGCATATTATACGTATGTAGTTTTAAACAATGTTTAAAGTGTGGAAGTTGATTGTGACCTGACATAATTTCAATCAAAAAAAGAATTTAGAATATTTAAACTATTATAATTGTTAATTCTTAACCCTTTTAGTCAATTCTTATTTTTGAGATTTTTAAATTTAATATAGGTAACGTTATCTAGTAACTGCATGTATGTCAGTGTATGAATTAAAATACGCGTCAAGAATCTTAGCTCTTGGCTGTAGCGATTCTAGTGGTAATTTGACGTTTATATGTATTATATTTATATGCTTCCAAAAAATATGTGAATAGGAATTCACAGTAAATTTAAATTTGTGAACAACACCTTTATATTACAATAACAAGTAACAAAAAAAAAAAAAAAAAAATAAACAGCTGATGATGAGAAAAAAGAACCATATGTTAGTAAAATACTAAATTCGTAACACCTGGTTACCTCTACGTTTGTTTTAATGACCCTTAAATTTCTGAAAAATAACACCAGACGTGCCGCAGTCGAGTGCCTAGACTTTTGGCACGTGCTATTTTAGTATAAATAACATACGATTAACATAATATTATATAATATTCATATAATATCTTTATATATTATAATTCTTTTTATGAAAATGATTTATCTAATTACATACCAAAAAAAAAAAAAATATCTAAAGCCATTTCATTACCATTGTCAATTATTTTCAATAAGTCTCTATCAACAGGTAAATATCCATCAAACTTCAAAAAATGTATTGTAATTCTATTATTTAAGGCAGGTAACAAACTATAATGTGGTAATTGCAGGCATTTATCCATATCTCTAATTCTATCAAAAATTTTTGAAAAATTGATAAAAAACAGATTACTTGATTTTTTAAATAAAAAATGTTTCTTTTCAAATTATCAATATGGCTTCAGGCCTGGATTATCTACTACAGATGGACTTTTTAATGTGGATAACTTTGTTAGGAATAATATTGATAAAAATAATAAGGTAATGCGTATTTTTTTAGATGTACAGAAAGCTTTTGATTGTGTGAATCATAAACTATTAATGATTAAATTAGAAAACGCAGGTATTCGTGGCTTACCTAATAATTTAATTAAATCCTTCCTAAGTGATAGAACTCAAAGAGTTAAACTAAATGATAAATATAATGATATTCTAGAAGTATCTTGTGGTGTACCACAAGGCACAGTCCTAGGTCCCTTATTATTTATAATTTTTTTAAATGATCTCCTGAAAATCAATACTAATCTAAGTACTGTAATTTTAAGCTATGCAGATGATACTGCGATTTTATTATCTGAACGAACTATTGATTCTTTGTATTATGAAGCAAATAAAATCCTTAATAATATTTATAACTGGTTTTGCAAGAATAAATTAAAATTAAATTTGTTAAAATCTAAATACATTTTTAATCCATAAAAGTGTAATATTTTGAATACTAACTACTTATTAGTCCATTCATTAAAATGTGTCTCAGCTTTTAGCAATACACGTAATTCACAATGTGTTATTCTTGAAAATGTTAAGGAACTAAAATACCTTGGCCTAATTCTAGACTGTAGGTTTAAATGGGATAGTCATATCAATTATTTAAACAACATTTTACATAAATTCTTTTTCATTTTTAAAGAAGTCAAATATATTTTTAATAATTCATATCAAAGAATTATTTATTTATCCTTGGTACAATCAGTTTTTACTTATGGTATAGCAATACGAGGAGGAACTTAAACAATCATCTATCTAGATTATTAACAACTATAAACTGCATTATTAAATATCTTCTAAATCTATCATTTCAAACAAGTACCACGTTAATTTATAAGGTACTAAAAGTTAATGATTTTAGACATATTTTTAATTTTAATACACTAGTTGAATTTTATAAAAATAAACATTTAATTATTACTTTTGATTATGATTATTATACAAGATATAAACATATGCCTACCTAATTATAATAAAATATTTGGTCAAATGAGTGTTTTATTTAACGGTCTAAAACTGTGTTAAACCTTAAATATAAACATTAGCTATTTTAGTAATTTAAAGTCATTCAAAAATTATGTAAAAAGTCTTGATTTGTCTATTATTTAATTAATTTATTAGCCTTAATACTATGTTTTTAAATATAATAAATTTTTGTTTCATATTCTTATTTTATACTCTGTTTATAATATTGTATATCTATACTTTGATACTTCTTAATATTGGCTATTACTTATTTATTTTTATGGATTAATTCTAAGTTTATATAGTATAAGAACTGCTCCCCAGCACAAGCTTCGCTTTTAGGGAGTGCTGCAATTAATTATTCTATGTATTTATGTAAAGTATCTCTTGTTGTTTTTGCAAAAAAAAAAAAAAAATAAAATCTATATAATATTAATATTTAAATATTTTATGTTTTTTATTCTGATGAATTTTTTTATGATTTAAAACCATAAGTGTCTAATCATTGAGTTTTAAATATTATAAATAAATTACAACTATATAACAACAATAATAATTATACTCTTTACAATTTTAAGTTTATATATATTTCAAAACAATTATATACTATTAAATTGTATCTCAAACATTTAACTGAAATTGTATTTTTAACGTTCAATATTTTTAATATGAAGAATTTCATTGATATTATCTTAGTTTTAAAAGTAACTGAAATATCAGATATTACAACTGTTATTAACTCAAGTCTATTAAAATTATTCTAACTTGATACATTTCATAAAACTTAACCTCATTAAACGAAGTTAAATTAATATTTTAAAATATTAAAACATGTCCTATTAACACTAGTAATGTATACATACATTGAAACCTAATTTCATTCGGGATAGTTCTTTGAATTTTTCAATGTTTTATCACGACTGAGCACGAATTACAAAATATATTGGAATTTAAAATACTATAATAACTGACTAACGTACAAATAATAACTTAGATGAGCCCTATAAGTACTGAATTTACCTTAAAAATTAGAGTATATTTCACGTACAAAAAATTAATTATTTACACGATTAGTTATTTTTATTGTATTTCGCGACATAAAAAACAATCAGTACGAATGACAAAACAAATGCAGAGTATTTCAAAATCAATATAGATTTAAATGAAAAAAAACCAATGAAACTTTATTGATTTTATACGGAGAAACTATTTTTTCAAACGATTGTGTTGTACAAGAGTTGTTTATTTAACTTAAAAAACAAAGTTTAATAGGAAACAATTTTCATTTACATTTAACTCCTATGACATTGTAATGTTGAACACACGCGTCGCATAATAAAATACGCATTGATTAAATTTAAAAAAAAACTAATAATGTTTTAATTAATTTTACACTTTACTTTCTGAATTATAACTATTATTTTTAATGTTTAATCCACAAGTGAATTTGTTGAAGAAGCAGAATTCTTAAAAGTTAAGAAAAGTTTTTGTGTTTATACGGTATAGTTTTAATAACGAAAATTTTGAATTGTGTTGCGGGAAAACTTAAAATATCTATTTTCAGGGGAAGCATGACAAATAATGGAACACTTTTAACATGATATTGTAAGTCATAAAGGATAATTAATTGAAAAGCACAATTCGAGTGTGAGTCAAGTGACTTGGTTTAATTAAATTAAGACTATAATAAGATTTATAAGTAAATTTTAACACTCAACAGTAATACAACTGTTAATAATTATAACTATTATTATAGACTTAATGTAATATAATAGTTACTATTATCATAATAATGATGAAAGTAATTTCATTTGAATGTTTGAGCTCAGTAAGACGTTATTAAATAACAATACCGAAAACATTCACAAGTGCTAATCAAGCTTTTTTTTTTTTGTTATTTTGTTAACATCACATTAAATAAGAAAAAATAAATCCTGTAGACGGAAATATAATCCTTGTGATAACCATAGCAATCGTTGATTAAACAGACTGGAAATTGCATTTCATTCTATTATTCTTATAGAAAATTCGGTTAGATTCACTCGAACGAATCTTACACGCCAATACTCCGTGACTTGTCATGCACGTAAAACGCCTTCGGATGTAAAACAAAAATAAAAACAAACCATATATATATAATATATACATATATATATATTTGAAAAGTTATTTTTTTCATCTATAATTTTATTCATTTACTAATGTACAATACACGTTTGCGAACAAACGACAATGTGAATATTATCGTCTCATAATATAATAATATTAAAATGTATTGCTGTTCATAATGCAGATGACCATTACAGTCGTGAGTACAACTGCAGACCACTTAAATATGTATATATTTTATAAAAATATGAGATGTGTAAGTCTACTGACAAATGTGACAACTAAATTAAAAGACACGAATAAAACACACGAAACGTGACAACATGACAGTGGTACGCCGTATGCCGTGTCAATTGACACTACTTCAAAATAACAAACTCGCGACCTAATGGGTTTTAAATTATAAGGAGATCATGTGACCAATTTTATTTCAATTCGATGAGGATGATTGTTAGGAATTCAATATCACGAGCAAGGTTTTGGATTAATGAGGATTGTGAGATATTTTCGTGGAAGTTTTCATAATACTATAGGTTGTAATATAATATACGTAGTATAGGTAATCTCTGGATTTTGAGGTCATGAAACAGTGCGCATCTTGTTGTTATTAGCCATTGATTATTCGCGAATAAGAGAAAACTTATTAATTGGATGGACTGTGGCTTGATTTTCCAAAGCTGGACCCTAAAGTTGAGTAATGCAGGTTAATACGGGACGAATAATTTATCAGAGAGGAATAATTGCCTCACGCCTATAATATTATAAGTTATAAATGTTTTCTTATTAGTTTTGATACGATTCATAGACCGCAGTTCAGGTAAGGATAGATAACCTATACAAAATGTCAACAACGATATTATTATTATTAGGTACTCTAATGACGACGTTCGGGACCTAAAAATATTGTATTAAGACCATGGCCGGGTTGCACTAGTTTGGACAGTTTTCGAGCGTAATGTAAATTCAGTTTGCCCACGCGATACCCTTTTTTTTTCGTGTAAAATCGCTACACGTTTATTGACTCGAGCACGCGTGCAATTGGCGATATTAATTCGTTTTAATAATATCTATCGACTATCGGCTGATGTCATTGCCACCCATACGACGTGTCGCCAAGGCAAGTTCGGCTCGATCGTTTATACTATCATACTAATGCGTGTATTGCAATATATAGGTTATATTATAGCCTCGTATGGGTAACGAGGTTTCGAACTATTTATTTTTCGTCGCGAAAACGTTGAAATCCGAATTGCACAACACGCCGTTTGCTATTCACACACAATCAATTAAAAACATTGAAAAACGATAATGAGTTTTGTTCGCACGTCCATTCAATACATACACGCGTGTACGCGCGTCAGGTGTACATGCAGACGAATTATACACTCCGGACGCGCTGCAGTGGTTTCGACTCGAAACGACAGCAATTAAATTGAAAACCAATAGCGGCAACGACATAAGTTTAGCGTGGATAAACTGCACGATGCTGTATAATAACAATAATATAACGGAATTTATCGACGTAAGTCTCCGGCTCCGAGCGCGGCGAACACAATATTGTTGTTATAACAATATTGTTATATCCGAGAAGTTTAATAGCGTTTTACATCCTCCTGTGAATAACGTGTGTCATTATTTTTAGTGGGACCCGAGGAACGAATGCGCAGCGAGTTAAATCACTCCGCCGTAGAGGAATCTTATTCATAGTGATATAGTACAAAATCGAACGGAACTTTAGTAATTGAACGCGATCCGTTGAGTGCCTTAAAGGAACAACGCGGGGTTGAATTTATTGCGAGACAATAGATACTAGCTTTTAGAATTCGTGTTTTCAGGTAAGTTTGTACACGCAGTTTGTTATTTATTTATGCGTTTGTTTTGTAATACGATATTATTATGTTGGATTTGATAAATAATGTATTTGAAAAATAAATATTTCGGCGCCGGGGCTGAATAATACTCGTAAGTCCGTTGTATAATATTATGATATTATAATATACATAATAAATACTTATAAATTACAAAGTAAGAATTCTGATGCGTTCGACAAAATAATCGATCTATCAATATACTCGTATATTGATAAAAAGCAATGTTTGTGTATGCGATTCACAGCCAAGTATATCGCATTCGCGGTTTTGAAATGTGGTTCATAATTCATATTGCTCTATTTAATCCTATGCCCAAAAATGTGTGCCTAGAAGTAACATTTTTAAATTTTACTTAACAAAGATAGGATCACGTAGGATTTTTTTTAGTTTACGAAAAAACGACTATTTTTAAACATAAAATAGTTATTACGATTTAATATAATTTTAGACCTGTATTTCATGTTTGGTCAAAGCTGCCCGAACGAGTGTTTTGATAATATGCGTAGCTAGCATACATTTAATAGAGCTTAACACAGGGAAAATTTATTGCCATCATTTAATTTGTTACAGATAACAATGTACAGGATCAGTTATTTAATACATATATCTACTGTATAAAATTAAAGACCCAAAACAAATGACCTTTATATGTCATAGTTTTCGACCGATTTTCATAACATTTTCGTCAGTAGATTCAACACGATCCTTAGTGTCGTAGGCTCTTTTTTATTACCTACTTAGTTTTTATTTTCCAACACACAAATGCAATTGACCTACAAAATTCTATCATTTTATTTTTTTTATTTATATGTTGTTGCCATTGGCTATAGAAAATAAAATAGTTATTACCTATAATTGGATATAATTTTAGACCGGCATTTTGAACTTGGTAAAAACACTAAAATCAACCAAAATAACCATGTTAAAAAATCTGTGCAGTTTACATTTAACAGAGTTTAAAAAGGGTCGAGCGATAAATCTCTGGGCATTTAACGTGTCACTGGAAATGCTGTGCATGATTAGCTAGTGCCTAGTACCATATAATATGTTTATAAATTGCAATATTATTTGCAATTACTTATTTTTTTTATGATTCACGCTAAATAAATTATAAAAATGGAAAAAGTTTAAATAAGAGATTATTAATTTTATCGAATAGTTATAAAACTTTCATTCGCCAAGCGGTACATTATAATATATGTCTTATGTACCAGTGTTCAGCGGCTCAGTGCAATATTTGATACCTATAAATTATTTTGAAGTTTCATCGATTCTTTATAATTATTAATGTTCCTCTACTAACACGCCGTCTATTATTCACAAGATCGTTGCAAAAATAGAATTTTTCAAACAAATCGAAATACCGTCACTTATATCGATTCCGTTTCCGTGATATTTCACTTGGAAACCTTAATTCGCCGGTTGTTCATTATGCGCAATAAATTTTAATATAATATTTATAGGTGGAATAAGCATATACAATATATATTATTAATTATTATACTCAGTTCGTTTGACCGAATACACGTGCGATTCGTCGTGTTAATTATCGTTGTCGACGCTTTATTCGTTACCGCACGAACACGCCGCGCTTAAATTATTATCATAAACAGTGGAGCAGATTATATATTATTATAATATGGTAATACTTTATCAGTGTACAATACATCTAATAATAAAATATTCATAAACAGCGCAACTATTTACGTGTTTCAATTTCAAATTGTGTCATCCGCGGGAAGAGTCGCTGCACCGTTGCTCAGTTAAAATATTGTCGTACCGTTTTTGAATAGATAACCATACGATAATCGTTCGGTGTTCGTGTAATAATGTCATCGCATTATATATTACGTTATAGCGTTCGTACAATTATTATCGTTTCCCTGGATTAGATTGAATTGAATTCCGTGCAAACTATACACCGATATTAAATACATTATAAAATGTATGTTACAGTTTCCCATAATGTGTTGGTGATATTATGAGTGCATGAATATGTATAATATTATGAAATTGACAGTATAGATTTTGTGCGCATAATTAATGATGTTGTAGAAATAGCCGTACGCAAACGATGAAAAGCTTATTATTATTATATTATCTTTGAATAATGCGAACGCACAAATTTTTTTTTAATTATAAGTGATTTTTTCATAATATAATTTAAAAATAATATAACATAATATAATAAAATCGTATAATGTGGGGCAATACTGTATGGAATTCGACATAAAATATATAAACAATTTAATATAATGCTGTATGACGATTTATAATACCTATTTTATAAAACTGTAACGAGTGAAAGTTCCAAAATTATTAATAAAATATGAACGTGAAAATATTTATTTTTTATTTATACGTTATTAATTTATTATAATATAATTATAATTAACAGTTTTATTTATACTACGTGGTACTGGAGTAGATAATGTAACAACGTATATTATACAGAATAGATGGTAAAAAGGTTAGGCATCTACCATTATTTTAAAGTCTTCTATTTTGTTTTTCTGATATAAATACCCAACTCAATATTTAATTATTATAATAGCGTTTTAAGTTTTAGGAAAACGATCAAGACTGTGAAACAATGGTATAAAAATAAAATAAAAAATTGTTTACTAATAAAAATACTGTTGCGTAAAATAACTAAAAGAATATAGAAAAGGATGTGAACGGAAACAGGATGTCAAAAATATGTTCTGTTATACTTACTTTAATCTTCACGTAGTATGGTTATTACATTTAAAAAGTAGGTACCTTATCATAATATTATTATTATTATTATTATTATTTTACAAAACAAACTAATATTCATTTAATAGGTCAGACTTTGTTACTAATAATAAACGCTCTTTTGTATTTATGTTATTTATTATGTTAATTTTTATTATTTACTTATAGTTATATTGCTACATACTACTATAGGCAATACGCATCTTCGGTCTATTTAGTATATATTTTCAAATACGATTCGTAAAATTAGTTTACGATCACTGTTATTAATGTTATGATTACAATTCGCCCCGAGCTACAAATAACGTCCATGTTATACTTTTATACAACTGTTATACTTATTCATAATATATATATATATATCATATATATGTGCACCCATATAATAATTGTGTGTATTAGAACTAAAATCCTATATCTTCAAAAAAATATGTATAATTTTTAGTAAGTTGTAATTATTTAGACTTGCAGTCAGTATAATTGTTTTCTACCTATTTAATTTCTTCACTTTTAAAATAACATACAGTTGTTTTCTAAGTCCTCATTTTTATTCCTTCTTATAATATATATATATATATATTAAGGTATTATAGCCAGTTAATCAAAATTAAAACCAACGATATTTGTATATTTAATCTGATGATAAATGCTTATGTTTTAAATAGAAGACACAATAATGTCTTGTAGGTATTGGATAATGAAAGATAATGTTTTCATTTCGTACAATTTTAGTATTTAAGTAGATACTTGTTATCTGGAACAAAACAATCAAATTTACTGTTGGAAATAACAAATCAATGTTCATTTCAGAACAAAAAGTACTAAATAGTATATAAAAATGGAAACCATAAATTCTGATTAATCAATGCATATATTGCATACATTTACAAAGTAAAAGATTTAATTGAAATAAATTCCTGATGGTATACGGTCTTTCATACGTTTTCTATTATATAAATGAACATTTTTACCAATTTAGTTTAAGTTTTTATGTATTTCTATAATAAAGTTATTTAATTCGTATTAAAAATTTAAATAAATTAACTAAAAGTCTATATCGAATATTTAAGCTAATAATTTTAAAACAATATTATAATTATTAATTTTACTAAATATTATTTTTAAGATACAAATATATTTAGCTATCATAAAAAATAAGATAGAACAGATATGAAATAACCTGATATGAAGTTTTAAAATTGTATTTATTGTGGTTACTATAAAATACGATGATCCTATGAAAAATGACTAGAGTGAATTTAAGTATAGAATCTACAAATAAATTTAAAGTTAATCCAATGGAGTTTTTAGTGGCTAAAAAATTCTGGAGAATTTACAATTATCTCTTAATTATTTAAAATTAAACTATCTACACTAGTCCGTTCGTCATAAAATTAGTATAAATATAGAAATAATAAATTGAATATAAATGTTTAAAGGTAAAAAATGAAAATCCAGAGCATTTTGCTTTCATAAAACATTTTTTTTATAACAATTTATTCACAAAAAATGCAAAGTTTAATAATTTTATTAATAATGTGAATACGAACGTAAAAAATTTTACATTTTATTTAAATATATAAAATCTAAAAATGTAAATTTAAGAGTGCTTTAGGTTGATCTTAAATTACTGTTTCATTTTTTTCTATATAGTTTTTAATATTTAACCACTGATAATAATTATAAATCCAGTCTTTTGCAGTACCTATAACCATTTATTATAAAATATTATTTTACATTTTACAAGTCTTTTGTTGTAAGTATTGCCATCAACCGACGAAGAGTTAAAGCAAATAAAATACGATTAAATCTGTCGTCCACTGTTGTTTTGTCGATTAATAATCAGTAGTGGAGCGGCAGCCATGTTAAAGTACGCGCCTGTGAATTAATTTATATAATTATTATAAATAGCCAATAAACAATCGGAGTAATTTAGGTCGCAATTAATAATATAAATAGTTAAGGAGAAATATTTTCTATCAAAACTTCCAACTACAAATATGTAAATAATATATACATTTATTTAAAAGAAATTAAATTTTTTAATGAATATATTAATATAATATATTATATCCGTTCACTTAAGGTATTAAAATGAACATAATATTAACGTAATTAGATAGTTAGATTATAAAGGCATAACTATAACCTAAAATTATAAGAAAAACAAAAAAAAACATTTATTGTATAGAAACTTAAAATATTCCTCTATAACTAAAATTATAATTTTCAAGTTACAATGTAGGTATATTAAAATATTAAGACTAGTTTTGAGTTACTTTTAGCGATTTGACATTTTCAAATTGTTTAGTTTTTTTATTATTCAAACATTTATCAAAGACTTTTATGCTGAATCAAAAGCTTGAAAATAAAACATAAGTAGTTTATAAGAGACGGTTTTCCTATAGCAATTTAAATACATCAAATATTCAAAAATACATCAATACGATTTTTTTTATAAACATTTGAAGAAAAATGTTAAATAAAATGTAATATTTAAACGAAAAATAATAGTAGTTTTAGTTATTATGTTGTAACTAAAAAAAATATTTGTCATCAGGACTTGTCAAAGTTTCGTATGCTTTTATTTTCTATGCATAATAAAAAAAATGTTACGCTATTACGATGAAATGTTTTTGGCATAAGTTCAACTTACCATAATATATCGTATAAAAAAAAATCGTCAATAGATATATATTATAGAGCTGACTGTGTCTTCACTCAGAATTTTATTTCGTAGTTAATAGAATTATAAATTTATCATTAACTTCAATTTTACACATCCATTACAGTGACTTACTCAATGATAATGTATACTCGAAATCTATAGCAGAGTGATTTCTCTGATTTTAAAAATACACATTGTGTAGTCTTGAAAATTTGAAATCGCAACAACTTATGTGTCACTAGAATTTTTTCATTTTTCTGATAATGACAAAAATAAATAAAGTTAATGATATTTCTGAAATGTTGAGTCAAATATACGCTAGTTACGAGACAATAATTAAAAGTTTTAAAATTAAAATAAAAACAATAAATTTAGTAGCTAGGGCTTGGCGAAACTGGCCCAGGTCTGGAGCGCAACGAAAAAAAGGGCGCAAAATCCAGAATAAAATATACCATATATTATACCAATTATTAATAACATACCTTTTATTTATAATATGGGCAAAATAATTATACTAGAATAGCTACGATATAGTACTTTATTATGGCGTATTGTGTACAAAAATATTACAATTTACAAGTGTTTACAAAATAATAAACATAATGATTTTCAAAATCGATTATTATTGTTAACTCATAGCTGCACGTTTGATTCAAAATTACGATTCTAAATGTTTTATTTTTATATTTTAAAGGCCTTCATCAATTTATTCATATTTATGGGTGGTAGATAACTACTCCTATTTTAGTATTTAGTCTTTTTGTATTAGCCATGAAGGAAACACTTGTGAAAGAAGTTTTAGTAAACTGAAAATGATTAAGTACTATCTAAGGTCTACAATGTCACAAGAAAAATTGACGAGTATGAGTATTATATCAATTGAACGTGAATTGGCTTCAAACATTAATCTTGAAAATGTTATAGATGAATTTGCTACTAAAAAAGCACGAAAAGTGAAATTTTCAAATGTATAAAAGCACAATTATTTTTTAAATTATTATAAAAAGTTATAATCAGTTTGGCAGTGTTATAATAGCTAATAAAAATAAGATAAAATAACGAACGTCTTTATATGTGTAAGTACGTGGGGGGAGGATGAGAGGGGTAAACAATTTTTAAAAGAGCGGAAATATGTTAAATGGCTAGGAGCACAAATGAACATTGTTACGGTTCTGCAAAATGTAATTAATATATGATATTTTTAAAAATTGTAAGAATTTTAATTTAATAAGAATGAAATAATTAACTAAAATATTTCGTTAGATATCAATATGTTATGGATATAAATAATCTTTTTCATTATCCATGAAATATCTTCAAAATACATTTATTTATTTTTACTTATAATACTAAAGCTACTATAACCTTTAAAAGTAAAATAGTAACCAAATTTTAAACCAATCTAATCTTAAAAAAAGTCGTATTTTATCTATTTAAATGCAGAAGCAGAATAAACAACAAATTGGTTTTTTACTATTCTTAAATATTATTACTAAATATTGAAGAGATTTACGAAAAACAGATATTTTGATATATTTTTAAAGAAATTAACAAATTTCACCATACCAGTATTCAAGAATGCTTGAATTTTAATTGTGTAGTTATCACCATTTAATCACATCTACTTTATTATTTTCAAATACATTAAGATATAGTTTTAATTTTATCATCATAAAAATTTGATGATATTAACTAAAAAATACTAATTTGTTTATATTCATGTATATTTTAAGGTTTGCTTTAATTCAAATAATATTGGATAAACACTTAATGTACCTATGTAAAACAATTCAATTAAGAAACAAATAAAATTGTTTTGAAACCAATACAAACCCGATCATTGATTTTATCTAAATAATAGTAGAGTAAATTATTTAGCTTCCTACATAAATAAATCAACATAACTGAACCATTTAGATTTTTATTTAAAAATCGCTATTTTTTTTTTTTTATCGAATCGAAGTCCCTCCAGTGAAAGGGACCTACGTTTTGTGAATCATGTCTTTTTTAATATACATCATCGCATTCACTTATTGTTTGATATATTTGTGTTAACAGATTGTGTAATAAACATTTTATAATTTAAAAAAAAAGCTTTTTTAGAACTAAATATTTAAAGTTTAGTTTAGTATTACACAGACAAGGTTCTTAAATTCATACATTTAAATAAAATGTTACTAAGACATAATGCAATAGATAATTCATTTTAAATTTGTTTTGAATTTTTGATTAAATAAGATATAATGTAGGTATAGTATTGAATTGTATTTATTTGTAAACATTTCTTTTAATATTATTAAATCATAATTCATAATTCATAAATCATAATATTATCAAAAATTTAGATTTATTTTAGTAAATATATATATGCGTAGATTGTAATCAATTTTTTTTTAATTTTATATGGTGGCTGTAATCATTCAATTATAAAAAATAAAATACAATCAATAAATTTGAAAAAAATATTATTTTAGATAAATATATATATATATATTTTAAATTTTAAATTATGAAATACGTCGCATGTATAGTGTAGGTAGATACATATTATCAAATAAACAGAAGCTGGCTGACAACTTGTAGAAATTTAAGAAACTGGTTAACTTAACTCTACATGTGATATAATATTATTACAATAACCAATACAGTATGTGTCACAAAATATTTCTAACTTATTACTTTTAAATTTTAATATTCATACAGAAAATAAGCTAACAAGATTGGTGTATAATGTATATGACTACCTATATGTGTATTAAATTAATGTGAATTTTTAGTTTTTTTTTTTAGTTAGAATCTATTTTTTTATAAAAAATTGTTTATACCTATTAGCTGTCAATCAAACATACATCATAATAAGATTTCATTTGAAAAATACCAGATATACTGTTAGATAAGCTGTCTTTGGTTTCATTTCATATCAATATTTATAAATATTTTATATTGAATCTTTAAACAACTTTAGCAGTAGATACTATTAAGTACACTTGTACAGTTGTACATAATATTTACAATTTATTTATATAAGGCTAAGCTAGCTTAAATAAAAATACTAGAAAAAAAAGAGATAATGCAAAATTAATATTTAGTATAAAATATAAATAAATTACATTAATGGTTTAAGTGTTTATAATTTAAATATATAACGTGTAAATGTACTATGTACACAAGTTTAAGCAGATTGTATTGCAGTTATAGTCATACAAAATTAATATAAAAAAAAATGCAGCTAGAATAATTTAAATCAAATTTTATTTTTAATAAATTAAATTTTTTACTATAATGTAATAAAACTGATGCACACAAAAGATTCAGATTGTTATCACCATACATTTTCGAGTTTTTAAATGGGTTTTCCACTTTTTAAACTTAGTGTTCGTGTTTCCGAAACGCGTTATACAATAAAGAATTTAACCATTCATGTATAGTCCAAGAGTAGAAACGAATATCTTATTTAGTAATAACCCTAATTTAAATACGAAGTATAGCCATATTTTTCTAATTTAAATTTATATTGATTAATTTTGATTTTCCGAAAGGTATTTCAAAATTACTTTATTACTATTAAATAGCACTCAAGAATTTAATGGCTGTTGACTAGTTAAAAATTTTAATTTATTATAATTGTACGTAGGCATCTATACCTGTCTCTATTTAATAATCTAATATTTATATTGAATTAATTAAGTGGTTTTAGCAGAATGTGTTTATTTTTAATTTGAGAAATCTTTTTTTTTTTATTTTCCGGATTATAAATTTTAAAGCTTCATAAAATGTAAGTTAAAAAATAAAACGGTATATTGTAAATTGTATAACAAATTAATATTTCTATTAAAAAAAAGTTATTATTTTTAAAAATAAATAACTATGAAATAAACTATGTTAAGTTTTTTACTAGAGATAAAGTTAAACTAATTGTAAGTAATAGGAATTATTATTAAAAAAAAAAAAAAAAAAACATTTCCCTGCTATTTAAATAAGTTTATAGAAAGCTAATTTAAAAATCTTTGGTACGGATTTACGGTGTCGAAAACACATCTCCTCAAGGGATTAATAAGAAAAAAGTTTTAATTTTCTTTTGTTAACCAATTAGTAGTATCAATTTTGGTTATTTACAGTGTGCCATTTTAGATATTTTTAATCATAATATCGCATACGATGTTGATAATATTATTACGATGGTGATAGTGGTACAATTTGATGGTTCTGGTGAAATTATTATTTAGAATCGATATATTTTTTCCATAAATATACGCCTCGAAACTAAATTTAACGACTGTGAAATCCTTCATTCTAATGATAGACGAATCACGAAATAGTGACAAACACGAGAAATTGACGTTAGCAGCGGAAAAGTAATTTTGCAATTGATTGAAGGAATCTAATATTTTTGATCTCATAAATTCCAAGTATAATAATATAATCCACGCGATGCACTATATCGTGTATAATATATTATATAACACAGAAAAAATAAATAGTTACAGTAGGTACATAATAATATAATATATTTTAAATTATAGTATTACTACATGATGACAAGTTCAAATACATTTTGTTGAATTTTAATATTATTGTATAATGTATATAAAAACCTATATTTACTCACTATACTAAATTATATCGATTTAGCTGTATCTGTGTTTTATAATAATTAAAAAAAAAAAAAAAAAATCAAAGGATGATTTCCATTAATATGTTACTTGTCCTATAATATATTCTATTATATTTTATAATTTATGGAACACTCGAGTAAATTACGATTTTTATATATGTATTTTTCCTTGGTAAATGTTATTTACATTGTTTTAAATGTATAGTAATTTTTTTATAAAGCGAGTATTTTTTGTTGAAAATTAAACGGTCAACGTTTATTTTTATTTCTATTTCTATTTATAAAACATATATAAGCAGATCCGCGCGTTTTGTTAATTATTTCCAAATCGTCGTGCATGACGGAAACCATTGTCGATTAATAAAGTAGTGACTTTGAAAGGCGTTAATTATTATAAGTTCATTCGATCGCAAAACGCATAAATCTGATGGGTAATAATAAACAAAATATAGTTTGAAAAAAAAATTAATAACAACAACAACAATACAGTGCAGCGTTATTGATTAGCTTATGTTTTATGTAGAGTGTCTATAATATGGAAAATATACAGTAATTGAATAATGTAGAAAATTACACGAACAAAAGCTTCTCGAACGCTCACCGCGAAGGGGTATATAATTCATTGCAACGGTGTCGTTGCCGAGTGTGTAGACCTATACAATATTAAAATTAATTATATTTTCATATACGCGCGTCATACCTATTGGTATCCAAGTTGAATATAATGCGCACGAATTGACAAAAATACGGACATTCGCCCACCAAATTACACTTAGCGATAACCAAAAGTACACCAAACGAAACGCCTATATTATATGCGTCGCATTCATTATTATGTATAGGTACCTCGCATACGTATGCATTTGTTATAGGGTGAAACACCCATGCTCACTGTTATCGACGCACACAACGAGTGCAAAAGAGACTTCACACGAAAAAAAAACCCCCGTCTGGTAACGATATAATAACAATAATACGTTTTTGTATATTTGTATATATATAAATATGTTCGTTCCCACTTAAATGAGCGATAGGTATATACATATATATATATAAGAGCGTTACGCGTAAGTACACTACGTCGAGTTTTGTAAATATACAGTGCACACGCATAGACGTCATATTATTGTTGTATATTATATACAGTGTACAAGCGACGACTTGCGCACTATTCTACCGCCATAATTCAAGTATAATGCGCTACCGACGTATACGTAAAATGTATATATATATATATATATATACATGCACCTTATATATAGTGTAGTATTCGTTGTATGCGCCAAATGCCAATTAAAATAATATATTGGGCACGCGTTACTCCGGCTGATCCAGGGGGAAAAAATGTTTAATAGAAAACTGAAGAAAAATTACTACCTCGGTGCCGCGTTGATTACGATATACTTATCCCGTCGTCACACCAGTAGTAAATACAGAGGTGGTTAAAAGGGAGGGAGGGGTTAATTAAAAAAAAATTACAAGATACATCACTGTATCAGTAATATATAATGATATTTATGAGGGTTATACCTATATTATTATAAATTAATTCTATGTTTGCCGGCAATAGGATTTCATACAATACAAATGGATATAATAGTTTTTGACCAAAATCGTACCTTTATTTTTCGGACAACCAAAAAAATTAATTCTTACTGTATGTATATACGTATAGAATGTATTAAAAATACAAGTTGTATACAAATTATGTAACATATAATTTTCGTTAGTAATTATTTGATCAGTATCTATCACATTTACTAAATTAAAATATACTGATGTTTTTCTTTATCACACATATGGTAGTTGTAGTCACAATTAAACTCAAAAACTACATATAAACGAATCATTTAATTAGGTAATTGAACAATTCAGTGTTTTGAATTTTCTAAACTAAAAATTTAAGTGTGACGAAAAATAATAAAAATAACAATAATAGGAAAATAAATTCTAATAAATGTAGGTACCTATATAATATGAAATAGTCATGTAAATAAAACGTATAATAAAAATGATTTATGCCACAGCCAGTTCTTGGATAACTTTAACCAATATATATTCTAAATATTTCAATAAATTAACTAACATGTTTTTATTTTTACTTTATTATACCGTAGCTCATAAACTCTTAAATCGCATTTTCGACTTCATCATAATTTAAAAATTGTAGACCAAAAAACATTTTGAGCTACTTTCCTGGTTCACCAAACTTCTTATACATTCTATATTTATTTTTTGCTATTTATTTGAATAAGTACCGAATAGGTGTAATGCGCTCCATTAATAAACGTTTGATAGAAATTATTATAAAATATGGAAATATTGGGAAAGAACTTTATGCTAAATGAGCGTTGTCAATCGTATTTTACTGTTTTGGTCGAAAAGAAAATTTACTTTTTTTAATTTGGTTGATTGAGAAACGTCAAGATGACATCTTAGACAAACATAGAAGGATTTAAAGTGGTCGAGGACTTGAAAAAACTTGGAAAGGAGAACTGGCTGAGGAATGAGAGAGAGAGAGAGACCGTTGAAGGCATGTAGTTGTTTGAGCAATGGGCCTATGCATGGCCTATAAAACGGGATGAAGTAGAAGATGAATATTATGGTAAAATTATTATCACCCGGTGAATTGTAATACACGGCGTCGATATTCCGTCTGGTTGCTAGCAATACCTATGCCGTACACATAGTGGGCCGCCGTCATTTTCCGTTTTCCCGAGTTTGAAATTAAATTCGAAAACGGGAAAACGCGATGGACAATCCCGTTTACATTATGTATTAAGTTATAATATTATTATAGAGCTGCAGCGGCGACGGTCGTTTTTCGCGCGCCGCATCATACGATGTTATAAATGCAATTATAATTATCATCGTCATTATAATATTATCCCGAGGAAATATTTTCACAGTCGTCGGCGGCGCTTTGTCGTCGTCGGTATATTTACATATAATGCTATTGTATATGATGTTCGCAAATCACGCACATAATATACAACATGCACACATATACGCATATAATATATACACACACGAGTGAAGTACACGGGAACACTATATGTCTATACACTATGTTATTATATACGTATACATACGGATGCCTACGCGCATTGTTATAATAGGTGTACGGTATAATATTATATATTGTAGTATACTGCCGTGTTCTGCGGCAGCAGTCGATGAACTATCACAGCGGTAATAATAATTATAACGATCCCGCCCGCCTGCGTATATACCCCCCCCCCATATCATAATATATTAGTACTTATACCTACCTACTCAGCGCGCGCGTAATTTATATATTCTTATTATTTATTTTTTTTTTTTTTTTGAATTTTTAATTAACTCACCGTGGGATTTGTTGGATACGAACATTTTTAATAGCACGTGTATTATTATTATTATTATTATACATTACATTGTGTACCTACCTACCTACCTATATATTTATATACCTATATATTCCACGGGGAAAAAGTAGACGTTTTTCGAAACAAACGTTATAATATATACCTATAACGATAATAATAATAATAATAATATCATGTTCGGGTAACACAACTACCAGACGTATATAGCGTACTACTCGTCGCCGTCTGTTCGACGGACCTTGAAATCTCGGGCCGCGCGTAATCGCACCGGTGTAAAGTTGGTTTTTTCCCGGTTTACATGTGAGACGGGTAAACGAGATATTATTATACGCGCGCCGGTCATCTGCATATTATGGCGACAACCGATCTGGTTCGAATATGTTTCGCGCCAAACCCCGTCATATAAAATATTATATACATTTCCAAGGTCTACGCCGGCTGCTGGCATCCCCCGAAGGCAACACGCGCCGAACGTATCTGCTCGTCGTGTTGGTGACAAATGCGACCGATTGAAAGGTGTAGACAGTGTAAAGTAAACCAAATAACGATCATAATATTATGCACTACACGCGTATGAGAACAAAATAATGAATCGTCTTCTCGATTACCTACTTTAGTGTGCTATACCAGTATAGTATTTATAAATTATAAATTATTATATATTAAAAATAATAATGTATCGAAATATTGTCGTAACTAACGCGTTCAGAAACCGAATCAAGCCATATCGTCGCGCGTAAATAGATTTAAACAGACTCATGTTGTGCTATATATACATATATTTATTCGTACGAATTTTTTTTATATCAGCACTGCAGTTATCAGGCCAAAGCCAAAAATTCATAATTCATATTATTGCATCATGATATAATATCACTGTAGCGCAGAAATACGAGTCTAATATTGTGATAATAATATATAATATAGGTACATCATTGGATTATATTTATACAGAAAAACGCTCACGCGTGAAGTTTACGACGACGTTCGTGTCTGAATAAACACTATAAAACATCAGTACGAAGAGCGTAGGTAGAAAGAGAGACATATTATATTGTAATATATAATGATAATTTTATATAATTATTATTTGTCGTAAAATTGTCTTCTCGTTTTATAAACCTATAAAAATGTGATTTTAACTACAATAATAAAATCACCACGATGTACGTGTGACACCAATACAGAAAATATTTATTTTTTTACACAGAGTAATAATATATATTACAATTGTGGGAAAACCAGAAAATCCGAGTTTGAACTTTTTGACTTTATGTACTAAAGTATAATATTACGGTACACATTATAAATATATGACATGTATATTACTTTATTAGTATATAATATATAATAATTTAATATTTACGGGAAATCTAATGAATCAAATATATCGATAAATTACATGATAAAATATAATGACGTCGATCAAAACGTTAACGACGTTTTATCCACGAGTATAACAATATAGAAACGACATAAAATGAGATCTCGCTGGGAGTAGGTAGTTGTTTTATTAATTCATACATAGATGTATTATAATTTAATATTACTGTTTGCAACAAAAAGCGTCGACTATATAATATTATTGCCTTTTAATGTTATACGGATATTTTAATGGTTATTATTATTATTATTCTTTTTTAAACGCAATACTATTTCTAAATGTGACTTGTCATGTCAGAAAGTTGACCGTATACATAATTTGTTTGACAGCATAATAGAATAACGCTTATAATAATACGCGTCTGACGTTTTTCCTCATTTATGTCAAAACGGTCATGATCCGTTGCTGTAATTCACGGTAGTATTGCGCATTAATAAAAATATATAATACTCCTTACCTTCGTAGATTATTTTATGAGACCTCATCGGCTTTATATCAAATAACGGACATTGATTTACGAGATAGTAATTGTACTGCGCGTGTAAATAAATCGCATTGGCGATATTAAAACTCGAGAACGGTGCATATATGACTGTATATTAAATTATGTGGAACAAGTCAATAAACATCATAATAGTATACTATACGAGCCGATCCAAACGCCGAACAACCGAGCATATGGTTGTGCAGTGTATTTGGGTGCGTACATTGATACAGTAATTTTTTCCACTCTACAGACCGCATAATAATAATTACTATATAAGTATAATAATAGCCGATAATATCGATATCAACGAGTGTTGAATTCGTTACTGTATTACAAGATTATCTTGTTAACAAGGACCTAATCCCATGATTACGGTTCATGACAACTATAATACAACACTGATTTATTTTTTTATTCATCAAGGTTATTTATGATTACTGTGCCTACATCGTAGCGTATATTATATATAGGCACCTACCTATACGTATAATATATGTATAATTGTATAAACGTACATGCGGTATAGAGGTGCCAAATTGTTTGACTTTTAATTTATATACACAAATAGCACTGATTTTATCCATGTTGTACGTGCGTCAAACTGATGACCCGTTATAACGTTATCGAGATTTAAATTTTTAAATACAATAAATGTACTTTTGATAATTATTTTAATAACACAAAAAAAGAATTTAAGTATAATATGATATATGCGTAGGCATACATATATACGTGCTATATATTATAATATAGAGAAGTACTCGTATAGTTTTAAGCGTAGTTACAAAAAAAAAATAATACGGTATGAATATTTTATTTAGCATTAATTTTTTTATTTTTTGCTTAGGATTATTTTTGTACACAGATTTTAAATGTATATGTCATACCTCTACCTAACTTTTTAGTACACATTGAAATGTGGGTATTGTCAAGTGGAGTCGTATTATAAAATTAAAAAAAAAACATCTTTTACATTGTTACACATAATTAAAATAACATTCGACAACGAATTAAATTGTAACAAAAACTACAAAAGTTCACAAATGACAAACTACAGGAAAATATAATGTATAAAATATATTATGTAAAAAGAATAAAGTTAATCATATACTATGTTACGAATACTTTATATTAATTTTCAATACATTGAAGAAATTGAACTAAAATCATTACGATCGTACAAAGATATACATAAATCATATTATTTATTCTGTTAAATTTTCACAGCATTAATTACAGTAGTAAACTGTATAATAATATATTATAATAACATAACATATCTATTATTATATTTTTATATATGTTGTAAACTTGTAACCTAATAACCAAATTAAAGCATAATTTTTGTGTTATCGTATGTTTTAATTTGATATCACAAATAATAGTTCAGTTTACTAGTTTAATATATATACGACCAAATATTATTTAATTAATTAATCGTTTCAACATAGGTACCAAATGTTTTTACAAAACTATAAATTTACAATAAAACCAAATAAACATGAATAAAAAAAGAAATATCTTTTTTGTTAGTTATCTGATTGGGGTCTTCTATTGGGGTTATCTATTTTAATAGACTCAATCTATGAAATTGTGCAATTGTTGGCTTAACATAAACTAAAAAAGACATTACGTGATATTTTCTAGAATTTTTTTTAAAATAATTTACAATTTTTTAATTTTCGTTAGTAAGCGGCTACCTATACAAGAAATGCGTAAGTTAGTAGTAGTTTTGTTATTACCATATTTAATAATAGCGATTATTTCATCTGTAGGATTGAGGTGTAGTTTGATAAGGGGTATAGGATTGTCATCCTTATGTATCCTTGATTTAGTTTTTGTTAAATAATAAATTGTGATACAACTATTATAATATATAGTTATTAACTTTCCGTATCATTAAAATATGGTGTATATAAAGCCAACTATATTATAGTTGTTATATATTATTTTTTTTGTATTAACAGTTAATACGGGTCACAGCGAATTAGCGATTGGGTTTTAAATTCGTATGTAACTTTTATTTCTCACGATAATATTTCTAGCCTTTTGAGTTATTACCTTACTCTATTATTTCATTGAGTAGTGTTTATTCTTTTATATACCTTTTTATACATATTATTATATCATACTAAACAAAAAAAAAAAACGATAATAATTTTTTTGCAAAGAATCATACTTTATGCCATTAAGTATATAAAATTACCTAATTAAATAACTTTACTACGTTTACGGTTTCTATTTTTTGTACTTTGTAATATTATAATATCTGAATATCATATAATATGTATATTACGTTTCTCTTTATAAAATCCTGGATAAAGCAGGAGCTGGAGGAGAGGTAAAGATAAATCAAATCCGTGAGACAGACATAGTCCCTTTTTTTTTTTTTAAGTAAGAACACTTGTACCGAATTTATGGATCGTTGCATTAAATGTCAAGATTATCAACCCATATTTTATTATACGATATCAATCGCATTTACATGTTTCAAACAAAAATCTTAATATAATGATACGCCAATATTATGTGATGTATAAATTTTGATAAACTTTATAAGGTTTAAAATTAACTTTTTCGTGGATTCCTTTAAAACGAGCATATACGATTAAGTAAATTATTATATACCGTTTATATTACACGTCTTGGCATCTTCTGCTTGCCATGTATATTTGACTAACAGAAAAGATTTAGTCAGAATAATTTACTACTCGTATTTCAAAATGAAAATCATATTTTACAACTTAAATAAAATGTCTAAGTTTTAAATCAGTTTGTTGTCATCAGAAATAAGTAAAATTTATTTATGCTATGATTTAATGATTTTAATGTAATTTGATCTATACTTATAAGTATAACTTATATCTAACTAAAACGAATTTTGAATTTTAATGTAAAAATATAATCTGTATAAAACCAAACGTCACGTTTGTATAATAGGTAAGTAATAATATATATTGCACGTAGTTTAATATAGCCAGACGTTTTTTTTTGTCGTGGGCGTGTAATGTATATAGCTTGATATAGGTTTTCAAGCCAATTCAGTCGGAAATGATTTTGCCGGTATTCAGTGTTTTAAGTGGTTAAGTCTCTGTGCGTTTGTTTTACGATTCAAAACGGGTATCGTATTACACATTACTTGCGACAACCGTTTTCTGTAGGCCCGGTATATTATACTAGGTGGAAAGGGTATTCATTCTATTACCATAGAAATATAAATACTAATGAAATAAAATAAAACTTTTGAATATACCAATTTATATAATAATATAATTGTATATACTATACACTGTATAGTTTTAAGAAACGCGTCCAACTATAACTAATGTGTATATTATAATATAAGTAATAAGTGCCTATACTTATGGTGTTGTTGTATCTTATAATAAGTATATTATATTTATATTTTTCGTGTTAGACTTAATGTTGCAGATATACCAATAAGTTATACATAGTTATAACATGTTGTAATAGCAAAACCTGCTTAACCATAATTAAAAATAAAACAATTTTCTTTTTCATAATTTCTTGAGAAGACTACACATTTGTAATTTGTATATAACATTGACGTAGGGCAGCAATATTAAATAATATTAATGGGAAATGTTCTCATTTCCTTTTTCTTCTATACTGTCTTCGCAAATTCAATTATATACTTACCTACATAGATCTGCATATATAATTTCGAATAAAACGTTTACTGCACGTTTATATATATAGAATATATATATTTTAAATGAAAATATTATTCTAAACTCAATTTAAAAGATATTTTTAGATCCATTGACACGCCTATTTTCACGCAAGCCATATTTTCTACGAGAATAACATTTTTTATGAACATTGCCGTGAAATTAATATTACTTCGAACCTTACTTTAATAATTTCGTAGCACAGTGCATATCGCGTGAAACACACATAAGATATTTTAATACTATAGTCGTATTATAGACTATAGTATTTATAAAATATGAGATAGGTTAAAATTATAAACATGTGGAGTGAACCCGTCTCACAACAATTTAATAATAATATTATTACTATCATAAACGACTCCGAAGATTGCGTATACAACAATGCAAACCGGAGTATTGAGTGAAAATTGAAAATGTATATCTTGTTAGTAGTATCAAATATACGTATATTATAATATATAATATATAATAGTGTGAGGGAGTCAGAAACCGTAAAATAATTATAGTACTATGTTAACAATTTAATATAATTTAATATTTATTTTTTACCATAAATATATTCGAGTCTTAGCGATTATACAGCTATCGTTTGTATTAATGCAATCAAATCTTTTTTTGTATAAAATATTATCATATTATATTATATAAGTACCTAACATACACAAATATGAAAAACATTTTATTTCATATTTTATATTTTTAATATAAGTTATACACAGAATACATTATAATGGCTAATATATAAGTACCCTTAATATCGTTTTGAACTCATTAGTTAGGTAGTAAAACGTGTTATATTATTATGAATTACATAAATTGTGAAACCACTTGAATATTTTAATTCTAATCAATATAAGTATATGTAAATATAATACAAAGATACTGCCTTTTTGTAAATATTTTAGCTATCACATATAATATATTATTTAAAAAATAATACTTGGTTTTCATTGATACCTAATAATAGCATTTTTAATTTATATCGTATACATTAAATTTTATATTTTTTCATCAATAAACCACCCAGCTCCGTAGTTAATTTTAAACGGATAATGCATCATGGTGTGGTGTCGTACTATCCGGCTGAAAATAATAATAATAATAATAATAATAATAATAATTACTAAAAACGGCATCATTTCATCATACATATATTATTATGTGGGTTGTGGCAGCCGGTAACGCTGTCAGCGCACTGAACATAACTTAACCGCTGTCATCCTGCTGTCACATGGATGCGACAACGCGACGACCGATTTTCCAATTCGTTGTAAACGCACTACACAACGTACACGTTTTCCGTTTTAGAACCGCACTACACAGATGACACTCTTAAAATCAGTTCCGTTTATTCACCCTTTATCTACCTGTGAGTCATAGGTAGGTATTAGAGTATTATTGAGACACCAAGATGATTGTATTTATTCCTTTTTATAAAAATAGAAAAGATATTCAAAACATTTTTTAGTTTGGTAAAAAAATAAAATCTTGATGCAACAATAATTATTATTATCATAGTATCATTTTACAATCATGTGCATATAACTTTTTTATTTGTGACCATCTAAATTATTATTATATTAGAAATTATACTACTCGCACTCACACAATAATAGTTACATTAGGTATGTTGACAATATGTATATTAAACAATTCTAACACTCTGGTATAATATATTATGTGATAATTGACATTATTTAGGTACCTAATATACCTATCTATAACATCCATATAATATGGTAACTGGCAATAGCGTATCACACGAAAGAAAGAAATTAATGACACGTAGGAGTTGTACAAGGCAAACTTTTTGAAATAAAAGAAAAAATGTCAACGAAACAGCTTTTCAAAGATTATATTATGTCTATATTTGGCAAGTCGCTATACCTACAAGAACAAGGCCATAGGTTATGCGTGCTTACTATTGTATTACTTTATTTTATTATTTTCCATTACCGGTTGTTAGGTAATGATCGTTTTCATGGAATAATTGCGTTTAACCTACTTAAAATACATTTACTGACACATAAAATTAATCGAAATATAAATCCAAATGTTTAAAAATTACATCTGTGTCATCTGTCTCAAATTTAATTATTAAATCATAGTTATGGGATATTTAAATGTAAAGTAATGTAATATATATATATATAGGTATTTGTTGTGTTACGTCGTCGAACATCTTCGTACAAACATACTTGAGCTTTTGATCTGATTGTATTGAAATACCATGCGACATATAAAACTATTATTTTATAAAGATAAATATGTATTCTATAGAACTTTTATCTAAATTCTTGAAAAAGTTAACACTATGATATTTCTAAATCTAAATTTAAATAAATCCAAATATTTGTACGGCTAACTGAATTATCTCATAATAATTATAATATTACCTTGTACAGAGTGATACATTTAAATGTATAATATATTAATACATAGATTATTTTGAAAAATTATAGCTTTTTAGAAATTATTTCTTTTACATTATTTTGTAATAAATGTAATTTCAAAATAAAAATTTATTTTTATAATTTTTAAGTCATACTTTTTTTAATAATGATATACGTTCATATTTCAAAGTAAAATATTTTTTATAGTATTGCGATACATAAAAATTTAATGAAATTAAAAATGTATGGTGTTATTAAAAAATAAAACAGCTTACAAAACGATAACGATGAAAATAGTAAAAATATAATTTACAGAAAACATGTTGTTTTGAAATGACATCAAGTTATGTTCAAAATAATATTTTCTAACAAGTTAAAACGTTTTGTGATTATCAATGTAAACACTTAAAAAACCCATCAAGTATAATTATATCTTAAATAATATATCCATTATTTTATTTTTTTATAAATACAGTTGTTACTCGATTAAATAAGTCTGTTGAAAATCACTTTGACAGTTCGTCTATATTATTCATTATTCTAAGAATAGGGGATTATATAATCGATCTAAATTGATATATTGTCATCTCTCATAAGTTCCTTTTCACGTAATACATATTATGTAATAAATTATTATTTGACCTATTTTTAAACATAACAATTAACGAGTTAACTATTAATTTAAATCTAAACGAGTCATTTTAAATAAATAAAAACGGTACATATTTTAGAATAAAAACTAGGTATTTTAATTGAATGCAATTTATTTTATTTGTTATTTACCTATATCTTAAATATTAGATAACTCTTTTTTTTAATAATATATTGTTAATAAGCACTCATACTGATGTATGTATTTTAAAAATATATTTTTTTACATTATATTTTAATTTATTCTAAATAAAAATCTATAAATAGTATTACATATTACATTGTACCTAGTAGAAAACTGTTTTTATATAACACACTAACAATTTCAGTAAATATATCATTTTCATATATTATTGTAAATAAGTATTTATTATTAATAAACATAGCGTTTCAAAAATGAAAAATAAAATACTTTTTTTATCAAAAAAAAATTATTGTTGATTTATTAATAATAAATATATTTTATGGCATATAAATATATATAATTGAATTGCCTACATAGTTATATTTTATAAGTTAAAGCAATATTTGGAACAAGATATTACACAGTTTCCTTCAACATTTTGGCATACTACAGCAACTTTTATCATTAAAACTTTAAAAGTTTTCAAATAATTAACCACCTATTATCTTCATGTACTTTTCAATATTCAATATTAATATATCAACATTTTCAGAAAAATGATTAAAAATTTTAATTTAAACGTAAATGCGCAGAATACGTAATTGCATAGAAAAGTTAGGCATAAATTAAAAAAAATATTAAATTAATTGTTGTAGATAGGCCAAGTAAGTCATAAATATATATTTATTATTTATATAATCAATTAATTTAATATTTAAGCTACTTCCGTGAAATGGTTTTTTGTAATATTATTCACAAAATTAAATCAACTAATAATTTTTAATAAATTCGTTTTAGGTACCTTAATAAAAAATTGAATATTCATCTTAGACTACGGTATCTCTAGGTTTGTGTTACTATAATATAAACAAAGAAACTAGTAGACAATAGTAGTTTATGAATGCTTAGGTAGGTTAACAATATAATGCATACATTAATATACATATCTAATATATATGTATATATATATATACGAATAAGATGATATAGTGTAGGTTTAAAGTCAATAAATACATATTTTTTGGAAAATAAAACGACTGTAACAAAATTCGGTTAGTGCATAGAATTATTCGGTTAAAAAAAATTGTTGGTTTTGCGCTACATTATAAATGCTTGATACGGCTATATTCACATGCCATCAATCCACACATACGGTAAGCCTGATAAGACATATAATTTCCTGTAGACAACTAGTCAAAATATCAATTGGACAAAAATGGTATCCAAGATAATATTTCAAAAGAAAAAATCTTAGCGAAAACTGTCAAAGATAAAAAAAGGTCTTTAGTGTAAATATTATATGTCAATTTTATTAATATCTATCGTGACATACGCAGCATTAGTCGTAAAAGTAATAAATATAAGTAATTAATAATAGTATCATGTAAATTGTACGTATAATAAAAAAATCGTATTGCTGTTGCTCACGAATTCAAACTTTTAAAACGATTTTATTATTGATCAATCAATAGATTATGGATCAGTATGTGAATTTACATATTAATTTGTTATAAATATTAGAAATTAATGTTATGGCAGAGGGTACTTACTAAATATTATTCTTCCGTACTATGGTTATAATAGTAATTTATCGTTATCAATTATACCTATAATGTAAAAATACGAGACGAGTGGAACTTATAGTCAATATACATTGAATTACCTAAACTAAATATTATCAAAGCCTCTATAATACGATTATCATTTCACCGAATAATTTATAGTATGAAATCATTGAAAAATAAAAATATGTAATTAAGACTAGATTAGGGGGTCGCGGGGACCATGGCCCCCGAGCTACAAGACTTGAGATGTTTTTAGTGCCCTCTAATTTTGTAACATATACATTATACATTTAAAAAATTAAAATATTGTAAATATTACTTATTAAATATTATATAAAATAAAATATCTTATACTTTAAATCCTTAATATTTAAAATATTTAGATTTTGAAAATAAAACACTTGAAACTTTTTAATTTTCTTCTAGGGATTTAATATAATTATCAGTGTAATGAGAGATTTATATGATACCTATGATACAAAAATTAAAATATTTTAAATTGATTATTTATATGAGTTATATCTTTTAATGTTACGTGAAAATAGAAATAAAACTATAAGAAATTATTTAATTAATTGCATATTGGGGCCTTTAAAGCCACAAAAATTTTAATTTTAATCAAAGCTTGTGTATATGTTTGTTTTATTTTAAAATATAAAGTATTTGCAGGCTAATGATTAAAGCACTCAAAGCATTGTTTCCTACGCAGTAATAAAATCATAACAAAAGATAATTTTCTCAATAAAAAAAAATGATATTGGAGTTCAAACGACGGTATTTTGACGTATTAGTCTTCAAATATAATATTTCTGTCGAAAATATTTCTGATTCCATTTTTATTTTTCGAATCGTATTTTATTGAATTCATAATTCAGAGCGTATATTTGTGATAATATCGTATTGTTATGACGTGCACCATAATAATATAACCGTTTAGATTTTCGTGTTTTATTTTTTACCTTCGATTCTAAACTTAATAAGTCGTTCTTTGACTTGAATCCGAGGCATGTAACATATCATCTTTGGCCGCCAGTGCCCGTACACGTCTTTTCCGGGGAAAACATGTACAATAATCACTTGCGCGCACCCAGCGCACACACTACGATCACGCGAACGATAGCGGCAACCGCGGTGGTAGTGACATCGCAACGGCTGCGACTACAGATATGTCGAAAGTTGTCGCACGGCACACACGGGGGATGACCCGTGAAGGACACGCGCACACGATCGTCACGGGTGTTGGGTGATCGGTTACGGGTGACGGCGATGGATAGCGACCGCGGTGCAATAATGATAATATTTTACGGCACCGACGAGAATAAAAAGCGGCAGCGACGGCGGTACGGAAACGACGTACAGGACTCACTGTGAACCGGTCGGACGAACGTGTACGAAAAGACTGCGTGCGCCGTGCGGAGACTGTGACTGTTGCGACGGCTGCGGCGGCTGTGGCGGCTGCGGCGGTGTCAATAAACTTCAATGTCAAAGAGCACCTGAACCACCACCAACAACCGGCGGCGGCGTGACCGCGGTCATCACAGTCGTCACCGTAGATGTATACCGCGGTGCAATGTAATAGCGACTCCCACCATCACCGTCATAGCCATCATCTCGGTTACTCATACTTGGTACCTACCTGTTACTACTGTTACAACCACTACTATTACCACTACAACTATAGCGGCGATTCTGCTTATGCTGCCGCTGCTGCTGCACCAGAAGGGGGCGAAATACGTGAATATACTTATTTCTTGCAGTGCATCATCTATGCGTGTACGTGAACCCCATTATTATGATTTGTGCTCGCACGACGGTGTCTAAGTGGATTACCTGAACGTGTGTGTGTGTGTGTGTGTGTGTGTGTGTGCATATGCAGTGCGACTACCGATTGCGGATCGTGCTCACCACACGACGATGTGACATCGACCAGGTTTGAGATACCTATATATCGGTATATCGGAAACTTGTGACGGTGCGTGCAAGTCGTCGACCGTCGACATCGAGTAACGCACCGGGTTCTAGAATTTATCAAGTCTTTTAAAACAGAGCCATTTAAATTCGAGTTCCATAGAAATGTTAACCATCAAATATCAAATTCTGTAGTAAACAGATTCTGAGATGTTGCGACTTTAAATCGAAATGCACAATATATATACATAACTATTTGTTTTATTAAATTATGACTGTTATCATCTTTACACATTTTATGAAATCATCTCAATGGTACAATAAAATTATTCAAATAATATTTATAAAAATACCAAATAAATGAATCTATAGTAGCAGGTGTATAAAAACATTTTAAAGTTCAAATTTAACTCTTGTTATGGTTTGTTCATATCATACGGTTAACTTATACAAGTCACAAATTATAATTTTAGTGTTATAATTACATGTACATTTGGCTTATAGCCCGTTTAAATTCTAAATAAATAAATATAAAAATATTACTATTATTATTAGTTTAATAAAACACGATATAATAATTATTACTAAAGAAAAAAATTGTTTAAAATTATTTTATATCTATAATTTTATTTTATAGGACTAGCCATTATTTCCTAGAACTATTTTTATAGAACTCAGTTTTATAGCACTTGGTTTTGTAGGACTCAGCTTTAATTCTCGTTGTCGTCGTCTTCATCCGGTATGAAGAAAAAGCGTTTGCTCGAAGAAAAATATAACACTCACGACGATGACATAGATGAGGGGTCGGGGAGAGAAAAAGATAGATAGATAGATAGATAGAGATAGACAGACAGTAAGAGAGAGAGAGAGAGAGAGAGAGAGTGAGAGAGGGAGTTAGTCACTGAGAAAGACAATGTGGGACAGAGATAGTAAAAATAAGTATATATAATAAAAATATATAACCGGTTCTACGCCGTGATCGCGGACAACGGTATAATGCGTGTATTATATTATACAGGACGATTCGAAAAACGCGTCCGCGCGCGCGCGTGTACCTAATCTTTACGCGAACAAAGGGCGGCGGCGGATAGACCGGGTGGCGGCGGCACACATCCGTCGTGCTCCCGCGGCGCTTGTGGGAGAGACCGTCGTCGCCACATCGCCGACGCCGCCTCCTCTTTTCTGCAACCGATTGACCGTGTGGAAACCACCGTCGTCCACGTCGTCTCCGTCGGTTGCTTGCAGGCTTGCAGCGGATGCGTGCGCGCTGCAATATGATTAACAATGACGCCGCCGTCTAGTCCGATCTCTACGCGAGTTTACCGCGTGCGCCGTATTTTTATAATATTTATAAAAAGCGCGTGCCAGTTGTCACCCACTCGCCCACTACCGATGATCTAATTCAAAAATATCGAAAGCGAATATATTCGAGTGAAACGATGGAAAAATTCAAATAATATGGTTATATATTATTATACTCGTGCATAATAATATTATAAGAATGAGAGATAAAAAATAATATTGTTATATTAATATACAGTACCGGATCGAGACTTGGATATGTGTCCCTGGGCGCTAAAAAACGTAGATACTCTTGTGAATTAATAATTATGTTATTAATTTAATTAGATAAGCAACAATACCACGATTTTTATTTTGCAATCATTTGAAATTGAAATTTTTATGAAAATAAATACTGTCACAAAAATCTACACAAACTATTTATTATTGTTGAAATTGTAACGCTTAATGCTTAAAAATGTAATACAACTGACAAATAACCTGCACCGTAATATCTTAGTTATATAACTACATGTAGTATTTTCATTTTTTGTATTCGATCCTTCGAAGTTTACGGTTTTTTTTTTGTAAGTGCAAGTTTAAAAAATTTTAACTTGGTACTTAGTAGTTAGTAAAATTCAAAAAATTTGTTGTGCCCTATGTTTTAGTTGACTTTAGTATTTGTTTTATTGGCACTTGTTTATATTATTTATTGGTTAATCGTGCTTTACAAATACATGTACATGTATATTGCATAAACCAGTGTTTGTGTGTTATGTATATTATATATCGAGAAGGTGTAACTCGTCCAAGAAATAGTAACCTGCATGCATCAAATCAATTACAAGACATCGTATTGTATTTTGACGAAATCGATGACGTACTGTGAATACAACCATATAATCTCCAAATGGCTATGTTGTATAAAGTTACCAATACTCAAGATCTTACACTTACAGTAGAACAGTACAAACATACACACACAAACATATATTAAGTAATTTTAGAACGATTTAGCCATATTAATATAATAATGAAATATATAATTATAATTTTATCGAAATAAATATATTATAGTATAATAATATTGTGTCGTCTATTTTTAAGGTCAACATTTATCTCGAATATTTTGCAATCATAACATATTAGTAGAATTCCAATTCCCTATCACCACTTTTAGAATCTATCCCTTAGTGAGCAATTCATATACTATTGATGTCGAATATATATAAATGCATTGAGGGAAATACATATCTGTAATAATAATACTAAGATTTTATTGGACAAAAGATTAATTAATAATTTATTGTACTTTTCACAAACTCCTCTGGTTTTAATAATTAATATTAAATAATAACAATAACTAAGTTTTAAGCATAAAAGAACATCATATTAATGCAGTAATGTAGTTTAACGAATAAGCACAATTGTGCATGATATACATTACGACATATCAAAATAATTATTAACCCTTTGGCTTGATAATATTTTCTAACGATTCAAATATGAAAGGAAACCATGCCATGTTTAACCATTAATGATAAATATGATGCACTATTTTTTAAATAATTTATAATACAAAACTCATAACTCTGACTGTTAATTCGATTCGGTGGACCCCAGTGTCAAAGTTAGATGATAATAAAATTATAACAATAGTATGTTGTTCACAATAGAAACAATAAAAAACTAATTTTCGAACTAATAATTGTAGAACTTATATTAATATTAAAAATATATGCCATGCCATTTGAAGATTTGTTATCCATGTCGATGTGACCGTGTGTTATAAATGTTATAACCATAAACCATAATACAGCAGAGTGAATATTTAACACTTATAGAATACCACAGCCAACATTTGATTTTTGATCTAAAATCGAAGTATATCGAGTATTGAATTTTTGACTGAATTTCATAAGAAAATAGTAATAATCATAATTATTTGTGAATTAAAAACTACAATAATTGATTATTGGTTAATAAGTCTTCAATTTGAAATAATCAATACAAATTTGTATATTTGTAATTTAGTTTATAAAATAAATAAAAAGTCCAAAAGATTTTGAATATGAAAATAATATATTAGTCCATAGCACTGCTATAATTTAGTATGAAAAAATATACATTTATTTTCCAGTTAAACATAACATGTAATAAATTATATTATTATACAGAGTATAGATAACGTTTTTCGTAAATCAAAATGTACTTAGTTTTCATGTATAATATAATAATATACATTCAGATTATATTATACATAGTTTAATGAACAAAAACTATTTATCAATTGTTATAAAAATTAATGGGTTAAAGTTAATAATCAAGCACGTTTATTTGTACATAGAATTACTAAACTTTTTTTTTAGGAATAGGCATAGCCTAAAGTATTAGATCATAAATACTAAAAATTATTTTTATTATTAATCATTGTTGAAAATGTTTTTTAGTCAATGCGTGTGGAGTTACTAGTTAGCAAGGACAAATCTAATGGACACATACGCTTTCCCAACAATCATACCTAGACATATTCGTTAAAATACTGAAGAGATTAGGGTCTGGGGTCAGACGCGTGGCAAACGAAATGTTTCATTGATACAGACGATACGCGCGGTTATAACTATCAGACTAGTGTTATTTATTTATCATAACCTAGCGACATCTATTACAGTTTATCAGTCATTATAGAATCAATTAATAATCTATCATATTATTTTTATTTTCAATATAAATTGAATTTGATGCTTGTATTTGTAGGTAATTCATTTTCATATATTTATAATATCAAAACATATTACAGACTACAGTATACTGACACTGTTAATATCTTACATATATGTATTTAAAAAAACAAGTAAACCTATTTAAAATTTAAGTGTCAGGATGAAAAAAAAATTAAATAGAATGAACATTTATTTTAACAGGATATAGTCTTGGGAGTTACTTAAAATTAATTATCCATGTCTGTTATAATTTTATTGTTGTTATTCTGTATTCAGTCCAAAGTAGAATTTTTTTTCATAAATATATTTTTTTATAAAGCACAGATATATTATTATTATTATTACACATTATTTCTGTTTTTTTTTTTTTAATTTAAATGTTAATATTAACAATATTTTGAAATAAATTTATGGCTTTGTTTATAATTATTTATTTGTTTCATAGTAGGTAGGTATATCAACAATAAATACCATTCTAATTATGTTTTAAACCTAAATAGTTTATTTCGTTTAAATAAACGTTTAGAATAAAATTGTAGATATTTAATGTTTTAAATAATAAATTCTGTTTTTATCGTTTTAAATTAATTTTTAAAATTGGACATGAACAACACTCGTGCATTATCGTAAAGTTAAACCAAAATGTGTGTACTTATTACATGTCGTTAGTTTATAAACGAATCGATGTTAATGCGTGTCAACTTCTCTAAAAATTGTAAGACTGTATGTTGCACGATTATTTCAGTATTTTACTATTTTTTTGTCTGATTTTCCAAACCTATTCATTTTTATAATAATATGTGAATACAATAAAATGAAAATAATAATAATTATGGTCATAAAGAAGGATGTGTATCCTTTATCTACCTTAACACGCCACTGCACTGTAATTCTAAGGAAGTCATTAATAATCCTAATTCCTAAGGCGCACGTATCGTCGTATCGGAGGTGACCAAATCTCATTTCACCAACTCACAACATATAATTCGCACTCGTAGATAACAACGGAAAAATGGATAATACCTAATATTACCTAATATTAGCTGCGAATTCACAGCTAAAATCTATCAGTGAACCTACGATGCGAATATTCCAAACGAGTCCACCATAATCATCCGCCGCTAAAATTGACTTACAGTAAGCTGTGGTAATGTGAACCGGTATATTCGTAAAACAATTTAGCATTGTGATTAGATAAATCTTGCAGTAATTAGCAAGGGAGCTTACCGTACACTAAAATGTTATACGATGGTATATTCCATACTATATTATAGGGTAAAATCTTATCATACTCATCAAGGCATTTTAAATCAATTACCGCTTACCATTAGCTAATAAATATAATAAACACTTAAACCACTTCATCTAAAAATTAAATACCATACATTTCAAAATGATTTTTTCCCGGAAATTATAGTTCACCTTATCGTGTTTAGTTTGAAGTAGCCATAATTTCATAATGATATTCTATAAATCCACGATACTCTATATTATGCTGGCAACTTCGGTACATATCATAGTATTATGTAAACGGTATATTTTGTCTGTTATCTTCATAAAAGTATGACGATTTACAACCAAACCATTTTGGCGTCGCCGTCTGAGAGTGCAATATGCATATGTGACGAAATTTCGTCAAAACGAGTTTTAACAAGCTTTCATATTACTTCAAGCCTAACGAAACGCATCGACCGTTTTTCGAGGATTATACGCCATGGGCTATTCGTAAAGGTGGGAATGTAGGATGCATATACGTCATTCAGATTATTTACGGATTCCTTGTAGAAATAACGATTTTATATGCCTTTCCGATGCTTATTTAGAATTTATTGAATTTAAGATTTATATCGTGTAGGTTTGAAAAATATCAAGTTATACTGTTGTAAAATATTCCTGTAACATATACCTAATATTAGGTAAATATAATAATTAATAACATCTTATCTATCATAATATAATTTTTATATTATATAACAGGGGCGGCCAAACGGTCGATCACAAGCGATTTCAAAGTCGATCGTGTTAGAATTTATTTTTAGGCTACGCACACGAAAATTAATCATGGTGGTAGACGGTAGTTAACAACATTATCGATAAATTTGGAAGTCGATCCTCAAAGGTGAAGTATATTTTTAGTAAATTATGGCCAAAAAAAGTTTGACCGCCCCTGGTATATAATATCTTTAATAAATAAAAACTATGTATACCAAATACCCACAGCGTTTTATTAATATTATTATATTATTTTGGCTGATGACGGTGTATAATTATTATAGGTAATACAAAGTACGAATTCTGCGAAGCAAAAGACATCTATGCCATACAACATTTAATATATTATAATATAATATTTTGATAGAGTTACATTGATTGTGATATTAATATAATATGCGGGGCTTCTAATTTTTTTTATTTTTTGGTATTATGATAACGATAATCTTTGATAAACTCGTAACAAAGATTGAAAAAAAAATCAATCATTAATGAAGAATTTAATATTGTGCGTTAGCAATATTCATAAAAACGATAATATTCCCTCATAAATGATCGGTTCAAACATGTTGCAATTTTTCAATACGATTTTTTTTCTTAACTGGTCGAAACGTTCTTGACCGGTACAGGTAGGTACCTAGGTAATACCTATACAACAACAATGAACAGCTTTTCTGTTGCCGCCTGAAACGCTCTGTACAACAACTGTAGT